>NC_041739.1:29116619-29419675 GCF_004115215.2 Ornithorhynchus anatinus
GGGAACAAAACGGTTTTCATAGGAATGATACATTTTTCCACAAGATCTGTTTCTGAAACCTCTCAAGACCCAACATGAGTAGCAATTTCTTAAACTGTCCTGGCAGCGTTCCTATTAAACATCCTAAGCACTAGGGTTTTAGAACGAGATGAACAATTTTCAGACTACTCGAAGTTATCTTTATTCATCTTCTTTACCTTTCAGATCGTATCACAATTAGAAATGATCTCTACAGAAAAGTAGAAAGCATCATCAATGTTAAACCGATTGCAATTCATCTCCTCTGTGAGCTGGATTGTTTGATACCGGTTGGAGAAATTTTTGAAGCATTTCCTAGCCAATAACAAATAAATTCTTCTGACGGGAAAAAAAACAGCTACCACCCACAGAGAAGGAATGCTCTCCTTGCATATAGACTGGCCACAGAAGGAGTCAACATCGTGGCACTGAGGGAAACGGACAGGATGTGTTTAAAAATGATCCGCCCGACAAAACAAGCTCACCACAGGTTCACACCTATTGGACTTTAATTTGCAGTTAAGGCCAAACTATTGAATGCAGAGAAAATCATCATTACACCCTGGAACCTGAAATTACTACGTAATACTAACGATTATCACAGCGTGAGAACTCTCAATCATGTACTCATCACACTGACGGCGACCAGAATACCTAACGAAGAACAGCTCACAGATACCGGATATACCTTCTTCTGGAGAGATCTCTCTCTGAACAACATGGCTTAGAGGAAGGATTTTGTATCGGACCTGCCTCTGCCTCATGGCTTCCCCAATCTACCCAGAGCATAAGGGACCAAACAATAACCCTCATAATAGTAATAATGGCATTTATCGAGCCTCCTTTAAGTGCGACAATACACTGTAGTGTTTGGAAAAGCATATCGGAAGCTTTACAAGACACATTCCCAGCCCACAAAGAGCTTACACTCCAAAGGGGAAGAAAGGAAAAAAAAATAAAAAATTACAACTAGTGCAATCAGAGTAAATAACCATATACAGTTGATTTGATTTGTGTTTATGTATATACATATGCACACAAGGGCAGAGGGAGGGTAAACAGTAATTAAATACATTAAGTGCTGCTGAACTGAAATGAACCGGGAGATGGGAATGAATGAATTGGGGAAGTCTCCTGGCAGGAGGTAGGAGAGGTATAGCCTGTTGAATTTGAGAAGCGGGGTGATGCAGGAGAGGCAGTTCTAGGCCCGCAGAAACAGGGTAGGTGAGGGTACGGAGGAGGGAGAATTGAAAATGAGGTACAGTTGCTGGGGAGCAGCAGGTGAAAGGAGCTGATATGTACGTTTGGGAGAGAGATGAATTTTGAAGACAACTGTGAGGGTCATTTGATTAGACTGTAAGCCCGTCAATGGGCAGGGATTGTCTCTATCTGTTGCCGAATTGTACATTCCAAGCGCTTAGTACGGTGCTCTGCACATAGTAAGCACTCAATAAATACTATTGAATAAATGAATGCGGATGGAAATGGGAAGCCAATGGAAGTTTTTGAAGAGTGGAGAGAAGTGTCGTGAGTGATGCTTTGAAGAGATGAATATAAGTTCACTGTGGACAGGGAACATGTCTGCTACATAGAGCAGCACTGTGGCTCAGAGGAAAGAGCACGGGCTTGGGAGTCAGAGGTCATGGGTTCTAATCCCGGCTCTGCCACTTCTCGGCTGTGTAACTTTGGGCAAGTCACTTCACTTCTCTGTGCCCCAGTTACCTCATCTGTAAAATGGGGATGAAGACTGTGAGTTCCACGTGGGACAACCCGATCACCTTGTATTCCCCCAGCGCTTTGAACAGTGCTTTGCACATAGTAAGCTCTTGACAAATACCAACAAATTAAATTAAATTATTGGTGTGGTGTGCTCTCCCGAGCTCTTAGAACAGTGCCCTGCACACAGTAAGTGCTCAACAGACACGATTGATCGATTGATGAACTGAACAGCAGTGTGTAGTGCAGACTGAAGAGGGGTGAGGCTGGTGGCCTTCTCTTGCTTCTAAAAAGCAAAAGTGCTTTGCTATCATCGCTAGCAGGATACATCCCAAGATTGATCAATGGCAAGTGAGAGGAAGACAACTTCTGTAAGGATCCTAATAGATTCAGTTCAGTAGAGACAAAAAATAATAAATGTTGGTATTTGTTAAGCGCTTACTAGGTACCGAGCACTGTTCTAAGAGCTGGGGGAGATACAGGGTCATCAGGTTGTCCCACGTGGGGCTCACACACTTTTAATCCCTATTTTACAGATGAGGGTACTGAGGCACAGAGAAGTTAAGTGACTTGCCCACAGTCACACAGCTGACAGTGAAGTGACTCGACCACAGTCACCCAGCTGCCAAGAGGCAGAGCCGGGAGTCGAACCCATGACCTCTGACTCCGAAGCTCGGGCTCTTTCCACTGAGCCACGCTGCTTCTCTAAGCTTATCTAAAAAGCTTATCTCTAAGCTTATCTAAAAACGATAAGCTGACTTGAATTCCCACTGTATACTCTTTCCTAGTGCTTATTACAGTGCTCTGCACATAGTAAGTACCTTAATAAAGTACTAATGAATAAGTACTAATAAATACTTCACTACTACTAGTAATGATGACGACTATTCAAGGTGCACAGTTGCAAAGGAGAATGGGCAGGATGCTTCTATGTGTTTGTGGGTAAAGCTCCGGGGTGCCCACTGGCTCTGACTTTTTGCGTATCCTAATCCCCAAACACAAGCGGCAGCATGCAAGACTAGGAGTAGCAACAGTATTTACTAAGCACCTACTGTGTGCATAACACTCAAGCTGAGCATTGGGAAAAAAAATAAACTGGTGTGAATTAAAATGCTTCTCGACCCCCCAACCCCCCCACCCCGCTCCCAGGGGCTCACAATCTAAAAATAAGATAGATTCCACCGGGAAAGATGAAGTAATAAAACACAAAACAATATAAAGGATAAAGTAAGGGGCTGCAGCCACAGCTTTTTCTGACATTCTAAAAGTTTAGGTTCTCGCTCTGCTGCTATTTCTTCACCCTTCACAGTGCTCTGCACAAAGTAAGCGTCGAATAAATACTATTATTGCTATTGCTACCCCTTCTCAAGCTGTAGCAGGAGCCGAAGGGAAGTTTGGATGGTGTAGTAGCCGAGTAGCCTCTCTTCAGAGCGGCGGGCTCTGGTGGTCTGGTGGTCCTAGGGATAGCTAACTGCTATTTCTTCACCAGAAACATAATGAGAAACCCACGATGGATGTCAACCCAGACCCACGGCATTTACGGATACAGTCTTAAACTCTGCCATTCCCCCATCCTCTAATTTATTTTAATGTCTGACTCCTTCACTAAGATGTTAAGCTCCTTGAATGCAGGGACCATATCTACGCTAGCTACTGTAATTTTCTCCCAAGTGCTTAGTACAATGCACTGCACAGATTAAGCGCTCAATAAATATGACTGATTGATTGATATTCCTGACATCCCTGGTCCTTGAGACTTGGCGACTCTCCCAGACTCGTTTGAACCCTAGCCTGGACTAAAGTTGACCCTAGAAATGACCCCTGCTGCTGTTGTCCCCTGACTGCCCAATTACCAATTGCCATCTCCCTCAGAATACAATCATTACAGTTGGTAACCCCAATAATAATAATGATAGTATTTGTTCAGTGCTTACTATGCTTACTATGTCCTAAGCTCTGGGGCAGGTACAAGGTAATAAAGTTGGACACATTCCCTGTCCTATATGGGGCTCATAGTCCTAATCCCCATTTTACAGATGAGGTAATTTATGCACCAAACTGTTAAGGGACTGCCCAAGGTCACACGGCAGACATGTGGCAAAGAGGACCAACACCCCCCTGCACCCCTAGCCCCCGTGTTTGTAGGTGGGACCTTGCCTGGAAAGGATAGTGAGCTCCTCTAAAAGTCCCCAAAAGTCACTGTGCATAATCCAAACTCTGAACCCTGGCCCTCTGGATTCTCTAATACAAACACATACAGGAAAAATGTTTTCTGCTCTTTGAATCCTTGTCCAGGCTATATTTAGTCAATCAATCCATTTTATTTATTGAGCGCTAACTACGTGTAGAGCACTATGCTAAGCGCTTGGGAGAGTACAAGTATAACAGAGTTGATAGACACATTCCAGGCCCTCTTGGCCTCCCTGCTCTTCCATTCCCCAGAAAGTCTAATAAGGCAGGAGGGAATTTCTAACCCCTGTAGATTCTCTTCGGTGGCCTTACAATTCTTAACCACTAGGCAAGCCCACCCATGAAGAGACTCTGAATCTGTAACTCTACGATAGGAAATTTTTTTAATGGTATTTATCAAGGCATTTACCTATTTGCCAGGCACTGTTCTAAATGCTGGGGTAGATACAAGGTAATCGGGTCAGACACACTCCCTTTCCTCCTTCATGGGGCTCACAGTCTTAATTCCCTTTTTACAGATGAGTTTACTGAAGCAGAGAGAAGTGATGTGACTTGCCCAAAGTCACACAGCAGAAAAGTGGCAGAGCCAGGATTAGAACCCAGGTCCTTCTGACTCCCAGGCCCGTGCCCTACCCAATGGGCCATGCTGCTTCTCTGCTTCTTTCCACTGTTGGCAAGGTGCTAACCAGAAGACTTTTGGATGGACTTCTGAAGAATATAATTAACCACGCACTATCTGAATCACAGTGTGGTTTTGGAACAGAGCAGCACTAGGTATGATCTTTGCAGCATAACAGATGTAGGAGCAACACGAGATATCTGAGTTGTTTATCTTGCATCTACTTGAGCATTTTGCACAGCACTCTGCAAACAGTATGCAATCAATTGACATCATAACTTACTGCGGTGGCTGTAGGAAATACCTGTAAGCAGGATCACACGTTTCAAAGGTAGAGTCGAAGCGTAACCTCAAAAATATAGTATAGTTGGATAAGGACAACAGACAAAACTGGTGGGTAGCAATTGGGAGGTGGGTCGTTTTCCTTGAGAAGAAACTTTAGGAAGATTAGGGCACCAAGAGGCAGCCCCCCAAAATAATCGGGCAACAGGTCCTGCAGGTGGGAAGAGCAACAACCCAGCAAGAAACCACCTTTACAGACTCACAGCGAGGGTTAGACAGTCATGGATTGATTTTTTCTTCACCCTCAGTGTCAAAGGTCACTGACATTGAGTCACCTTTGTGTCACCATCAGTAGTGATATCAGTGAAAATGAGGGTTCGATACACTGTATACCTCTCTCTCTCTCTCTCTCTATGTATCTACATATCTTATCTTATCTTACATACATATCTTACATATATACATACATACATACATACATATCTTACATACATATTTAAATCACCTCCTCCAAGAGGCGTTCCCAGACTGAGCTCCTCTTCTCCCTCTACTCCCTCTGCCATCCCCCCTTTACCTCTCCGCAGCTAAAGCCTCATTTTCCCCTTTTCCTCTGCTCCTCCACCTCTCCCTTCCCATCCCCAAGCACTGTACTCGTCGCTCAACTGTATATATTTTCATTACCCTCTATTTATTTTGTTAATGAATTGTACATCGCCTTGATTCTATTTAGTTGCCATCGGTTTTTACGAAGATGTTCTTCCCCTTGACGCTGTTTATTGCCATTGTTTCTCGTCTGTCCGTCCTCCCCCGATTAGACTGAAGCCGTCAAACGGCAGGGACTGTTCTCTACTCTGTTTGCCGACTTGTTCATCACCCAAGTGCTTAGTACAGTGCTCTGCACGCTAGTAAGCGCTCAATAATACTATTGAATGAATGAATGAATATCTTGAAGACAGTGATATATCAGATCTCTGTATATCCATATCTATATATTGAGAGAGAGAAAGGCTAAAGCAGGTAGGTGTCTACCCTGCCTTTAACATTTCCCTGACTCGATTAAAAACAACTAACTATAAGCCAAAACTATACCTTTTGCAGCCCGCAGTAAAAATAGAACAAAGAAGGGAGTGGCTTAGAAATAAATTTTTGGGCTGGTTCAGGCTAGTTTGTTGTTCCCCTTCACATTATTTCTCCAAAATCCCCAATTTAAGATGACCCAATTAAAAATCAGGGTGGAAGTTAAATACGGCCAACTTTAAGTTCATCTAATATAATTTACTCTTTTTGCAATATTTCAGATTCCCCCCACAGAACTATTATCTCTCTGCAGACCATGCCAAAGCACCTTGTGTGGCCTGGATAACACACTTGATGAGATTCATCTGATATGATGAGTCAGTTTACACCAGCTTTACTGTGTAGCCTTTTTGTGTGTGCAGAGCCTTGAACTAGGCCTGAGGGAGAACAAGGGAACAGCCCTTCTCTTCTCCTTGCAGAGAATTTACCACATATGGGGCAGACTATCAGCTGGCAGAAACTGAGGAAAGATCACTAATAAATCATCCTATCTCTGAAACACTAATTTGCAATCGAACTCTCGAGGTAAAACAACTATGAGCACTACAGTCAACCGCAGTTGCTAATCTTCAAGAAAGCACACTCTTCTTGCCATCAGGTGCAAAATCAGGAGGTTGGGTTTTAACCTCTAAAACTACAAAACTTTAATCTCTGCTCTAGCCCTAGATTCCCAATTGATCTTTATTTTACACTTGCCAAAAAGCCAGCAAAGAGCTGGGTCCAGAGAATGAAAATACTTCTGTATAGTTTTTAAATCTCTCTTTCTCTCTCTATTAAAGTCCTACCTTATCGATCTCAAGGAACTCCAGTGTTTAATAGTATGTTTTTTCCCCCTGACATGCTAAAAGTCGGGTTGGCAAAAAAAACATCCAAACAACCAAGTCTGCACCCTTTGTTTTTCCTTTGTTCATCTAAATGTTTTCTCGTACCTCTGGGGAGCCCAGAGGCATTTGGAATAGGATCTTCAGAAACATAATACATAAATAATAGGAATGGGGATGAAACCAAGCTCGCTTGAACTCAACAACTACAAGACCAAATCAATTTAATTGGCAGAGGGAAAGGATTTAGAGATTTGGGGATGAAAACTAACCGACACCCGAAGTAGAGTAACACCAAATAGACTGTTAACCTTTAATGAGATTGAGGTCCAGAATCTGCAGGAAGTAAGAATTCTAGATAGCGGGAACAAGACCTCCTTTCATAGCCCGCTGACTACCTCCAAAACTGTCTGATATTTCCAGGTTGGAGTTACACTTACACTAAGAAACGACTCAGAGAACGTCAGGCCCGTTAGAAAGCAGAACTCACAGGGTCACCTGAGACATAGCTTGCCTTGTCCTTGTCTATACTTTACCATTGCAAGGTCACTTACAGAGACTTGACTTTCATGCTCGAAGTAGATTCACGGTGAAGTTCAACCACGAAGAGGGGGCGGGGAGGTATTTGGCTGCAAAGGTCAACATGAGACCCATAGTCCTGATCTCGTGTCCACACAAAGACTGTTTAGGATAATTGAGATCCCACCATCAACAGGACAGACATTGGAATTGTGTTTTTTAATGGTATTTTTTAAAGCACTTACTATGTGTCAAACACTGTTCTAGGTGCTGGGGTAGATACTAGTTAATTAGGTTGGACATAGCCCCTGCCCTGCATGGGACTCACAATCTGAGTAGGAGGGAGAACGTAAAAACAGAGGCACAGAAGAGTTTAAGTGACTTACCCATGGTCACACAGCAAGCAATTGGCAGAGCCGGAATTAGAACCCAGGTCCTTCAATTCCGGGCCCGGGCTCCTACCACCAGGCCATGCTGCTTCTTATTTCTAGTTTCTAGTAGAGCTAGAAACTACTGGGTCCCGCCGGGACCAATAGAGCGAGTTATGAGATGGTTATTTGGGATAAGGACGCAATTTGTGTCTGTGGAACAGATGTTTCTGGTCTCCTTCCATATGAGCCAGATCCTGTTATGCCCTTATTCAGTTCACCACTGTTGTGGTGTGAGACCCGCACATTTGCTGTACAAATTGCTGGGGGTCTTCCCTAGGGAAGGCCGGGACCAGAGCATGTCCTCAAAATGGCATTTATAATAATGTTGGTATTTGTTAAGCGCTTACTATGTGCCAGAGCATGTTCTAAGCGCTGGGGTAGATACAGGGGAATCAGGTTGTTCCCACGTGGGGCTCACAGTCTTAATCCCCATTTTCCAGATGAGGTCACTGTATGAGGCACAGAGAAGTGAACTGACTTGCCCACAGTCACACAGCTGACAGGTGGCAGAGGGCCCAACTTGGCAGCAAGAACTGCTTTGACATCACCTAATTTATATTCCATTGTTGAGTAGGACTGTTAGCTCGTTATGGGCAGGGAATGCGTCTGCTAATTCTGTTGTACACAACTCTCCCAAGCGCTTAGTACAAGTGCTCTACTCACAGCAAACACTGCCCGGTCACTACTAGTTTGATCTTAATGTTAATGCCATGTTGGTGCTACATTAATGGACTTTAGTGAGGCATACCCATTCCACTCCTCGCTTGGGCAGTGGCTAGTGAGTGGGAAGGCAATCTGTTACAAGTCAAAACTCACCAGCAGCAGCACGGGAGAGATTCAAGGGCAGAGAGTCAAGTTTGACTGCACCAAAAACCACTTCTGTATTTTTACCGAGAAAAGTCTATGATACACTACCAGAAAGATTGCAGATGGAGTGGGGTGTGCTGGGAGAGATGCGTCCATGGCGTCGCTATGGGTCGGAGATGACTCGACGGCGTAAGACAAGACACTAAGGGAGAGATTGGGGCTGGAGAGGACAGGTAGCCGAAGGAAGCAAATGAGCTCCTTGAGAAAGTGGAACCCAGTGGACACGCTCAGGTAGGAATGAGATGTGGAGAAAGAGTCAGAAAATGAAAACTCAGAACAGTGGTAGGATGAGGAAGGAAGAAAAACCCACATAGAGGTATTGAATTTGAATTCGAAACTTGAATTTATTAATCCACAGTATTCAATAGTATTTATTGAGCGCTTACTATGTGCAGAGCACTGTACTAAGCGCTTGGGATGAACAAGTCGGCAACAGATAGAGACAGTCCCTGCCGTTTGACGGGCTTACAGTCTAATCGGGGGAGACGGACAGACAAGAACAATGGCACTAAACAGCGTCAAGGGGAAGAACATCTCGTAAAAACAATGGCAACTAAATAGAATCAAGGCGATGTACAATTCATTAACAAAATAAATAGGGTAACGAAAATATATATAGTTGAACGGACGGGTACAGTACTTCTGTGCATATCCATAATATATTTATTTACATTAGTTTCTGTCTCCTCCTCTAGACTACAAGATCATTGTTGGCAGGGAATGTGTCTACCGACGCTGCCGTACTGTATTCTCCCAAGCGCTCTGCACACAGTAAGCACTCGATAAATACAGTCGCTTGATTGACTGATTTATTATCTGCCTTTCTTCTGTCCTCCTCTGTGGTCCAGAGCCACATTTGTGATCGAAAAGCACTTGGTTACGATATATCAAGAAGGCACCAGGAGCTAAGATCTTGCCATTAAAGGAGAAGAGTGAAATCCCTTCCTTCTTAAACATGATGATGATGATTACAGAGGAATTTTGGAAGTCCTCAGTGGTCGAGGAAAAGTCTGGGAAGGTGGCAGAGCAACCACGGCCTTTTTGCTTGTGGATCTCGGACGTTCTCCTTGACTCTGACTGCAGACATCAAAAAGCTGGAGCAAAAGCCATATCTTCACCCTTCGGCAGGACAACTGTGATGATGATGATGATGGTATTTGTTAAGTGCTTACTATGTGTCAAGCACCTTTCTAAACTCTGGGGTAGAATACAAGTTAATCAGGCACAATCTTCATTGGTAGAAAGAAGCGTTAAGGGTATAGTTGAGGTTTTATCTGTTTTAAGTTCCACTTCATTCATTCAATAGTATTTATTGAGCGCTTACTATGTGCAGAGCACTGTTGTCTGGGATGAGGGTAAGGCCCGTAAACCTATAAATAGGCAGGGGAGCATTTGGATGAGCAATGGAAAGCTCTTTCTAATGGAAAGAGCACAGGCCTGGGAGCCAGAGGACCTGGGTTCTAATCCTGGCTCCGCCACTCGTCTGCTGTGTGACCTTGGGCAACTCACTTAACTTTTCTGTGCCTCGGTTAACTCAAATGTAAAATGGGGATTAAGATTTTGAGCCCCATATGGGGCAGGAACTGTGCCCAACCCGATCATCTTGATTCCACCCCAGTGCTTAGTACAGTGCCTGGCAGATAGTAAACGCTTAACCAATACCACAATTACTATTATTGTTATTATTATTAGTAGTAGTATTGTTTGTAAATAAAGAACTCAGGAAAATCATGAACAACTAAGATAGTAGAAGGAGGATTTTGATCCCGGTTTAGGGGTGGCATTACAAACATCATTTCCTCTCACTGGGGACACGGGAGTCAAGAAACTCATTGGTGAGGGGGTCAGAATTAATACATTACTCCTTATTCCTTTATCACTCTCTCTGATGGGAATGCACAGCTGAAAATAGAGTTTAAAGGCTCTCCATTTCAAGTACCCAAATCACTACATGTTCCAGTACCAAACCTCATCAGCCTACAGAAGGAAAGCTGATTTAAATGCACACGTTAATTTGATGAAGAATTCCTGACAGTGGAAAAAAATAATGATTATTCCTACTGTTGTTACTACAGGTCTGAACAGCCAGAGGCAAAAAGCCACCCAAAGTCTAACAAGGCCCTGTGAGGAGCTAGCCTGACTCATAACACCACACCGGGATTCCAATTTGGTAGGCTTGCATGTAAAAGAGAATCATTTGGGGCTGGAGAAAGTACTCAGAGTCATTGATAATGATAAAAGGGAATCTTCAGTAGCAATCAAACTTGCGCAATAGGTTCCCTAATCAATCGATTGACGTTATTTATTGAGCGCTTATGCAGAACACTGTACTAAGCCTCTTGGGAGTTGGTAGACATGTTCCCTGCCATAGTGATCTTACAGTCTAGAGGAGAAGACAGACATTAATAAAAAGTAAATAAATTAGGGATATGTACATAAGTGCTGTGGGGTTAAGGATGGAGAGCAAATTCAAGTGCAAGTACCTAAAAGAACTTGTGTGTTTTTTATACTAAATATTTGGTCACAGTCACTGAGTGCCCAGTTTTTTAATGAGCCAAAGAGAGTGACATTTTTACAGTTGAAAAAACATCTCACTTCTTCTAGATCGCCTATTACTTTGGGATGTTATAGAGAAGCTGCCATCTCTATGGAGGTTCAGAAAGACATAGTCTCTTGAACTCAAATTCCACCAGTGCTCTTTTGTAAAACCCACAGCCCTGCTGAACTGCAGTAACTGTGTCTGATCATAGGAATAATCTCATCTTCCCATCTCCCAGTCCCCTCTCAAAGAAGTGGAATTAGGGAATTTAGTCTCCCAAGTACTTAGTACACTAAGTAAGTACTAAGTACTAAGTACAGTAAGTAATACCATACATACTATTCCCCCTCCAGCCCCACAGCATGTTACTTATCTGTATTAAGGTCTTTCTCCCCCTCTAGACTGTAAGCTCGTTGTGGGCAGAGAATGTGTCTATTATTATATTGTACTCTCCCAAGTGCTTAGTGCCAGTCTTCTGTAAACAGTAAGTGTTCAATAATACGATTGAATGAATGAGAGAATAGAGAGCCCTGCACTCAGTAAGAGCTTGGAAAATACCACTGATTGATAGATTATTTGGAAAGTAACTGGGGTAAATGGAGGTAAAGACAGTTTACATTTTCAAAACACGATTAAGCCCTTTTCATTCTTCCAGACCAGGCTGCGAGAGAGGAACCCCAAAATCCAGATCAGTGCAGAACACAGGGTTACTGACAGAATCTGTTTCCTTCAAAGCGTTATTTTACCTGTCATTGATTCATGACTTCTCAAGTTATTCCAGAAAAACTGGCGCAAGCACCACCGTCTGAGGCACGAGGGAGAAAATTCTAGTTGGTTCCTGTTTGCAATCATCCTAGTTAGTATTGTGGTGTAAAATCCACAGGATCTTGGGCACAGGCCGTCACGGCACACATATGTCAGGGCTTGCTCCCAAATATCGTGGAGCATTAGTGAGGTGTTTCTAGGCTGTTATAAATTGTGAGCAAGAAGACAAGCTGTCAGCCACAGATGGGTTTGTACTTGATCATAAAAATAATAAATCTATAAAAGCTCACTCATTGGCAGTAGGGGGCACGACGAGGAAGGTGTATGCGATTGTTATAGCAACATTACTATACCCTTCTTCAGCGCTCAAGGGTCCAACCTTCCATCGTGACCGAGTTGCTTGGACCTTTCAGAGGTGGAACCCAAGTTTGACTCGCTCTGCCACTGGTCTGCTGTATGACCTTGGGCCACTCACTTAACTTCTCTGCATCTCAGTTTCCTCATCTGTAAAATGGAGATTCAGTACCTGTTCTCCCGCCTTAACCTAGACTGTGAGCGTCATGTGGAACAGGGATCGTATCCGAAGTGATTAACTTGTATCTAATGCAGACTTAGAACAGCGCTGGACACATAGTAAGTGCTTAACAAATATTATTAATTAATAATCAACGCATTATTGATTATTATATCAGTAATATACAAATCGATAATTTATTATTATTATTCCAGACATTGGTAGTGCCAAGACTGAACTGGGCCAGGTAAGAGAGGTCAGGTGCTTAGTAAAGTATTCCGCACATAGTAAGCGCTCAATAAATACTATTGAATGAATGAATGAATAAATACGACTGAATGAATAAAGTCTCCCCTCCCTGGTCCTGATTCCTTGTATCTTATGAGCCGCATTTAATACGTGAAAAAGAATTTTGCCACAAGATTTAAATGGTACAGCTGAAAGTAAGCTGGGAAGGAGTGAAAAGTGTGAGCTGGGGAATCCATGAGAAGAGAGTGGAGACTTCCAGTGGGAATAGATTGGAGGCGGAGGACAGAGAGAGGCAGAGCAGCAGCAACAGTTGTGACTGACACTAGGATTGGCTCATCAACCAGCAGATTCCTGGAGTTTAAACTGCTTACCTATTCCTCTGGACATTTAACATGCTGCTGATGTTGTTTTGGTCGGATGGAAAAGGGACCCAAATGGTGGTAGTAATTGAATTTTATGGAGCACTTACTTGTGTGCAAAGCACTTTACTAAGCAATGGGAGCGAATACACAGCATTTTAGCAATATAATGATGGTGGCATTTAAGTGCTTACAATGTACCAAACACTGTACTAAGCTCTGGGGTACTTGTATCGACTTGTACTTGTATCTGTGAGTTCCACATGGGGCTCACAGTTGTTCAGTCAATCAGTTGTATGGGGATTAAGACTGTGAGCCCCAAGTGGGACAGCCTGATTTCCTTGTATCTCTCCCAGCGCTTGGAACAGTGTTTTGCACACAGTAAGCGCTCAACAAATGCCATTATTATTATTATTTATTGACCGCTTACTGTGTGCAGAGCACTGTGCTAAATGCTTGGGAAAGCACAGAATAACAGAGTTCGGAGATATGTAGTTCTTAAATATCCCTGGTGATGTGGTAAATCGCTTCCTAAAAAAGCAATAGAAATCCTTCCTCCTAGAGATCCTTACTCTGCCTTTCAGATATTATTTGGTGAATTGGTTCATTCTTCATTCATTCACTCGTATTTACTGAGTGTTTACTGGTGTGCGGAGCACTGTGCCAAGCACTTGGAAAGTACAATTCCGTGAGACATAGAGATCAGATCGGGTAACACCCTCCCACTTAACTTTCTTTCATTGCCTAAGTCAAGGCTGTAGTCACTCATTTCCATGGATTTTCCAATACACCAGAACATTGCATTTAAAGAGCAGGCATGGAAAAACTGAGACTACTGTTGTCTAGCACATGCCCTCTGGAGGAAGTTGTGCAGCCCAAAGGTACAATTTTCCATCTCTCTGCCTTGCACGCTAATTCAGACTAGTGCACCCAGTAGCCGAGCATGCCAAGGGGGAAATGGCATCCAACCTGGAATCACAAGGCTCTCTGGGAGCAGAATGACCAGGAAACACTCTTACACTAATACTAATAACACTAAAAATAATAACAGTAATAATAACAATAATAATAATAAATTGGGGTACTTTGTTAAGCACTTACTATGTGCCAGGCACTGTACCAAGCACTGGGGTGGATACAAGCAAATCCAGTTAGATACAGTCCCTATCCCACATGGGGCTCACGGCCTCAATCCCCATTTTACAGATGAGGGAACTGAGGCAGAGAGAAGTGAAGTGACTTGCCCAAGGTCACACAGCAGGCAAGCGGAAGAGCCAGGATTAAAACTCAAGTCCTTCTGACTCCCACTCAAGCCACTCGCCCCTTCTTCCTTATCCAAGCTCCAAAGCGCATCTCAGCTCTCACCCTGCCGAACAGTCTTATTCTCCTTCACCTTTCCAGATCTTTCACTTTTGACCACTGAGTCTGGAAGTTTTTAGGTCACCCCCTTCTTTTCAAGTCCAGTTCCTTCTCACTTTGGTCCCCTTAGCAATCAGATAATCATCCCAGAGCTTTCTTTTTACCCATCCTCCACTCAAGAACACTTACCCTTTGGCTATTTCTTTGCTTCCAAGCTTTCTGCTCAAATGTCTTATCTTCTCTTTGCGGAAGTGAAATGGGTATTGGTCTGCTCACTACTTCCCACACCCTCTGGTGAAGGCTTGAAAAAGAGGAGCAGCACGGCCTAGTGGCAAGAACACGGGCTTGGGAGTCAGAGGATGTGGGTTCTAATCCCGCCTCTGCCACTTGTCTGCGGTGTGACCTTGGACAAGTCACTTAACTTCTCTGGTTCTCAGTTACTCCATCTGTAAAAGGGCGGTTAAGACTGTGAGCCCCACGTGGGACAACCTGATTACCTTGTATCTACCCCAGTGCTTAGAACAGTGCTTGGCCACACTATATGCGCTGAACAAATACCACAGTTATTATTGCATATTTCTAGACAGAATACTCAATTCCATTTTTTGGTTCATTAGGGGAAACACATAAGGCTCTTGATGCTTTCCACCCCCCATCTCTGTATCTAATAATAACACAATATTAATAGTAGTTGTATTTGTTAAGCGATAACTAGGTAGGTGCAAAACATTGTAGTAAGCATTGGGGAAGATAAAATGCAATCAGAGCAGACAAAGTTTTGGGGGTTTTATGTGTGTTTTTCTATGCTATAGGTTAAGCACTTATTATGTGCCAGGCACCGTACTAGGTGCTTTGGTAGATACAACGTTGTTAGGTTGGGCACAGTCCCGTCCCACTCACAGCCTCAATCCCCATTTTACAGATGAGGTAACCGAGGCCCAGAGAAGTGAAGTGACTTGCCCACAGTCACACAGCCGACAAGTGGTGGTGCCGGGATTCGAACCCATGACCTCTGACTCCCAAGCCCGGGCTCTTTCCACTGAGCCACGCTGCTAAGGCACTTAATACTATTTCTACTGCCCAAAAGCAGCTCTCCAACGGTCATGTCAACTTCAAACCCAAGGGAAGCTTGTGTAAGTACTCCTCAGGATGGATTAGAAAGTTTCCACTGTTCTGCATGCTTCTCCTCTGGTGTCCATTTCAGATGAACATTGGCCCTGGGAGAAGTCAGGTGTGGGAGAAGATGAGGACATGGATTAATTGAGAAGCAGCATGGTCTAGTGGAAAGAACCTGGGCCTGGGAGTCAGAGGACTCAGGTTCTAATCCCAGCCCTGCCAATGGCTTGCTGGGTGACTTAGGGCAAGCCACTTAACTTCTCTATTCCTCAGTTTCCTCAACTGCAAAATGGAGATTCACTACCTGTTCTCCTCCCTACTTAGACTGTGAGTCCCATGTGGAACAGGGATTGGGTCCAACCTGATTAACTGTAACAGTGCTTGACACACAGTAACCGCTTATCAAATACTTTAAAAACTTTGCTCTTTTTCCCAATCATTAAAGAACGCTTCAGGATGGAGGAGGAAAAAAGAGGAGAAGAAAAAAGAGAAGAAAAGAAGATGAGAAAGAAAAGGGGAAAGAGGAGGAAGAGGAGAAAGAGGAAGAAAAGTTGGTAGAGGAGGAAGAGGAAGGGAAGAAGTGGAGGAAGAGGAAGAGAAGAAGGAGAAGGAAGAGGAGAAACTCTTCATTGCAGGGCTGCTCTTTTTTATGGTATTTATGGATGGTTTTGGTTGTTTGTCCTTTGAGTTTCTCAAACGGTATGCTCAAGCACCCTAAGTCGAGCCTCTAGATTTTCACATTTCCCTCTTGGAGACATCCCTCAGCATTCAGTCTTCGTTTCTATTTGAGTTTAAAGGAAGAGATGTGTGGGTTTGATGGCTGTATGTGAGAACTCACTCCCCACTCTCTATCCACTCCAGAGTCTTATCAGAGTCACGCTGGCCTGGAAACACTAATTACTTTCCTCGCCCCACATCCTTGCTGGGGGTTGATGAAGAGAAAAGGCAGGCAAGGCAGGCTCCCACAGTTGCATATATTCCAAGGGCTTAGTACAGTGCTCTGCACATAGTAAGCGCTCAATACATACTATTGAATGAATAAGCACTGAGCAGATACAATTCCTAGACGACGTGGCTTGCATTATCCCCAGCACCATCCCTCCTGCTATGTGTGGTTGCCTTTGGTAAACAGATCCCTTAAGCCCTCCTGCCTGTCCTGCGGTTAGACTCCGTGCCTTTGTTCTAACCCCAAAGGAGCCTTCCCGGTGGAGGGGTGGAAGGGAGGAGGCAGATGAGGAGCAGGCAGGACAGTGGGGAGGGCAACGATGGGGCTGGAGGACTGGGGTCTACGCCTGGAGGGTGAAACACGAGAGCCATGTGGAGAAGAAGTGTGGCTTGAAAAGCAGGGTCGCCTAATGGAAAGTGCACAGAACTAGGGAGTCAGAGGACCTGGGTTCTGATACTGGCTCTGCCGCTTGTTTGCTATGGGACCTGGGGCAAGTCACTTCTCTTCGCCTCAGTTACTTCCTCTGTAAAATGGGGATTAAGTTCTAGTCCCTTCAACTTGGACTGTGAGCCCCATGTGGGACAGGGACTGTGTCTGACCCGATTAACTGTGTCCATCCCAGTGTTTAGAACAGTACTTGGCACATAGTAAGTGCTTAACAATCCATCAAGCGATCGTATTTATTGAATGCATTCTATATGCAGAGCACTGTACTAAGCGCTGGGAAGAGGACAACACAATTGGCAGTCACATTTTCTGCCCATAACAAGCTTACGGTCTAGAGAGGGGAGACAGACATTAATATGAATAAAACTATCACAATGATTTAATTATCTACCTAGGTCACTGTGGGGAGATAACTGTGGGCACTCCAAGGTGTATGGAGCTTCTGCTTCTTCACTCCCCACGTGACAAAGACACAAAGACACTGTTCTGCACCCAAATGAGACAGTGGCAGGAAGGCGGGATGAAAGGCTGGGGAGGAGGGGGGTAAGGGGTGTGGTGACTATTGAGGATTTCTGTAGTATTTTCTAGATAATTAGTTGTTACAAATCCGCCCCAACACAGGCAGTTTTACTTGTACCATAATTAGGGATGATTTATTTCCCAGCCCTGCCCGGAGCTTTCTGTGCACAAATAACAACACTGAAGCACATGCTTGATTGTGCTCCAGGGGGGACAGCAACGGCTTCTGGGAGAGGAACGGGGCCCAGGGACCTGCTCCTTGGCTTCGGTGGTCCTGTTTTCACAGAGTTTTGGGAGCCTCCTCTCCTGAGGAGAAACTCCTCTCCTTTGCCAGAGGAAGTGGAGTGCTGGTCCCAGGATGGAAAGTATGGACAGAGTTGGAATTAAGGTAGGAGAGGAGGAGAGGTGGCAGAGAGTAAGTCATATTTACTGAGCACTTACTGGGTGCAGGGCACTGTACTAAGCGCTCGGGAGAATACAATATAACAGTAGAAACATTCCCTGCCCACAGTGAGCTTACAGTCTAGAGGAGCAGTGAGGACTAGTGGAAAGAGCATAGGCTTGAGAGAGGACCTGGGTTCAAATTCTGCTCTGCCACATACCTGCTGTGTGACCTTGGGCAAATCTCTTCTGTGTGCCTCAGCTACCTCACCTGTAAAATGGGAAGAAAGTATCTGGAGACTGTGAGCCCCATGTGGGAGGGGGTCAGTGTTTCATCAGCTTAATTTATATCTATCCCAGTGCTTGGCCTCTAGTAAGCACTTTACAAATGGCACAATTTTTATAATTATTATGGGCCTCAGCTGCCCCATGGGCAGGGATAGTGGATCATCTTCTCACTGAGGGTTGACGAAGCTTGATTCAGAGGCTTGAGAGCTGGAATTTCACCTCTTGAGCTGTAGGCCCCAGGGAGGGCTGAGCCGGCATCATTAGAGGTGCAGAAACACAGGGGAGATACGATCTCTCCGCAGGAGGTGTTCGGGGGGATCCTGCTAAAGGCAGGTGTTGGACAAGGTGACTCACGAGGTCGTTTCCAACTCCCTTTCCCTCTACCCCACTCCAATCCTGGCTCTCGTGGAGGAAGGGGTGGTGGTGGGGAGGTGGGGTGTGAATGAGGCTGGGTGGCCTTTGGCTGTTCTCCATTTTGCTTCTTTAAGAACTTCGGTTTGAGTAACACAAGCAGCTCATGCTGGAAATATCTTCATCAGATATTTATTAGGTCGCATTAAAATGATCTTTCAATCAAAGAAATTATGCTTTGTTTGCTGGCGAGGCAATCCGGAGAGCACGAGTTCCCCTTAGTAGTCAATTATTTCTAATTATTGCTTGTTCCATGGTTAAGAGATGTATTTGTTACACACAAATATTTTGGAGATTGTTGCTGGGGAAATGTTGTTAAGGATGGCCAGTTGCCAACTAAGGATCCAAAGTCAAAAATAAAAATCCAGTGAATCTATTCAACTCTTTTTCTTGTCTATTCTATTAAAAAAATCACACAAACCCCAGCCTCCCACCCTTACCCCTTACCTCTACCCCACCCCCCTCACCTTTCCAACCCCCTCTCCTGGAAACCTTCTTAACTGGATAAAACCTCCTGTTGGTTTAGTTTTGACCTCTTGGAAAAGTCATCAATCAATCAATTTATATTTATTGAGCATGTACTGTGTCAGAGCACTGTACTAAGCACTTCTTTAAGGTATTCGTTTAGCACTTACAATGTGTCAAACACTGTTCTAAACACAGGGGTAGATACAAGCTATTTCAGGTTGGACACAGTCCCTGTCCTACATAGGGTTCACAGACTAAGTTGGAGGGAGGAAGATTTAATTCTCATTTTACACAGTTGAGGTAACTGAAGCAGAGAGAAGTTGTGACTTCCCCGAGGTCACAGCAGATAAATGGTAGAGTCAGGATTAGAACTCAGGGGCTCTGATTCCCAGGCACATGTTCTTTCTACTAGGCAACACTGCTTCTCACTTGGGAGAATACAGTGCAGTAGAATTGGTAGAAACATTCCCTGTCCACAGGAGCTTACAGTCTAGAAAAGGAGAAATGGGTTCTAATCCTGGCTCTGCCAACATGCCTGACCAGCTTCACGGCACCTAAATTCTTTGTGCCTCCGTTTCCTCAAATGGGGATTAAATACCAGTTCTTCCTCCTATTTAGATTGTGAGCCTTATATGGGACAGGGACTGTGTCCAACCTAATTAACTTGTACCTACCCCAGTGCTTAGAACAGTGTTTGGCATATAGTAAGTGCTTAACGAATACCACTAACAAAAAAAATACATTGAGAAAGTCAGGACTCTGCAGGCAGGAAAGATATGGTTTAAGAAACAGGAAACATATAGAGCCAGGAAGGATGTGAATAGGGAAGACACAGGATTGCTGCTCCCCAAATCCTACAGCACCACACAGGGCTCACAGCACACAGAAAACACTAAAAACATTTTTAAAAATTGGTTAAATGACTTGCCCAAAGCCACACAGCAGGCGGCTAGCAGAGTCAAGATTAGAACCCAGGTCTTCTGATTATCAAGTCTTTGCTCCTTCCCTTAGGCATCAATTGCTTTTTGCTGAGGTTGCTCTGTTACTTTTCCCCCTGTATATCTGTTGCCAGTTTGCTCCATTTTAGAAGTAGCATGGTGTGGTGGATAGAACATGGGCCTGGGAGTCAGAAAGACCTGAGTTCTAATCCTGACTCTCCACTTGTCTGCTGTGTGACTTTGGGAAGTCATTTAACTTTACCTCATCTGTAAAATGGGGAGTAACACTGTGAGCCCCATGTGGGACAGAGATTGTGTTCAACTTGATTATCTTGTATCTATTCCAGAGCTTAGTAGAGTGCTTGAAACATAGTAAGCACTTAACAAATACCACACACACACATTTAAGACTGTAGGTCCTCCAAGGGCCAGAGAACAGGTCTGTTTCAGTGTCCTGGTAACAAGTCACAGGGTGATGCTCAACAAATGGAATAAATCATCATAACAACGATGATAATGATTTTATCTCATTGCCCAGGACATTTTTTGCCCAGCAGAGGCTGTGGCTTTGTATCTCAACAATACAGCATTACGAGGTGTTGTAGGATTTAAATATTTCCAATCTGGCATCATGACAGTGTTGATTTCATCTCTTGATCAAAGGAAGAGAATGGAGAATTCCAGGCAAACTCCTTAAAACTGAGTGAAATGTTCTGGGGATTTTGCTCAATCTTCTTTTCAAAACATCAATCAACCAAGGGTATTTACTGAGCATTTACTGGGTGCAGAGCACTGTACTAAGCACTTGGGAGAGTCCAATATAACAAAGCTGGTAGACACATTCCTTGTCCACAAGGAATTTACAGTCTAGAGAGGCAGAGAGACAATAAAATAAATTAACTGATGGCTCCTTCTCAGTCTCTTTTGCTGGCTCCTCCTCTGCCTCCCACCCTCTGAGAGTAGGGGTCCCTCAGAGCTCAGTTCTGGGTCCCCTCTATTCTCCCTCTCCATCCATTCCCTCCCAAGGCTTCAATTACCATCTCTATGCAGATGATTCTCAAAACTACATCTCCAGCCCTGACCTCTCTCCTCTGCAATCTCCCAATTCCTCCTGCCTTCAAGACAAATCTACTTAGATGTTATTGCTGAACCTCAAATTAAACATGTCTAAAACTGAACTCCTTATCTTCCCACCTAAACCCTGTTCTATTCCTGTCTTTCCCATCACTGTAGAAACAGTACTATCCTCCCTAACTCACAAGCTCATAACCTAGGCGTTGTCCACAACTCACCTCTCTCATTCCATCTACGTATTCAATCTGTCACAAAATCCTGTCGATTCTACCTTCACAATATTACTAAAACCACCCATTCCTCTCCATCCAAACTGCTACTGTGCTTATTCAAGCACTTATCCTATCCCACCTTGACTATTGCATCTGCCTCCTTGCTGACCTCCCGGTCTCCTGTCTCTCCCCACTCCAATTCATACTTCACTCTGCTGCCCAGATCATTTATCAACAAAAACGTCCAGTCCATGTCTCCCCACTCCTCAAGCACCTCCAATAGCTGCCCATCTACCTCCACATCAAGCAGAAACTCCTTACCATCGGTCAGCTTGCCCCATCCTACCTCACCTCACTACCCTCCTACTAGAGCCCAGCCCACACACTCCGCTCCTCTAGTGCCAAATTACTCACATTTCCCCAGTCTCATCCATCCCACCGCCAATCCCTTTCCTACACCCTCTCCCTAGCTTTGAGTTTGAATTCCCTTCCCCCTTCCATATTCACCAGACCACCACTCTCTCCACCATCAAAGCATTATTAAGATCACATTTTCTCCAAAAGGTCTTCCTCTATTAAGTCTTTCCCCCCGGATCGCTCTCCCTTTTGCATTGCCAGTGAACTAGGGTCTGTGACCTTTGGACTTTGGATATCCACCCCACCCCTAACCCCACAGCACTTACATATATACCTTTAAATTATATATTATGAATGACTTATTTATTCATATAAATGTTTGTCTCCTGCTCTAGACTGTGAGCTTGTTATGGACAGGGAATATGACTATTGATTCTGTTGCACTGTACTCTCCCAAGCACTTAGTACAGTGCTCTGTACATAGTAAGTGCTCAATAAATTGTCTTATGCTGTCGAATCATTTCCGACCCATAGCAACTCCATGGACACATCTGTCCCAGAATGCCCCACCTCTGCAATCATTCTGGTAGTGTATCCGCAGAGTTTACTTCATAAAAATATGGAAGTGGTTTACCACTGCCTTCTTCCACTCAGTAAACTTGAGTATCCGCCCTCGACTCTCTCCCATTCCACTGCTGCCCAGCACAGGTGAGTTTTGACTTGTAGTAGATTGCCTTCCATTCACTAGCCATTGCCCAAGCTAGGAATGGAGTGAGTATGCCTCTGCTTGTCTCTCCCTCCTGTAGCCAAAATGGTAGAGTACTGGAAACTCCGCAGGTGTGATCCTGAGAAAGGGCTCAATGAAAACTGTTGATTAACCGATTGATAGTGGATAGAGCACAGATCCTTTGTGACTTTGGGCAAGTTGCTTAACTTCTCTGTTCCTCAGTAACCTCATCTGTAAAATGGGGATTAAGATTATGAGCCCCATGTAGGACATGGACTGTGTTCAACCTGATTAACTTGTATCTACCCCAGGGCTTACTACAGTGCCTGGCACAACGTAAGCACTTAGAAATACCATATGAAAAAAAGAAGCAGCATGGCCTAGTGGATCGAGCACTGGCCTGGGATTCAGAAGACCATGGGTTCTAATCCTGGTTTTACAACTTGTCCGTTGAGTGATTTTGGGCAAGTCACTTCACTTCTCTGGGCCTCAGTTACCTCATCTGTAAAATGGGGATTGAGACTGTGAGCCCCAAGTGGGACAGGGATTGGGTCCAACCCGATTTGCCGGTATTCACCCAAGTGCGTAATACAGTGCCTGGCACATAGTAAGCTCTTAACAAATACCACAGTTATTATTATCACTCTTATTATATTATAGTACTGCGGTTGATTTACATGTCTCCTTTTTTCTCAGGTCAAACAATCAATCAATCACATTTATTGAGTGCTTACTGTGTGCAGAGCACTGTACTAAGCACTTGGGAGAGTACAATATAACAATATAGCAGACACATTCCCTGTCTACTTTGCAGCCTAGAGGGAGCGACAGACATTAATATGATTAAAAGTTATGGATATGTGTATAAATGCTGTGGGGTTGAGGGAAGGGTGAATAGAATAGAAGGGTGAATTCTGTTGCTGAATTATACTTTCCAAGGACTTAGTACAGTGGTCTGCACATAGTAAACACTCAATAAATATGATTGAACGAATGAATGGAGGAAGAAAATCAGGACATTGTAGAAGGGCATGGGAGAAGAAGAAATGAGGGTTTAGTCAGGAGTCAGTCTCCTCTTGGAGGAGACGGGCCTGAAATAAAGCTCTGAAGGTGGGGAGGGTGAAAATCTGTCAGATATGAAGAAGGAAGGTGTTCCAGACAAGAGGCAGGATGTGATCAAGAGGTCGTTGTTGGCGAGATCAAGATACAGCCGGCAGGTTAGCATCAGAGGAGTGGAAATGTGTGGGCTGGGTTGCAGTAGGAGAGCAACCAGGTCAGGTAGGAGGGGGCAAGGTGATCGAGTGCTTTAAAACCGATGGTAAGGGGTTTCTGTTCGGTGCAGAAGCGGATGGGCAACCACCCAAGGTTCTGAGGAGTGGGGAGACACGGACTGGACGTTTTTGTAGAAAAATGAGGGGAGGCATTTCTGGAGCAACATCTTGCCGAGGCAGCGTCCGACTGACACCCTTAGGCCACCCCCAAATAGTTCCAACGATCAGCACGTCTCACCCCACTCTAACCCAGGGCAAGCTGATGTAGTCAGCTGTCACAGTCAGCTGGGTGACTGGGGGCCAGTCACTTCACTTCTCTGTGCCTCAGATCCCTCATCTGTAAAATGGGGATAAAGACCGTGAGCCTCACGTGGGACAACCTGAGGAACCTGTCAATCTCCCCCAGCCCTTAGAACAGTTCTCTGCACATAGTAAGCGCTTAACAAATACCAAAATTATTAACAAATACCAACATTATTATTATTATCATTATTAGTTCTGCCCTGTAGTGCTGTAGTCAGCCTGTTTCCTCCTGCCCTTAGGGCCAAACCCCGCTAGGGGGCCAGAGCACAATTCCAGGTCCGCTGCTCCAGGCGGCCTTAGGCCTGTGAAGGCCAGACAAGTTCCACACCCCCAACTAGCTTTACAGAATCAATCAATCAATCAATCAATCGTATTTACTGAGCGCTCACTAGATGCCGAGCACTGCACTAAGCGCTTGGACTGTACAATTCGACAACAGAGACAATCCCTGCCCAACAACAGGCTCCCAGTCCAAACGGGGGAGACAGACAACAAAACAGTCAGGCGTCAATACCATCAAGATAAACAGAATCATAGATAAGTACACATCATTCGTGAAATAGAGTAATAAATAATATATACAAATATGCACAAGTGCTATGGGGAGGGGAATCCCGGCTCCGCCACTTGTCAGCTGTGTGACTTTGGCCAAGTCACTTCACTTCTCTGTGCCTCAGTTCCCTCATCTGTAAAATGGGGATTAAGACTGTGAGCCCCACGTGGGACAACCTGATCACCTTGTTTTCCCTCCAGCACTTAGAACAGTCCTTTGCACATAGTAAGCAATTAGCAAATACCATCATCATCATTATTATTATTAAGGGGGAAGAGCAGAGGATGGGAGAAGGGGGAATGGGGAGGGGAGGAGGGGCAGAGGGAAAGGGAGGGCTCGATCTGGAAAGGCCACCTGGAGGAGGTGAGCTCTCAGTAGGGTTTTGAAGAGGGGAAGAGAGTTAGTTTGGCAGATGTGAGGAGGGAGGGCATTCCAGGTCAGTGGTAGGACGTGGGCCAGGGGTCGACGGTGGGACAGGCAAGAATGAGGGTCCGTGAGGAGGTGAGCGGCGGAGGAGTGGAGTGGGCCGTAGAAGGAGTGGAGGGAGGTGAGGTAGGAGGGCGCCAAAGAAACACCTGACACCTGGACTCTTCCAGATTTGGACCTGCGTGAAATAGGAAGGAATGAATGTGCCACCCTCCATGAAGGGAGACTGAGCTACCCTGGCACCATGCTCAATTATGAAAAATGACCTCTAGAATGGATCAAAAAACCAAACGAACAAAACAATGCAGATATTTCGAGATACAATGAAAGACTACTGAAACTTCATTCCGTTCATTCAATTGTACTTACTGAGCGCATACAGTGTGCAGAGAGCTGTTTTAAGCATTTGGGAGAGTACAATATAACAATAAACAGACACGTCCCCTGCTCAGGAATTTGAGAAGTTGGGGCATATACTTTACACTTGATTTTCATTTCTTCCACTAGCCGCTTCAAAAACTATGTGTTTCAATTACCAAATAGCCCCTTGTTTTAGAATTTTGTACCTTGTCTTTAATTTTGTTTATGCTATAATTCAAAGCAGGATAAATAGTACTTCTTCAAAGGCTCTTACCACTGTACCGTCTAACACTCCACAACTGGATTTTTCTATATTTATTGGGAGGGCTAGATTTACTAGTTCAAATCACATTTCTTTCTCTCAGATTACTCACTTATAACGTTTAGATATTTAGTGATTGAAAGTAGAATCCCAGGCAGGGCAAAAAAGTGGTTTGCTGCTTTCATATGAATTCAGACTTTCCAAACTGCTACTTTCCACCTTTCACTCATATAAATCCCACATCTCATAGGATCGCCACTCAGGGATTTTTAACATACCATCATCCTAATCCTGTGGCAAACATCCAATGGTAAACCTTTAAGATACCAAGCAAGATTTCTACCCGACCTTGGTGTTCAAGTTTTAGTTCCAGCATTAATCTGAATTAATCAGCCCACGAAACAGGTAAATAGCCAATGGGTCCCTAAGGAAAAATTCACACTTGGTAACAATCTCGGGGATTTGTATCCAATAACACCACACCAGTTGGCTATTTTGAGGCAAAGCACTGTAGGAGCTGAATGTCCACTAGATGCCACACTTCATTTATGGAGCATAGCTGCTGGCAGCTAGCTCAGCTGCTATTTTACAAGCCTTGGTTTTTCCCCTCCAGAGCTCACCCCTCCACCCCCTTCCATGCAACTCCCACATCAAACCGACCCTAACCCCCAAACTGTCTGTTCTAAGAAGGGTTGCATGAGGTTCTTACATGTCTTGTTCAATCCTGGGATTGAATGACATTCGGGGGGAAAGGAATCCTGTCGGAGCATCAGAGAGTTGTGACTCTTAAGGAAAAGGTCCCCAAGTCAGAGGGGACTCCTCGCCGACGTGTCCAGCTCTGTCCCCAGAATCACCCCATTGTGGCCGCTGTCACTGGGAAGTCGTTTTTACCCACTTTTTTTTTTAACTTAAAGTTCGTCTCAAGCAAAAGCCACCCCGCCTCCCCGGCCCCATTCGCCCCTGCCCTCTTTAAAATTTGCTTCCCCATCCCTGTGACTTTAGGAATCGGCTACCACCCCTCTCCCTAGGGTTGGAGGAATAAGGAAAAGAATGGATCATGGCCTAGTGGATAGAGCATGGGCCTGGGAGCCAGGAGGACCTGGGTTCTAATCCCGACTGTGCCACTAGTCTGCTGTGTGATCTTGGGCAAGTCACTTCACTTTTCTGTGCTTCAGTTACCCCACCTGTAAAATAGGGACTAAGCCTGTGAACCCCTTGTGGGACAGGGACTGTGTCCCACCTGGACCTGAATAGCTTGTATGTACCCCAACACTTAGAACAGTGCCGAGGCCAGCCGAGCCGTACCGTGCCGAGCCGTACTGTGCCGAGCCGTGCCGAGCCGTGCCGTGCTGAGCCGTGCCGAGACGTACCGTATCGTGCCGCGCTGTGCCGCACTGTACCGAGTCGTGCCGTACTGTGCCGAGCCATGCCGAGCCGTGCCGAGCCCGCCCGCAGCACCGCTCCGCCGCCGGCCTACGCGATCCTAAAAGACGATGTTGACATTTGTTAAGCGCTTACTATATGCAGAGCACTGTTCTAAGCGCTGGGGGAGATACAGGGTCATCAGGTTGTCCCATGTGAGACTCACAGTCTTCATCCCCATTTTACAGATGAGATATCTGAGGCACAGAGAAGTGAAGTGACTTGCCCACAGTCACACAGCTGACAAGTGGCAGAGGTGGGATTCGAACCCATGACCTCTGACTCCCAAGCCCGGGCTCCACTGAGCCACGCTGCGACGGACACAGTCATCGCCGCCACGTCGACTGGAGCCCTCCGCTTCCTTGGAGCAGCGCTCTCAGTCCTCCATGACCTGCCCCTGGGCCTAGAGTCAGCTCTGCAACCCGGACTTCTGCACCCCCGCTCAAGGACTCCCACACTGAGGATCTCCTCCCACCCACCGCCTCCGCAGTCCCCCAGCCACCAGCTCCCATTGTGCTCCCCTGCTCGGGTCCGGGGACATCATGCTCCCCTGCTCGGGCCCGGGGACATCGTGCTCCCCTGCTCGGGCCCGGGGACATCGTGCTCCCCTGCTCGGGCCTCGGGACATCGTGCTCCCCTGCTCGGGCCTCGGGACATCATTCTCCCCTGCTCGCCCCTGGGGGCATTGGGCTCCCCTACTCGGGCCTGGGGACATTATGCTCTCCTGCTCGGGCCTGGGGCATTGTGCTCCCCTGCTCGGGCCTTGGAGTATTGTGCTCCCCTGCTTGGGCCTGGGGACATTGCGCTCCCCAACCGCCCTCCCCCGACTCCGTCCGGAATTGGCCATTTTGGGAAGCCCTCACTCCCTCTTCCCCCGTGAGGTGATTGATCCCCCCCAGCCCGGGCAACGATGTCCTTGTTCTCACTGTCTTATCCTATTTTAGCCACCACCTACGCCCTCATCCCACCCCGGACATCCTCAGGGCTCCCGCCGCCGCCTCACAGACATTTGGACATGAGCCCCGGGACTCTCCTTGCCGCTGGCCTTTTGACTTTGATTTTGATCAGGTCGACTCTTAGTCAACATCCCACCCTGGTCATCACCCACTTATTAATAATACTTCATTGTATCATGTTACTATATTACCACTTTCGCATGTTAGGCGTCCAGTCGTCTACACTCGCTGCCTAGAATTCCTTAACTCCCATTCTCTCCTGGCCCCCCTCCAATCCGGCTTCCGTCCCCTCCACTCTCCCGAGACTGCTCTCTCAAAGGTCACCCGTGACCTCCTTCTTGCCAAATCCAATGGCTCCTACTCCATCCTAATCCTCCTCGACCTCTCGGCTGCCTTTGACACTGTTGACCATCCCCTTCTCCTCCACACCTTATCTCACTTTGGCTTCACGAACTCCGTCCTCTCCTGGTTCTCCTCTTATCTCTCTGGCCGTTCATTCTCGGTCTCCTTCACGGGCTCCTGCTCCCCCTCCCATCCTCTAACTGTTGGGGTTTCTCAAGGGTCAGTCCTTGGCCCTCTTCTGTTCTCCATCTACACTCACTGCCTCGGTGAACTCATTCGCTCTCCCGGCTTCGACTATCATCTCTATGCAGATGACACACAGATCTACTTCTCCGCCTCTGTCCTCTCCCCCTCCTACCTCCAAGACGTCTCTACCTGGATGTCCGCCCACCACCTAAAACTCAACATGTCCAAAAGTGAGCTCCCCATCTTCCCTCCCAAGCCCTGTCCTCTCCCTGACTTCCCTATCACCGTGGACGGTACGACCATCCTTCCCGTCTCTCAGGCCCGCGACCTCGGTGTCATCCTTGACTCGGCTCTCTCGTTCACCCCACACATCCAATCCGTCACCGAGACCTGCCGGTGTCACCTTTACAACATCGCCAAGAGCCACCCTTTCCTCTCCACCCAAACGGCTACCTTACTGGTACAAGCTCTCATCCCGGCTGGCTTATTGTGTCAGCCTTCTCTCTGATCTCCCTTCTTCCTGCCTCTCCCCGCTCCAATCTATTCTTCATTCCGCTGCCCGGCTCATCTTCCTGCGGAAACGCTCTGGGCATGTCACTCCCCTTCTTAAAAACCTCCAGTGGTTGCCTATCGACCTCTGCATGAAACAAAAACTTCTCACTCTGACTTCAAGGCTCTCCATCCCCTTGCCCCCTCCTACCTCTCCTCCCTTCTTTCTACTGCACACCCCTCCTCTGCCACTGACCTCCTCACCGTCCCCCGTTCTCACCTATCCCACCATCGACCCCTGGGCCACTTCCTCCCGCTGTCCTGGAACGCCCTCCCTCCTCACCTCCGCCAAACTGATTCTCTTCCCCTCTTCAAAGCCCTACTTAGAGCTCACCTCCTCCAAGAGGCCTTCCCAGACTGAGCTTCCCCTTTTCCCTCTGCTTCCTCCTGCCCCTCTACCCTCCCCTTCACCTCCCCTCAACTAAGCCCCCTTTCCCTCTGCTCCTCCCCCTCTCCCTTCCCCTCCCTTCAGCACTGTGCTTGTCCGCTCAATTGTATATATTTTTAATACCTTATTTATTTTGTTAATGAGATGTACTTCCCCTTGATTCTATTTATTGCTACTATTTTTGTCTGTCTGTCTCCCCCGATTAGACTAAGCCCATCAATGGGCAGGGACTGTCTCTATCTGTTGCCGATTTGTACATGCCAAGCGCTTAGTACAGTGCTCTGCACATAGTAAGTGCTCAGTAAATACTATTGAATGAACAGTTCTTGACACATAGTAAGCATTTTCATCATCATTATCAACACCGCAACAGGCCTACTTTAACATTATTCGGAAGTAAAATTGTTCCTGTAGCACTCTATGTTGATTTCTGGTTGTAGGAGTAGTAGAGGGAAGCGTACTTATTGAGCTCTTGCTCTATACTATATACTATATATACTATACTATGTAATGCTCTATACTAACAGCTTAGTGCCACAATGCTTAGCACAGTGTCTGGCACAAAGCAAGCGCTAACTAAATACTATAATTAAGTGATACTATAACTAAGTGACACACTCCCTGCCTACTAGAAGCTCATCCTCTAATGGGGAAGCCACACATAAAATTACTGACAAATAGAGTGGTCAAAATAAATCACTGAATGTAAAACTGAACAATCATGTATAGAAAAGTGCTGAGAATATGGATACAGAAGTTAATAATAATAATAATAATAGTTGTGGTATTTGTTATGGACTTACTATGTGCCAGGCACTGTAATAAGTGCTGGGATAGATATAAGCTAATCAGTTTGGACACAGTCCTGTCCCACACGGGGCTCATAGTCTTAATCCCCATTTTATGGATGAGGTAACTGAGGCACAGAGAAGTTAAATTAGTCAGTCACATTTATTGAGCGCTTACCATGTGCTAAGTGCTAAGTACTAAGCACTTAGGGGAGTACAATATAACAATAAACAGACACATTCCCTGCCCACAGTGAGCTTACTTCCCCAAGGTCACACAGCAGACAAATGGCTGAGCCGATACTAGAACCCAGGACTTTCTGACTCCCAGGTCCATTGCTCTGTCCATTGCTCTATCCACTGTGCTACGCAGGGTGCTTAGTGCATAGTGGTTTATCTAATGTCAAAAATCATGAAAATGATATTGTACCTCCTGCTTGCCCAGGGAGAGAAGTTATCTGAGAGGTAAAAACAATACAGTGATTATATAAACTAATCTTATAGAGGGTGGGGCGATTAATCTGTCTCCACCCACAAGAACAGGTGTATAAACTAGTCTTCCTCAAGAATGTTATGGCTTAATTACTTTCTGCCCCTCCTCTTGCAGAAGCTCTGGGCGATCAGTTGGCCACACGGAAGGCACCTACTTTCCTATTGCAAGAGTGCTTTTGGTTTAGGACTCCTCATTCTTAGAACAGTAGATGAGAGAGCGTCTTATTCCCATAAGTCTTAGGCCCATGATGAGAAGCAGTATAGCGTCATGGATAGAGCACGAACCTGGAAATCAGAAGGTCACGGGTTCCTATCCCGGCTCTGCCACTTGTCTGCTTTGTGACCTTGGGTAAATCACTTCACTTCTCTGGGCCTTAGTTATCTCATCTGTAAAATGGGAAATGAGACTGTGAGGCTCACGTGGGACAGGGACTGGGTCCAACCCGATTTGCTTGTATCCACCCCCGTGCTTAGTACAGTGAATGGCAAATAGCAAGTGCTTAATATAAAAATTATTATTACTAATAAGTCCTTCCCTAAGGTTGAATCCCTGAGAATGTGTATGAATCTTCCCAGAAACATTATGTGACCTTTCCCAGTGAGGATATAAGCAAGAATGGATGAAGTTGCGGGTGGGAAAAACGATCTAGAAAATGCTTGGGAATCATGATGATGATGATGATGATGATGATGATGATGTTGAAGTCTCCCCCCAGGATTGACAGATGAGGTTGTTCTGACAATTCAGGACCAAGAACCTTACAGAAGGAATGGATTATAGTGCCAGTGGATTTTCAGCCTCACTTGTGCTCTCTTACCCCTGCCAGTCATGTCCCAACTGAAGCCCAGAGTGCAACAAGTGAATAGGGTGACAGGGGTGCAGCACACAGGGAGAAGTGCTGAACGAGGCTCAAAAAAATGCCAGGCTTGTCCATGGTCCTGCAGATCCTGGGGATTCTTAAGTATTCTCAGGTGCTGTGCTGCTCAGCTGGCACATTCATTATAGAAGAATGGATGCTGCTGCAAAATAAATCTTCCAAACTTTTTTTCTCTAATGGTACTTGTTAAGCACTTACTGTGTGCCAGGCTCTAGCCTGTAAGCTCACTGGGGGCAGGGAAAGTGTCTGTTTATTCTCCTATTGTACTCTCCCAAATACTTAGTGCAGTGGTCTGCACACAGTAAAAGCTCAATAAATACAACTGACTGATTGACTGACTGACGGTAGCAGGCACTAGGGTAGATACAAACTAATCAGTTTAGACACAGACCATGCCCCACACGGGGCTCACAGTCTCAATCCCCATTTGACGGATGAGGAAACTGAGACTCCGAGAAGTGAAGTGACTTACCCAAGGTCACAGAGCAGACAAGTGGCAGAGGCAGGATTAGAACCCAGGTCCTTCTGACTCCCAGGCCTGTGCTCTATCCACTGCATCATGCCGTTTCACTATGTTCACTTCACATTACTCCATATGTCGCAGAAACCTCCAGAAAGCTAAGCTGCTGGGAAGATCTGAGTTGTCCTAGCAACCTGGGCCTCAGCAAGCAGCACTACAGGCATTTTTGTGGGTCTAGGATTACTCCAATGGAAATACAATACTATTTATCTGCACTAGACACTCAGGGATAAGCAGACTCCACCTCAAGAGCAAACTTTCCATCTCGGCTACCCCCAAGGACCCTTTCATAGGCATGAGCGATCATGGGGTGTGTTGATGCCCTCTGCTATCTACAAGGTTTTCCAGCTCTGGCCACGAAGGAAGGATGATTGGGGCGAGATGCTGCCGGAAATAGGTCCAGGGGAGAAGGGGAGAGGAGAAAGTGCGGCTCCCATCCAGCGAGACAGAAAGGTGTTGAATTAGGGTGAAATACTCAAATCCACTCTCAGGGATGCCTGGTTTTAGAAATGACTGTACAGCACTACAGCCCTATGAGATGGAGGTGAGGTCTAGATTGCCCTCATGGCCTGCAGCCAACTGTCCTCACCTCTCTTTTGGGGGTTGGGTAGGGGCTCTCCCAGTGAGACTGCTATAGGCCTCTCTGTTCCATGGAGTCAGTTCACCCTCTCAAAAGGCTCCGGGGAGTTGGAAGAGTCCACCCTAGCAGCAGAAGAGTGCACAGGGCGTTATAAGCAGAGACGGTGGAGAGAGGAGGTGAGGTGACCGCCTGGATAAGATGGCTAGAGGCTTCCACTAGGGGTGGGGGCTCTACCCTAGCTCACAGCGTCTGGGAGATGGGAGGAATGGCCCAGATTGCTACATCCAGCCCTGAGGTCCAAGTGATGATCAGAATGAGGCTGGTGCCAGTGGAGGTGGGATCTGGTGGACTCTTGACTTCCAGCAGGGGACTGGAAACAGAAGGTCAACTCTTGGGCTTGTAGTTGCTCCTGCTGGCAGAGCAACTGGAAAGAGTTGGAGGCTGGAGAGGGGGAAGACCAAGCTGATCCCTTCCTTCATTCATTAGATCCATTCATCAAACTCTGTTGGACGAAAACACCCTCTGCACACAGTAAGCACTCAATAATACCACTGATTGATTGATTGATGGACTAAGCAGGAGAGTTAAAGAGCCACAGAGGTGAATGTGCTGGACAGTGTGGAAACTCATTTTGGGCAGGGAATGTGTCTGTTTATTGTTATATTGCATTCTTCCAAGTGCTTAGTACAGCACTCGGAACACAGTAAGTGCTCAATAAATGCGATCGAATGAATGAGCCGACAGCTGTCTGCTTGCTGATGTTGGTGGGAGAACTTGCCGGAAGGAGAGTCAGAGGCTCTGAGGGATACCGGAAACCCTGTGGTGAGAGGGGAGAACCCTGGATGACCACTTTTAGGGGTTTAGACCGTCTTTCCATTGGCACAGACAATGTAGAGGTTGCTGACACAGCTGGAAGAGAGGAAGCTTGGTTCAGTTTGTTAGAGGGTAAAGTCTCTCAAGGTCAAGGAGCGAGCCTCTTTTCGAGGATTTTAATCTAATGCTTTGCTCCTTGCAGGTGCTCTTTCCTGGACAAACAGGCTCTTAAAAGGACCAGAAGGTCTGTAAGCTCACTGTGGGCAGGAAACACATCTGTTATTTCTGTTGTACTCTCCCAAGCACTTAGTACTGTGCTCTGCTCACAATAAGCACTCGATAAATATAATTGATTAAGATATCTCTGATCCAATGTTCAATCGGTATTTATTGAATGCTGACTGATTGTAAAGCACTCTAATAAACACTTGGGAAAGTACAACAGAAGCAAAACACATGGTCTCCGCCCTCAAAGAATTACTGTTGAAAGGGAGAGACAAACATACAAACTACTTTTAAATAGTGACAGCAGTAGGAAAAGCAAGAATCAGATAGTAGAATGACTATGCCGAATGAAATATCAGAATAAATAAGGGATTGTACAATTGAATGTATGTATTAAATAAGTGCTGAGGATGGGTACAAAAACATATTGTATAAGAGTGACTGTTGGGTTGATACTTGAGGTACCGGGTGCTAATCGGGAAAGATATCCTGGAGGAGGTGGGATTTGAGGAAGGCTTTGAGGATGAAGGGAACTGGCATATTTGTTGTGGGGGGGGGGGGCGGTGAGGAAGAGTGAAGTTAGGTGTGGGGAAGAGTTCAAGGCCTAGGGGAAAAGCTGGAGAGAGGAGGGGGATTCATTCTTTGCTTGCTGGTAGCACCATCCCAAACCAACTCAGCAGAGTGAGACTGTAGCCTGTGGCTGCAGATTTTGAGGTTCTTTATGATTGCGATTTTGGGGACCACTACCAAAGGGGGGAAAGGGGCGGGGAAAGTTAGATTGCTGGGTCCTCCACTCTACTTTCTCCTTGTGAGCCAGCTGAAACCTCAGCTGAAACCTCTGATCAGGACAGAAACATTTTTGGGAGAACCCTGGTTTGTTGCCACCGTATCCTCATCTGTGCCCACAGTGGCCAGCCAGATGGTACATTTTGGCTTTGCTCTCCCCTGTTCCTGTTGGTGATACTTGGGGCTGTTCACTGTGGACAATATTGTTATAATTGTACTCTCCCGAATGCTTAGTCCAGTGCTCTGCACACCATAAGTGCTCAATAAGTACGACTGACTAAATTGACTTCTTACGTTCATTGTGGGAGCAGTTGGAGAGATGTATCAACCCAAGAAGCCTATAATCAGAGCTTATGCAATAACTGTTATATTTAAGTGCTTACCACATGCCAAACACTGTATTAAGCATTGGGGTAGATACCATATAAGAAGATTGGACACAGTCTCTGTCCATCTGGAGCTCATAGTGTAAGAGGGAAGGAGAACAGATATTTTGTCTCAATTTTTCAGATGAGGTAACTGCGGCACAGAGAGGTTAGGTGTCTTTCATTCATTCATCCATTAAATCGTATTTATTGAGCACTTACTGTGTGCAAAGCACTGCACTATGCATTTGGGAGAGTACGCTATAACAATAGACACATTCCCTGCCCACAATGAGCTCACGGTCTAGAGGGGGAGACAGACATTATGTAATATATATAAAGAGTAAATTGTAGATATATACACAAGTGCCATGGAGCTGGGATGGGGGATGATGATTGAAGGGAGCAAGTCAGGGTGATGAAGAAGGTAGTGGGAGATGAGGAGAGGAGGGAAGGCTTCTTACAGGAGATGTGCCTTCAATAAGTCTTTGAAGGCGGGGAGAGCATTTGTCTGGTATGAGGAGGGAGGGACTTGCCCAAGGTCAAACATCAGGAAAGTTGCAGAGCTGGGGATTAGAACTCATGTCCTCTGGCTCCCACTAAGCCATGCTGCATTTTCTCAGAATAGGCCCAGGAGGCTTCTACAGCCAATTCCCAAATTCGGCTTTTCCCAGACCCTGATAGAGAAAGTCCTTTCCCTGTGCCAAAAACTTTCTCAGAAAGTCAACTGACTCTCTGAGTTTGGTTTTCTCTAAAGTATGGAAGGAATTCTCTATCTCATTTGAACAAGGGAGAGCAAACACCAATGGTGAGACATGCTGTGTTTTACTCAGGAAACCTCAGGGTGCTTCCGCCGCTTGTCAGAAACTCTTCTCCCCGGTGCTGTGGTCGGCTGGACAGTGATTTCTTCTCCTCAGACAATCAGACCTTCTCCCCAAACCGTGACTAGGTGATAGATTGCACTGGCCTCAAGCTGGTTTGCCAAGGGGTTTGGAAATTAATGATTATTGCTGGTAGTTTATGTTACTCAGCACAGTGGGAGACACATAATTCTTAGGGGTAAAGGAGAGGCAGGACCATTCGGAATCACCTATGTCAGGATACAGTACAGAAGTCTTTAAATGTAGTTTTGGCTCCACTGGCAACATGTGGAAGTACCCTTCAGGCTGATAAGGTGGAAATGCCTTATCAGCATTTCCAATCGTCCTTTCAGACTGTGTGTGAAACAAGTCAAGTGAGTTCTCGGAGAACTTGTCCTCCGAATACAGTCATCTTAACCTCTTACTGCCAACGGAGACAGATCGCCGTCTGGGTGGACTGTCAGTCTGAGGTGACCTAGGCTCCATTTTGGGTGGGGCTGGCCCACGCTTTGGAGTTCTGACCCACATCCCAACGGGGATAAGGCGGGGTCCACTCAAGGTCCTCCTATGGCCAGTCGGTGGGATGGAACTCCTCAGTTGAGGGAGAGATGGTGGAGGCGGTTAGTGTTGCCACCCCATCGCCAGTGCCATTCCCCCTCCAGCTGATCACCTCCTGAGGTTTGCCGAAACTAACGATCAAAGACCCTGCTTTGGGTATGTTTGAAGAAAGCAGTCTAGGGAACTGGTGGGACCACTTGATGATCGTGAAGGAAATGGGGCATTCAGAGATGAAAAGGAGAGAGCAAAGAAGATTAAAGAATTCTTTTGTTGGGTCATTACTGAAGACAGGGATAATGGTAATGAGGCAGTATGGCCTAGTAGATAGAGCAAGGGTCTGGGAGTCAGAGGGCCATGGGCTCTAATTCCAGCTCTGCCACTTGCCTGCTGTGTGACCTTGGGCAAGTAATTTCACTTTTCTGGGCCTCAATTACCTCATTTGTATAATGGGGATTAAGACTGTGAGCCCCATGTGGAACAGGGACTGTGTCCAACCCGATTTGCTTGTACCTACACTGCCTGGCACATAGTAAATGCTTAATAAATTCAATAATAATAATGATAGCATTTGTTGAGCACTTACTACGTACCAAGGCCAGCATTGAGCGCTAGTATGTTAAAGGGAACTCCCACAACCAATTTTTTTTTCTGTAGTAGTCAGGTAAGAGGAACTAGTTTAAACTTTGGTAACCACCTAGAATGTTTTAGAACAAATTGGTCAACTCTTTGTAAGCAAATTAGTCGAACCATAAGACATTCACTTGAAAATTGGAAAGGAATTCGGAAGAGAAGTTGAGGAACTCCTGAGGTGAATTTCAAACAGCTTCTGCACTGGAAGACTGATAGATTGCCCATGTAACTCCCATTTAGAAGAGGGATTCCAAAGGTTTGGATAGTAAAAACTGAATCCCCAGGCAATGGGAAGGATTCACTGAGCATCCAAAACCTTTCAGGTAACCGGAAAGGGATCAGGCTGCGAGAGAAGCAACTATTACAGAAAAGGCATCCCAAAGCGTCTCTAAACTGTAGCTTTGTGAATGACCACTGTTGTGGCTGTGGGATGGCAGCACAATAAGGAGAAAAGACAAGGCCCGAGGGGAGGGAGGGAGGGTCACCACCAGCAACGGCCCAGGGCCACATCCTCGACCTCAAGACCTCTATCCTTCACCAAACGTGGTTCTTTCTCCTAAGAAGGGATCAGCTGAAGGGAAGGCAGACAGGTGGACTCTAGGTCCAAATTCAATGTAGCCTAGTTGAAAAACACAGGCCTCGGAGTCAGAGGACCTGGGTTCTAATCCCAGCTCTGCCACTTTTCTACTTTGTGATATTGGACAAGTCACTGTGCCACAGTTTCCTCATCTTTAAAATAGCGATTAAGACTGTGAGCCCCATGTGGGACAGGGACTGTGTCCAACCCAATTATCTTGCATCTACCCAGCACTTAGTACTATATCTGGCACATAGTAAGTGTTTAACAAATACCACAGTTATTATCATTCAGTCCCTCAGTCTCATTCCATAGCTGCCCTCTCACCTGGAGCCAATCCTAGGGCTACCAGACCCAATGAGAAACTTGCCCTTTCTCTTCCCATTTCTTGCTTGAGAAGTAGTATGGCCTAGTGGAAAGAGCACCGGCCTGGGAGTCAGGGGACCTGGGTTTTAATTCTGACTTTACCACAAACCTGCTGTGTGACCTTGGGCAACTCACTTAACTTCTCTAGTCCTTGGTTTTTTCATCTGTAAAATGGGGACTCAATACCTGTTCTCCCTCCTTCTTGGACTGGGAGTCCCAATATGGGTCAGGGACTGTGTCCAATCTGATTGTATTGGATCTACCTCATTGCTTACTTAGTACAGCATTTACTTAGTACAGTGCTTGGCACATAATAAGCACTTTAACAAATACCACCATTATCCTTACTGCTCCTCCTGCCCTACTCCACAGACAAATGTTGTCTTTTTATCAGTAAAACTGGGGAGAAAAGTCAGAAAATCTTGAGCTTCTGAGGCAGGAGGAACTTGAGGCAGCTGGGAAAGGCCCATCTCAAGTTTGTGACTGTTGAGCTGATCTGATTTTATGTTGGAGTCTCTTATGGTTTATTATGGTTTGCTGAGAAGCAGGATGGTCTGGTGGAAAAAGCTCAGGACTGTGAGTCAGGAGACCTGGGTTCTATTCCCAGTTTAGCTCCTTGCCTGCGTGTGACCTAGGGCAAGTCACTTACTTAACTTCTCTGGGGCTCAGTTTCCTCTTCTGTAAAATGGAGATTAAGAAACTGTTCTCACCTTCCCTTCCCCCAGGAGGGACAGGGACTACCCCAGAGTTTAGCATAGTGTTCCGCACTGAATAAGCATTTAACAAATTCCTCAATTATTTTTATGAGAGCCTCTATTTTAATTGTTTGTTATTAATGGTCTCTATTAGGCACTCACTAAGTGCCAAACACAGTGCTAAAATAAGTTCTTTAAATTTAATTTTCGATGTGGCTTTTGTTCCCTCCCTTCGATTACAAACTTCCCAAGAACAAATCCCTTGTTAGCTCATTTAACTTCCCTTTTTTGGGGTTTGTATTTTAATGGTATTTGTTAAATGCTTACTATATGTCAAACACTGTTCTAAGCATTGGGGTAGATACAAGTTAATCAGGTTGGATACAGTCCTTGTCTCACATTGGGCTCACAGTCTAAGTAGGACGGAGAACAGGAGAACTAAGGCACAGAGAAGTTAAGTGACTTGCTCAAGGTCACATAGCAAGCAATTGGCAGAGCTGGGTTTAGAGCCCATGTCTTCTGACTCCCAGGCCTGTGCTCTTTCCACTGGCTATGGTGCTTCTCCTTGGCACCTAGTACAGTGCTCTGCCTGCCCCCCTTGCAGTACAGTGCTCCATGCATACGAGCACAGTGTTCGACCCACTTCAGTACAGAGCTTTGCCCAACCTAGTAAAATATTCTGCCACTTTGACTCAGTGGCCCGAACACATCCTAGTATGTGCTCTGTCCACCTCTGTACTGTGTTTTGCATCTCTTGTACAGTGCTATGCATATCACCAACAACTATTACTTAGACTGTGAGCCCCACGCGGGAAGGGGACTATGACTGACCTGATTAACGTGCATCTACTCCAGCGCTTAGAAAAGTGCTTGACATTGTAAGTGTTTAACAAACACCATTAAAAAAAACCCCAAACTGATTGAAAAAATGATGAATTAATATTGCTGGAGCATTTTATGTCCTTTTAATAATTCTATCTTTACTTGGAGCAAGAAAAATCACAAGCCGTATGTCACTTCACTCAGGAAAGTTATGAAAATCCAACTAAATTAAAGATTAGTTTCTTCTGAGAAAGCAAAGACAGTTTTTCTATGAGAAGGAGTGAATATATGAAAAGCATAAGTCTTAGTTGATAAAACTCCTGGCTTAGTGAGTATATTCATACGACCATTACAATGGAAGGGTCATTGAGAATAGATTCATTTTTTCAGGGAGCAACAACTGAGGCATGTTTTCAAGTCACTGAAGATGGCAAATTCAAATAGTTCTGGGGTACTTTAAGAACTCATCGAGAAGTAGCTACATGATTTTCTACTGATAGTCACATTACTTATTATGTAAGAGTAACTTTTACCCAGAGACTTTTATTGTCACATTGGAAATGCTGAAATCTGGACTAGATGGCTTTCATTTTTGCAAAATATCTCTTTGAAAACAATCATTTAGAAGATTCCCGGTCCACACAAGAAGACGGGGGAATCTTCTTCTTCAGCTCTCAAGTTTGATGGTGAAAATCTCCTCATCGTGCTACAGAATGAACCTCCAATCGATGGCAAGGTTCTGGGAATAGGAGTCTGGTGCTGTAGCCTGGTTTTCGCTCAGAGGAAGTGCAGAAGCTTCCTGTTTTTAAAAGTCCGGTGGCTGATCTCAAAAGGGCAGGAGAGCTGGGGGAGGGGGAGGGGAAGGGGTGTAGGAGGATAGAGGAAAGAAGGAGGAGATGAGCTTTGGCTTGGCCCTTAGAGTATGTATCTATATTTTATACACTGATGACTCTTTTAATCCTGTAAGACTCCCATCAGTAATGAATCACATTCTTTGAGTGAATAATTCAGTCCTTGACGCCAACCTCTGAGGGTGAGTATCGTAGTCATGCTGTCTGAGCAGTGCGGTAGCTATGGCTACCTATATAATTCTTAGCAATGGAAAAAACGTGACAATGACATTAAATTTAATCAGGTTCCCAGTTCTGTGGTTCCCACTGGGATGAGCCACTAGTGTCTTCCTTTAAATATTCAACGCTCTCCCTAGCGGTTTGCATGTGTTCGGATCCTGGGACAATGGGCCTGCTAACGTCAAACAATGGATCTGTCATGTACGCCTCTTGCAAGTGGATGTGAGTCTGAAGTTAGTTAGCAGAGGAGTTAAGGATTGTTTTTCCTTTTGTAATTGCCTGTACGTTAAGTCTTGACTTTGGGAGAGCCAAATGAAGCAGGAACTAGGATCTTTCCTGGCTTTATTTTCAGTCACACTTCATCTGCTATGAATGAAGCAGGACTAAATATCACGGGGAGGACTGAATATATTTTGGGAACGTGATCCAACACAGATTTAGAAAAACACCCTTGCAATTGTACAGAAGGCTCAGGTAATTTACAGAAATCGTTGGCTTTGAAGCCCAATTTGGGGAATGGCAAATAAAAGATTAAGTTAAAGCTCAATTGCGAAAACTCCACCCTTCCTCACCCCCGCACAGTCTGGCATGCCAGTTTTAACTTTCTAAAGTTCCCAACAAAGAAGAGGATGGTCCTTCCGATAAAGGGCAGCTATGATATCCATACCCGTGATGTGGGCTAGTTTCTGATTCTCTGGATCTCAAGGCTTTATTTTTGCTAGAGAAGGAGAGGGGTGTAAATTCAATTTGCTACCCAGAAATTTTTCAAGATAGAAAAAAATGATCCCGAGGCAGATACTGCTTTTTGATGTTGGTTAAGATTTGTACACCACTCTTTTCTTCTTCCTATGCTAAGAATCACGCTTGGATCATGGTTTCTCATCTAGCATGTGACATTAATAACTGACCTTGTCAATCTGTTGTTGTAAGGGATAATGGGGATGATTGTAAGGCGCTTTATGCACACCACAGACAAATGAAAACTCAGTGGAAGTTGAACATTTAAAAACCCTCTAATCATATAGGAATATTTGCATCAATCATATCAGCCTACATTTCTCTGCAAAACGATAATAGAATAGGTGAGGGTGGCGTCACGAGAAACCCCAAGACAATTCCTTTGTTGTTCATCTACTGGCTTGTCTCTTTTATTGAGTGTCTTACTTCTTAGGGTTCTATTGTCTTCTAGAAATTCATGCACTCCTGCCATTAATGTCCATGGGAGTTATGCACGTGAGCTGACAGGAGAAAGCGTTCCTTTATAATTTTATGTTTACATGACCGGAGGAACTCAAATCCAGCTTCACAAAAGCCAGGCAACGGCAAGCATTTCAGAGACCGAGGGCACAGGCGGCGAGGAAGACGCATTGAGATTCTACATGAGAGAGCCTTTAGAAAGGCTTTCAATTTTCATCATAATTTTCAATTTACAGTCTCGCGGGAGATCGGCCCCTGAGACGGTCGCTAGAGCCAACGGCCGGTTGTTATTATTATTGGCATTGATTTTTTTTTAACCCTTCTAATGTGACTTATCATGGGTCACGGGGCCTCAAGGCACAAAGCATTGCCTTTAGGGTGAAATTAGTGATAGAGAAATCCATCTCAAGTTTTACGACAGAACCCTTTGCGTATACAATGGAGTCAAGAGAGCTAGAGAAAAAGGGCTCAAGAGTGGAATCTTCTTTCTTTCCATCAGATTTTCTGGATAATGTACATATAGATCTGCAAGGAGCTACCTTTAAATAACTCTTCATTGAGTGTGTCATGGACAGTCCCTAAACTCGCTCGGGGAGAACGGAGAACTACATCTGAGGCCGAGCACAGGCAGCAAATGGCATTTCTGACTTACTATGTCGTCACGGCACATGCCAAGAGTAGCGTGGCCTAGTGGAAAGAGCACAGGCCTGGGAATCAAGAGGACCTGGGTTCTAATCCTGGCTCTGCCAATTGCTTGCTGTGTGACCTTGGGTGAATCACTTAACTGCTCTTAGGTTGTTAGGAGGATTGTTAGGGGGATGGTGGGGAAGCAGAGGAGCCCCTTAAACTATTAAGAATGGCTCCTGTTCAGGTGGTAGAGAGAGGTGTTTGCGGGGCCTTTGGGCATGGATGGTGGCCATCTTAATGAAGGCTCTAGAATGGGCTTCATCTTGAATTTCCCAAGGAGCTGCCATCACGGGATGGTCAGAAAGCAGGGTGGCCTAGTGGAAAGAGCGGAGACCTGAGAGTCAGAGGACCTGGGTTCTAATCTTAGCTCCTCCACTTGTGTGCTGTGTGATCTTGGACAAGTCATTTAACTTCTCTGCGCCTCAGTTCCTTCCTCTGTAAAATGGGGATTAAGGCTTGAGTCCCATGTGGGATAGGGGCTATGTCCAACCTGTTTATTTTCTATCTATCCCAGTGCTTAGTTCAGTGCCTGGCACATAGTAAGCACATAACAGATACTATTATTATTATTATTATTTTCCAGCCACCCCTAAAACATGCTCTTCTGGGGTGACTGCTTACCTTGCTTACCACTGAAGCTGGGCCTGGACCTGACCAGCTAACTGGGCTTCCAACTACTGAGAATGATTTTAACAAACAGTATGAATATAAATGACTGACTTGCAAATTCTCTTACTGATCGATCAAAAGAGGCAGAGAGCAGGTTTTGAGTGAAGAGGGTGAGAGTCGGGGTGGGAGCAGGGGAGCAGTTAGCTGGACTTGCAACTAAATTCTGTTTATAAGAATCGTTCTCAGCAATTGGCCACCCTGACATACAGGCTGCTGATGCTTTCAATGAACAAATGGTGACAGAACAGCCACGATAATTCCAGAATTTCTCCTGCAGCAATTTTAATGTGTGGAACTGCCGATATTTCTGATCATCCAAATATTTTTACAGGCTTTATGGACATTTTTATTGCCTATCCATGGATTTACAGTATTTATTAAGTACTACTTACCATATTCAAAGCACTGTGCTAAGCTTTGGAGTGGATACAAGATAAGCAGTTCAGATAGATTGTAAGCCCAATGTGGGAAGGAATTGTCTTTATTGTTGAATTGTATTTTCCAAGTGCTTAGTACGGTGCTCTGCACACAGTAAGAGCTCAGTAAATATGATTGAATGAATGACTAAATACAGTCCCTGCTACACATGGGGCTGCTGGTCTACTGAGGGAGAAATGGCTCACAACCTGCCATTAGAGATCCCTCCTTCAGGATATCTGGGTAAACAGAAAGTACAGGAGATGTTTTTTGGGAAATATAATTTCTTAGGAGGCTTAAGTGCTTGAGATCCAACCGCGTGGGTGCCGTAGAAGCGGGAGGCAGTAGGGGAAATGAGGAGCTGAAACTCCCTCCTCCTGACAGACCATAGCTCTTCCTATCTTCAGGGACCTGCTAAATCACATCTCCGTCAACTAAGCCCTCAATGGAGAAGCAGCATGGCTTAGTGGATAGAGCCCGGGCCTGGGAGTCAAAAGACCTGGATTCTAATCCTCACTCTCCCACATGTCTGCTGTGTGACCTTGGGCAAGTCATTTCACTTCTTTCTGCCTTAGCTACCTCTTCTGTGAAATGTGAGCCCCACAAGGCACAGGGACTGTGTCCAACCCGATTTGCTTGTATCTACCCCAGCACTTAGTACAGTGTTGGCACATACTAAGTTCTTAACAAATATCACAATTATTATTACTTCCCCTACCCACTCTCCCCTCTGCAATGCCCATGCACTTGGATCTGTACCCATCAAGAACTTGATATTCACTCTGCCATCAGCCCCACAGAACTTACGTACATCTCCTTATACCGCACCATTTCCCCCAACTAATTTATTTCAATATCTCCCTCCCACTATGGACGTGGGCTGGAATCATGTCTAAGTACATGTATTATACATTCCCAAGTGTTTAGTACTGTGTTCTGCACACAGTAAGTGCTCAGTAAATACCACTGATTGATTGGTGCTTCCTGAGCACATTGCTTCCCCCTGCATTGACGGACTGCTTTTTTCTAATGGTGTTTGTTAAGCACTTTCTATGTGCCAGGCATTGTACTAAATGTTGGGGTAGATATGAGATAATCGGTATGGACACAGTCCCTGTCCCACATACAGCCTTAATCCCCACTGTACAGATGAGGCAACTGAGGCACAGAGAAGATAAGTGATTTGCCCAAGGTCACACAGCAGACAAATGCAGAGCCAGGATTAGAACCCAGGTCCTTCTTCTGACTCCCAGGCCCGTGCTCTATCCACTAAGCCACACTGCTTCTCAGGAGGTTGATGCAGTACTCAAGGAGGGATAGGATAAGTATTTGGAGCAGCTGCAGGGAGATGCTGATGGTAGTGAAGACTTGGGTCCCCCGTTTGGGCACCCCTCTCTCCCCCTCTCAAATATCATTCCCACACTTCATAGAGGAGAAGGAGGTGAAAAATAAGATTTTTACTTTCTGCGAATCTGACTGATGGAGAGCCTTGCATTTCTAGTCAGTAATCCAGTCTGGATTTCCTAGTGTCTGCTTTGATTGACTCTCTATGCACTGGGTAATAGGCCTCAGGATTTGGTGACCAGCTGAGCTATGATGATGCACAAGAAGTTAGACGGGTCCTAGGACAGAGGACAAAGAAGCAGGCAGTCCTTATTCATAGATGACCAGGAATGATTCTCCAATTTTACGTGTCAGTTTTCAAAGGGCTACCCTGTTGTAATAAGTGTAATAATAATAATGATGATGATGGTATTTGTTAAGCACTTACTATGTGCTAGGCATAGTAAGGCACTGTTCTAAGCGCTGTATTGACCTCTACCTAGCAACACCCACTCCCTTCTCTTTCGAGAATCAGCTATGTGATCCTTGAACTCTTGAATACGTTCCTATCATGATGACTTCGCACGCAACTCCCTCAGATTTACAATGTGAGCCCCATGTGGGACAGGGACTGTGTCCAACCTGATTATCCTGTATTTACCTCGTCACTTAGTAGAGCACCTGGCACATAAGAAGTGCTTAACAAGTACCATAAAAAGAAAAGTCAAAGAGACCTGTGGAATTCTGTAAGGATTGACAAGCCCCTTTCAAAGCACCCTGTGTCTCCTGACTTTTCCCAAGAATTCCTTGGGGAATTTTTTTTTTAAGTGGTATGTTAAGCACTTATAATGTACCAGCCTTGTACTAAGCACTGGGGTAGATACAAGCTAATCAGGTAAGAGACAATTCATGTCCTACAAGAGGCTCACAGTCTTAATGCTCACTTTACAGATGAGGTAACTGAGGCACAGAGAAGTGAAATGACTTGCCCAAGGTCACACAGCAGACAAGTGGCGGAGCCAGGATTAGAACCCAGGTCCTTCTGACTCCCAGGACTGTGCTTTTTCCACTGGGCCATGCTGCTTCTCTGCCTGACCCTTGAACTAATAATCTTTCCCTGTCATATTAAGTCTTTAAAGGACAAGTTTGCAAGCTGCAACCAAGGCAGATTGCTTCTCTCTCTCTCTCACTCTATCTCTGGGAATCCCATTTTGCTCCTGGAAGAACATTGTGATTCTTGAATGAAAGGTGCTGTTAACACCAAGATATTACCAGTCTGCTTCAAGAGGTAGGTGCTTAATGTGCTGAAGGCCAAGTTCTGTGTGGCTAACTTTTTTAAAAGGATGCTTTATTTTAGTTGACTCCCCCACTGTAATGGGATCATCCTATAGTCTTGCTTTAAAATTGTTTTAACATGTAACTGAAAACTGAGCCGCAAAATGGGCATTGAATCTTAAATCTTACAGAGAGACTAGTGTGCTAGTATCAAAGCCTGATGGGTAGAGTGGGCCCAAATCCTTAATTGACTTGACCCTAATTACAATTTCTATTCTTTTATCTTCAGGAGGAGAAATGTTAGTCTGCCATTTTCTCTGGGAAACTTCTTCACCTTGGGAAACATAGGAAATCACATGGCCATTTTCATGTTAACTGTCTTTGAAGTTTTCTGGTGAAAACTTGGTACAGATGACATGCTGATCATCCTCATTGGTCCTGGGTACCATAAAGCTCCTTGTGAGCAGGAATCCCAACTCTATTGTATTTGGCTTTGCACACAGTAACTGCTCAATAAATACCACTGATTGATCCAAGCACCTTGAAGGAACCACTATAAGCGATTTGCCAAGGAATTAGTTTGATTTTAGTTCTACATCTTGAAAAAAGAACATTCAAGAGAAGCGATGGGTGATGGATGATGGGAGTAGGGGGCCATTAAATTATGATCATGTGATGGGTTCCTCTGATTCCCCATGGACATTGCAGAATCACTCAATCTATCAATCAGTGGTATTTACTGAGCACTTACTGTGTGAAGAGCACTTGAGAGAGTACAATTCAAGAGAATTAGCAAACATGTTCCAGAAGGGTTTCTCATTATGTTCTAGTGGGAACAACTGTCACCCATGGCAGTTGTACGCAGAAAGAAATACTGCTCTCCCCATCCTCCTAAAACCCACCAGAAAATCTGGGAAATGTGCTTGAACTATGTGGGCTGAGAAAACTTGATGGGCTTAAAACAGATTTTTCCAGCCTCCCATTTCCCCCACCGCCTGACTCCAGAAGAAGCAACTCTGGGGAGGATTCTTGGCATTACTTCTATAGAACAGTACTTCCTTAGAGGAGCAGAGTAGCCTAGCGGAAAGAGCACAGGCCTGGGAGTCAGAGGACCTAGACTCTAAACCCGGCTCTACCTTGTACCTGCTGGATGACCTCGGGCAAATCACTTCGCTTCTCTGTGACTCCGTTCCCTCATCTGCAAAGTGGGGATTCAATACCTGTTCTCCCTCCTTCTTAGACTGTGAGTCTCATGTGGGATCTGATTATCTTGTATCTACCCCAGCACTTAGTACAATGTTTGGCATATAGTGAGTGCTTAACAAATAACTCAATTATTATTATTATTATTCCACCTGGTGTGACTTCTAGCCCTGGAATTCCTGCCAAAATGGGCCACGGGGGCTCATTTCCCATAGGTTCCATTCAATGATACTATAATTTAGAAGCTGCCGTTCTTCTCAGGCTACACGAGTGTATAATCACTGTCCCCCGGACTTCACTGGACTTCACTTGGTGGCTGGAGGAGGAGGCCTCTTTAGATTCTTTCATTTTTTTTTTGTTTTCACCAGCTTTGGAGTCTGGGATTGGGGAATGGAGAGGGTGCAGCTTTTGGGGTTTCTTGCACTTGGTCCTTTGTGTTCACTCACAATGGAAGAACACGTGGGAGACGAGGCCTCATCGGCCCAGGAGATTCTAGCAAGGCCTTTCACCTCTCCTCTGTCACAGGGCAGCCTCCTGAGGTCAGCAGAGGGCAAAGGTCACTTCCAACTTTCAATTGTTCAGTTCCTCCTACCTCTCACCCCCCAAATGCACCGGCTAAATACTTCTTAGCCTCTTAGAAACCAAAGACTGAGTGTAACGATTTCTGTTATTGGGTTAAGATGACTCTCTACCACTGGATCCAGATACGTTGACTGAAGAGAGCTTATCCTTTGGTCTATGCCATCTATGCTCCCAAAGGGGATTTCACCTCACCAAGGTTTTCGAGGCTCTAATTAAGAAAGGGGAGAACGATGTGGGGCTCGTTCATAATGAAGGAAAATCAGGGCTCCTGAGACTGAAGCACAGATTCTGCTTTCTTTTGATGTTCCGAATGGCTTTTGCCCCGAGTTCATCGGAACTTTCAGCATCTGTGGGATTTCTAGGTTGACTTAATAGATCAAAAGAGCCGAGGTCGTCACCTTTAATTTTTTTTTGTCGGTTGAAATAATTTCATTCATCTGGAGTCTGATCGGCTGATGGGAAAGAAACGAGAAGACGCAACACTGAGGCCAGGTCTGCACGGCACAAAACGATGAGGAGACTGGGGCTTTGCTTAGTGAATTCGATCAGTGAGAAGAGCCATTTTGGATCGCCTGGGGCCAAATTGGATTTGTCGACTTGAATGATCCTCTCTGGCTGCAGTGCCACAGGAACTGGACAATTACCACCTTTTCCTTGCACTTGGCATTGCCTGTTTCTATAATTTTGTATTGTTGTATTATTCTGTTGTAGTGCATTCTCCCATGTACTTAGTACACTGCTCTGCACATAATAAGGTCTCAATAAATACCACTGACTGATTGCTCTACACGTGCTCTAGATTTTCCTAGAATGGGACTTGAGTGGTTTCGGTCCTTTAGTGGCACTTCTGAAATACTGTATCCATAAGGAGGAAACTCCTCAGTTTCTTACAGCAACGTTCTTTAATACTGAGAATTCACTCCCCACTGAAAGTGGTCTCCCTCCAATTAATTCCCACTGATACATGAATCCAGATCCATTCTGCCTTCCCTGCTAGATAGTTCCATGAAGGGGAAGGGGGAAAGCATGTCTACTTACCCTATTGGCCCCCTTAAGCATTTTAATGCTTACCCCAGTCCCACGGTACTTATGCAAATATTCTTAAGTTTTCCCCTCTCTGTAATCTATTTTAATGTCCATCTCCCCTTATAGACTGTAAGCTCCTTATGGGCAGGGATCGGGTCTACCAACTCTGTTGTACTTTTCCAAGCACTTAGTACAGAGCTCTGCACCCTGTAAGCACTTAATAGATGCCACTGATTGATTGATTGAAATGTGGCTAACATTTCTTTTTGTTATTGAAGAAGGCTTCATTCACTCACCAGGGAACATTGTTTTTCTCCTGAAGAGCACCAAGTGACAGAGGAAGAAATTGATCTATTTTTTGTTTTCAGCGCTCCTAGAAGTTAGGTACTGAGTTCCTCTTTATGTGTTGTTGTTGTTGTTTTTTTTTGAAATGGTGAGTTCAAGAAGAACCCAAAGAGCCTCTTTCGTTCCCATAGGACAAGGTTTCTCCATCTCAGCTGCTTTGGTGCTCAGATAAGTTAATAGGCACCCTGTCACAAGCTAGACAAATGCTAGAAAGACCAAGGAAACACATCCGCTCTTACTTTTCCACCTATATTGTAAAGCAACTGACGTTCGGGTGATTTTGAAAGAAAATGGTTTAACTGGTACCAGAGCTTGATTTCTTGGGGAATGTATAATAGGAATTCTATTTGATTCTTTTATTATGCATCTGCAAGTGTGCTTACAAATCAATCGATCAATCAGTGGGATTTACTGAGCATTTACTGTGTGCAGAGCACTGTATTAAGTGTTTGGGAGAGTTCAATTCAGCAGAGTTGGAAGAGACGTTCCCCACCCACAGGGAGTCTAGAGGGATGAGAGTTATTTTGTGGGCAGGGAATGTGTCTGTTATATTGTTATACTGTACTCTCCCAAGCACTTAATACAGTGCTCTGCACACACTAAGCACTTTATAAATGCGATTGAATGAGTCACAGCCCAAGTGGGCCCATTCATCTAGGTCAACACCATGGCCACCACTCCTGGGTCTTTATGGGTGTATGCAGACCACTGTGCTAAGTGCCTGGGAGAGCACGGTATAGTCCGTAGACATGATCTTTGCCCTTGGGGAGCTCCAAAAAGTGACAGTGCTGGTCTAAATGAACAGATTCATTCAATAGTATTTATTGAGTGCTTACTATGTGCAGAGCACTGTACTAAGTGCTTGGAATGTACAATTAGGCAAAATGTACAATTAGGCAATAGATAGAGACAATCCCTGCCCAATAACGGGCTCACAGTGATGCATCTTGGGCTGGGTTTCAGTCAGGGCTACCAATCAAACATTCGACCGGTGGTATTTCTTGAGAGTTTTCTGTCTGGTGAGCACGGTACAAGGAGTTTGGGAAAGTAATAATAATAATAATAATGGTATTTGTTAAGCACTTACTATGTGCCAAGCACTGTTCTAAGCACTGGGGTAGATACAAGGTAATCAGGTTGCCCCATGTGGGGCTCACAGTCTTAATCCCCATTTTACAGATGAGGTGACTGAGGCACAGAGAAGTTAAGTGACTTGCCTAAGGTCACACAGCAGAAAAGTGGTGGAACCAGGATTAGAACCCATGACCTTCTGACTTCCAGGCCAACGCTCTACAACACCATGTAATACTATTGGTAGGTGTGATCCCTGCCCACAAGGAGCTTAGGGTCTAGAGGGGGAGACAGACATTAAAATATATTAACTACAGTTTGGTTCTGCTGGCTGCAGTCACCAGGCAAACTCTGAACCTGAGGGCTTGGGCAAGGGCAGTTGGGATCACCCTCCTTTACTTGCCCCCTACTCCTTCCTTCTCTGAACGTTGAGGGGCTCCTTGCCCTGCCTGCCCACATCTTCCTCCTGAGAAAACATGTCCACTGGTGAGGCTGGGACATACCTAGACTGGAACTGATCGTGACCCAGTAAATACCCAGGTCTACCTCATGCTCCTGGCTAAACACTGTTATGAGAAAATATGGTTCCAGAAAGGAACTGTGCCTTTATGGACAATGATCTTCTACTTGCCAAATTTTTAAAATATTGGCAGCCGTGAGTCCGGCACAGCAGACACAAGTCCTTTAAACGTAGCTTTCACTTGTAATACAATCGAATCGTCTTCTTGCCTCCTCCTGCCTCCCCTTATACCCCCGGTTTCTAGTCAAGCAAATGTGGCTGAGTCACCCCGCTGTGGGGAGGGAGTTTGGAATCTGAACTGTCCTAGGGAAGTGCCCTCGTTTTCTGTCCAGACACAGTTGGACCACAGAGTTTTCACTATGAACATTTTCAAACAAAAAGCTAACGGGGACAGGGTCAGATCCTTTCTTCCAAGTGCTGTGTTGACAGTACTGCCATCGCCATTTTCTTTCTCCCTTTGCCCCACCAGTCAGATCCTGTCTGGGGGAACCAATAAGAAGAAGTCTCCTCACGCGGACTGGCAGAATGATTGACTACCAATCAAATGCTGTCTGGGGAAACCAATCAGAGGAAGTGACCTGTAAACATCCCATAAATCAATACTTTTAACTGTCAGAATATTATCAAGACGGATGTCTGGAAACAATAATTTCTTGTGATGTTCATATTTTAGCAAAGTGCAAATGCCTCTTATACCCAAAGACATCCACTCCCATCTCTAAAATCTTTGCCTTTAGAGAAGTGAAGGAGGCTCAAAGGATGAGAATTATTTATTGGGTTCAACATTTTGAATGATCTAAGTGTGCACAATAAAATCAACAAGGCCTAATCTACTGTACCGTCAGTATGGTAGTATTACAGGAGTGAAATGCGTGGTCTGGGTTGCAGAACTAGAGCAGCGAGGTGAGGTTGGAAGGGGCAACGTGATTGAGTGCTTTGAAAATGACAGTAAGGAGTTTTTGTTTGATGCGGAGGTAGATGGGTAACCACTGGAGTTTCTTGAGGAGCGGGGAGACGTGGACTGAATGTTTTTGTAGAAAAATGATCTGGGAAGCAGAGTGAAATGTGGACTGGAGTTGGGAGAGACAAGAGGAAGGGAGGTCAGCAAGGAGGTTGAGAGAGTAATCAAAGCAGGATAGGATAAGTACTTGGATTAACATGGTAGCAGTTTGAATAGAGAGGATAGGGAAGATTTTAGCGATGTTGTGAAAGTCAAACTGACAAGATTTAGTGATAAATTGACTGTGTGGGTTGAACTGGAGAGATGAGCCAAGGATAATGCCAAGGTTACGGGCTTGTGACACAGGAAGGCGTGGTATTTCTGTCTATGGTGATGGGAAAATCAGGGGGAGGACAAGATTTGGGTGGAAGATGAGTAGTTCTGTTTTGGACATGTTAAGTTTGAGATGATGGCAGGACATCAAAGTTGATGTCATTAGATCCCTGTCTTGGAGCCACAAGGAGTCCTTCCGTTCCTGTGTTGTTGTTAATAGTATCTGTAAAAGCACTTACTGTGTGCCAGGCACTGTACTAAGTGTTGGGGTAAATACAAGCTAATCAGGTTGGACACCGTCCATGGCCAACATAGGGCTCACAGATGAGGTAACTGAGGCACAGAATAGTTAGTGACTCACCCAAAGTCACACAGCAGAAAATTGTCAGATCCGGGATTAGAACCCAGGTCCTCTAATTCCCAAGCCTGTCTTCTTTTCTCTAGGCTATACTGTTTTCCCAGGCCACTGCTTCCCAAGCATGGTGTTATAGTGCCAAGCCAGCGTGGACCCAACTGACAGACATCCCACTGTGACTCTTGGTTTTAGTTATATATGTGATTTCAGAATAGCTCATGAAGTAGTCCACAGGAGACTTTCAAGGCATTGCCCATCTATTTCCCATCATGATAATATTTAGCTGAACATTTTGGTAGTAAGGGGTCCAATCTTTATTCCCATTTAACTGTCATGGAAATTTCAAAGATAATAGTAATATTTGTGGTATTTGTTAAGCGCTTACTATGTGCCAGGCACTGTATAGGAAAGTTCCCCTTTCCTAAAAGATAGTCCTTAAAAGCAAATGAAAAGCAGATTACTGATAGTGGTAGGGACCTTTGAAAGACTGGGGTACTAACATACTCTTGCCAAGAAAAACGGAAAGAGCAGGAACTCTAAGTGACACAGGAAATCTGTTCATGTTTTATATGCTTATGTTCAGGTTTGTTGAGGAGCAGCATGGCCTAGTGGAAAGATCTTGGGCCCGGGAGTCAGACGACCTGGGTTCTAATCCCGGCTCTGCCAGTTGGCTGTTGTGTGACTTTGGGCAGGTCACTTAACTTCTCTGTGCCTCAGTTTCCTCTTCTGTAAAATGGGAATTCAATCTCTGTTCACCTTTCTACTTAATCTGTGAACCCCATGTGGCAAGGTACTGTGTCTGGCCTCTTTGTCCTCTATCTACTCCAGTACTTCGTACAGTGCTTTACACATAGCAAGCACTTAACACATACCATAGTAACAACAACAACAACAATAATAAAAATATTAATAATAATTCTGGTAAACATGAAAGGGAAAGGTACTTCTTAGCAATAGAAACATTGTTGCTCCTCAGGTAATTATAATAATGGATAATTATGGTATTTGTTAAGCACTTACTATGTGCCAGGCACTGTTAAGTGCTGGGGTAGCTACAAGCTAATTGGGTTGGCCACAGTCCCTGTCCCACATAGGATTCACAGTTTTAATCCCCATTTTACAGATGAGAGAATGAACCATGGAGAAGTAGTTTTCTTTCCTTTTATCTGGGAAAAAGAGATTGTTATTACAGCATAAAGACTGGAGCGGATTCTACAGAGTAGAATCCCTGAAGAAGTCCCTGGAATGATCTAAGCATTGGAATGTTTCTCTTGCTATGAGCTCCCCCTTCAACCATATCTTTTCCAGCTTGGCCGATCCTCATTTTGGCTTCTTCGGACTGGCTTTCCCTGACTTGTTCTTCCCGTTGCTCTCCCACAGAGTGTCCCTCCAACTGGCCTGATCAATGTGCAAAGTCTCCAGCTCGGGCATCCTGTAGCGACCATCAACCGTGCTCGCTGCCGGGGCCCCGGGGGGGTGACAGTGACAAATGACCCATTGCAGCCCAAGGTTCAAGCGTTTCGATTCCCGGGCCCACGAGTCCTCTTGGCGACAGAGATGGAGAGCTGAGGTGGGGAAGGCCCCAGCCATGCAGAGAGAGGTGATCATTACAGTCAGTATAATGGGACCGGCTAAAATCATACGGGGAAGGTGGAATGACAGGCAAAGAGCTGGCCAGACTCCAGGACAATTCTCTTCGGGAGTGGGATCTTTCCAGAAAAGTCATTTTGGCAGGACTGGGAATTAGGAAGCCTCATGGTGGGCACGGATTGTGCCCGATCTGATTATCTTGTATCTACTCCAGCCCTTAGCATACTGCAATAGATACCACCATTATTATGAGGGAGAGAGTTCTCATAAAGATGAACAATAGCCTTGTTCTCAGGCGTGACCCACCCTTCTCTTCTCAGTCATGACCCACCCTTCAATCAATCAACGGTATTTATTGAGCGCCTATTATCTGCAGAGTGCTGTTCTAAACACTTGGGAGAGAAAAATACAAGAAAATAAGAAGACATGTTCCCTGCCCATAACAAGCTTACAGTTCAAATTACATTTTTAACTGCGCTTTACACATGTGAAGCAGCGGGACCTAGTGGAAAGAGCACAGGCCTGGGAGTCAGAGGACCTAGGATCTAATCCCAGTTCCACCACTTGCCTACTGTGTGACCTTGGGCAAGTCGCTTAACTTTTCTGTGCCTGGGGATTCAATCCCTAGTCTCCCTCCTACTTAGACTGTGAGCCCCCTGTGGGATAGGAATGATGTCCAAACTGATTATCTTGCATCTACCCTAGTAATTGGCCTATAGGAATTCCTTCAAAAATACAATTACTATTATTATTATTTTTATTACTACTATTATTCTCGTGTCTTGGGTGAATGGTTGGAAATAGTTGTTTTTAATGTCTGACTCAGTGACTTCCTTGGGGTCGCTCAGCAGGTCGCCCAGCAGGCCAGTTGTAGAACTGGGAATCTTGTTCTCCAGTCAACCAATCCCAGGCTCCTCCCAAGTTCGCCAGTCTGATTCTGCTGACCAAGAGCAGCTGGGCTGAATCCAGGGGGCAGCCGGGGAGGGCAAAGTCAACCAGCCCCTCAGAGCCATTTTCATCCAGTGCCTTTCCGGTTTTCCCCATAAGACAGGGCTGAAGCAGGTGACTTGGCACCAAGCAGAGTGCTCCCAGGGGCAGAGCCAGAGGATGCCAGGTTCAGGGATGGTCCGGGCAGAGTTCTCTCATAATAAAGCCCCACAGAACAGCTAGACCCAAACAAGGTGGAATGGAATCAGTCTTTCCTCTCAGTTTCATTCTAGGGGGCCAGAAGATTAGAGAAGCAGCATGGCCTAGTGGACAAGCCAGGGCCTGGGAGTCCGAAGGGTCTGGGTCTAATCCTAGTTCTGTCACTTGTCTGCTGTGTGACTTGGGGCTTACCTTCTCTGGGCCTTAGTTACCTTATCTGCAAAATGGGGGTTAAGACCGTGACCCCCATGTAGGACATGGATTGTGTCCAACCTGATTAGCTTGTATCTATCTCAATGGAACATAGAAAGTGCTTAATCAGTATCATTAGGGAAAAAATGCACGACCCACCTCTCAATCAACATTATTTATTGAGCCTTTACTATATGCAGAGCACTGTTCTAAATACTTGGGAGAGAACAATACAAGAAAATAAGCAGACATGTTCCCTTCCCACAACAAGCTTACAGTCCAATTTACATTTTTAACTGCTCTTTACACATGTGAAGCAGCGGCTGCCTATTCCCATGGAGAGAGAATATGTCTGCTTATTGTAATATCGTACTCTCTCAAGTGCTTAGTACAGTACCCTGCACGCAGTAAGCACTCAATAAATACGACTGAATGAAGGAATGAATTGCTATGGGCTTGTGCCCCAGTGCCTTCTGCTGGCCATGACTCTCTTGTGGGATCCATAGGCCTGGGGTTGGAGGGCTGCACCCATTTGCCACTTTGGACTGACCACCTGCCTGTGCTACAATCAGCAAGGGCTGGGGAGGGTATGGACTTTTTTCATTATGGTATTTGTTAAGCATTTACTATGTGTCAAGCATTGTTCTAAGCTTCCGGGTAGATACAAGTTAATTTGGTTGGTCAGAGTCCCTGTCCCGCATGAGGCTCACAGTCTAAGTATTCGTCTTAATCGGAAGGGTCATTCCCAAGAACTTTCTCCCAAGTCGGCAGTTCTATAGGAAAAATCTCTTAATTCCCTCCTTCCTGGTCAGCTCAGCTCACCAGCCACCCTTATGTGCATATCGGTTTATTAATTCCATTTATTCACTTATTTATTCTTTGTGAGCTTGCTCTTGTTGTGACCAACTGTACCCCTGTTTTCCCTTTCATCCACATTGTAATTATACCCTCAGGGTCCACCGAGCTCTGGGCTACATGTGCTGGGCAGGGTAGGTCTGGTTCCAACCCCAACCCCTGTTTTAGCCCTTGCCCCCCATCCCAGCCAACACTATGACTACCAAAACAGAATGCCATTAGATCACACCTGACACAAATCAAGTGGCAGTGGTGTGGCTGAATTTAATGACTGTTCCACCTACTTTCTTAAGGCCGAAATCACCACTTCCGCCTTTTTGATAACCTTTTCTTCACATCCTCCCTATCTCGAACTGACTTCCCCTGCATTTCATATATCAGGGCAGAACCGGCTCATTGTGGGCACCTGCTGTGGCCCTCAATTCAACTCAAGAAGAAATGGAGAAGGAGAATTTTTTTTTAGGGGGAGTTTTAAAGTAGTAAAAAAATGGAAAGTTTAGGGGAAAACCTTAAAAAAAATCTGCTTTGTTATTTCTTTGCCAAGTTCTCACTCTTAGCATAGGATTGTAAGCACTCAGTAAATATGATTGAATGAATGAATGTTCCACTGAGGGGTCAGATTTGCAGAATACAAACAGCTTTTTGGGGGAAGGAATTATCTGGTCCTGAGAATGTAGGAGCCAGTTTTGCCCTGCAGAATATTTCCTCAAACCACTGATCGGACTTGGTCCAGAACAGGCGAAATAGTAAGGTGCTGAGAATTATATTTTTAATCTAATATAATCTAATTCATTAGTTTAATTAATTTAATCTAATAATATGTAATTAGTTTTAGGGTGGATCGGGAAGCGACATTAGGGGCTTGGCCATCCAGATTTCCTGAATTATGTCTACAGCAAAGATAGGAATGAAAGTTTAATCTAATATAATTCAGTGAGTTTTAAGACGGATCGGGAATCGACATAAGGTTCTCGGCCACCCAGATTTCCTGAATAATGTCTACAGACCAGCAAAGGGAGAAATGAAGTAGAGAGTCCTGTAGACTGTAAACTCGTTCTGGGTAGAGAACGTATCTACTAACTCTTGTATTGTACTCTCCCATGAGCTTAGTAGAGTGCTCTGCACACAGTAAGCTCCCTGTACCTACCACCGATCGATCGATTGGTAGATAGGGTTAGAACTACGGCTTTTTAGTCTCCCTTGGCTTAAAAGCTCAAACTCGGCTCAGTAGCTTCAAAGGGATATCATCCAGAAGATGGGGTCCATGTGAGAAATATTCACTTGTCAAAAAAAAAAGATCTGAGGTCAAGCAGGATGGAAGCTGACACGTCACCTAAACACTAGAGGTCTCACATCTTAACCCCCATGGCACTTCTGCATATCAATCAATCAATCAATTGTAGTGCTCACTGGGTGCAGACCACTGCATTTCAAACTAATCATGGTATTCGCTAAGCTCTATGTGCCAAGCCCTGTATTAAGCACCGGAGTAGATACGAGATAATGAGGTTGGACACAATCCCTGCCCCACATGAGGCTCACAGTCTAAGTAGGAATTGAATCACCATTTTACAGAGGAGGAAACCGAGACACAAAGAAATTAAGTGATTTGCCCAAGGTTGCACAGCAAGCAAATGGCAGAGCTGGGATTAGAACCCAGGTCTTCTGACTCCCAAACCTATGCTCTCTCTATTAGGTCAAGCCACTTCACCTTCATCCTCTATTGTTTCCTCTTATTTGTAATTTATTTTATTATCTGTCAGCCCTGCTATGTGTAAACTCCTTGAGGGTACGGCTTATGTCTATTTTTATTGTATTCTCCCAAGTGCTTAGTGCAGATTTCTCGATGCAGTAAATGCTCAATAATATACTGATGATTGATTGATTGGGTGCTGATGCAGTGAAGAACTCTCATGATGAAACTGTTCATTACGGTAATTTCTTCTCCCATGTGTTCAAAAATAACTTATAAAAGCCTCTGAGCGTCAGTTTATGGAGAATTGAACCTTTTTCATTGTGAAGTTGGGCGCATTGTATGTGTGAATCGGCAGCGATCTTATGGCTGCTACCTGATCTGTTTGCTTCCCCAGAAAGTCTCTGACCTCTGCATCACCCACAGATGAGAAAGAATTGAGCACATGTAAAGAACAAAATGAATCACATTTCTCTGCCTTTGCTCTGGAAAGGCACGGGCTCACCAAGTCTAGTCGAGACTTGGAGAGAACATTCTTCTCTCTAGGGAAAATGATTTCCCTTCTGGAATCTCAGTTTTTCCAGTTCTTTTCCTCCTCCTTTTCACTACCTTCACCTGCCCCTGCTGCAGAGCAATTCTCAGGGTTCTGTCTCCCCTGGCACGGCAGTATTTGGGAAAGTCATTGTTTCCCCTCCTGCATGCAGTGCATTGGGGATACTGGGGCACCTGACATCTGTCCCTGGACAAGATGACAAACGGTCACTTGCAGTGTAAAGATCAAGTGGCCAGAGAGCAAGGGCAGAAGCTTTATACACATGGAGTGGGTCTCTCTGTTCCTGGACAAAATGACAAACGGTCACTTGCAGTGAAAAGAACAAGTGTCCAGAGAGCAAGGGCAGAAGCTTTACACATGCCAAGTGGGTCTCTCATTTCCCAGAATCACTAGCCGATGGGCAAAGGGGTGGCACGGTAACTCAAACACTACGGTGCCATGCCTGACTTCCAGTAGGGCCACAGTGTTAGCAGTCTTATTGCCATTGTCTGACGAATTCCTTTGTGTCCTTTATTATGTCACGAAAGTGCTCAGAGGGGCAGTGGTAAAATTTTAATAGCTTTAAAAATCCCTCTTCGCTCTTCCAAAACAGCTTCACAAATGAATACAGGGATTGCAGGTAAAATGTACTTATATTTATAAATAATGTATTGTATATTATTTATTTATATTAATGTCCATCTCCCCCTCTAGATTGTAAGCTCATTGTGGGCAGGAAATTTGTCTACCAACTCCATTGTATTGTACTCTCCCAAGAGCCTAGTACAGTGCTCTGCACCCAGTAAGCACTCAAGGAATACCATCAATGACAATGATAAGACTATTCATTAATAACGCAAGAATTTCTGGATCTTTGTAGGGGCAAATCTCATTGGATTGTTGGACAGACATATTAGGGATTCAGCCAAGCATCTGGATTAAACTCACACCCTGAGGAATTTCAGTTTGGGAAGAGTTGGAGGGTTTACTTGTTCCATCGTCTTCCCGACAGGCAGACCGTATTGTAACATCTCACCGGGTACCCTGGATTTTCCATTTCTCAGCTCTGGTCCTCAGCAGAGCTAGACTGGGTGCTAAATGTGAGTCCTTTCTCAACCGAGAGATCAGAAAATGAAGGGAGGAGACATTCGCTGTTCTTCTGAAGGGAGCGAATCCTCAGAGATGAAGTGGCTGAAAAAGGGTCTCGGGTTTCCTTTGCTGAATCTGATTGACAGGTAAAGTGACATTGTCAGTGGAGAGACCCTGCACTTTTTTCCCAGGTTTCTGAAGTCTCTCTGGGTGTCACAGGGGATGGTACTGCCAGACTCCTCTCTGTCAGAGGGCTAAGACCTGGACTAATTCATTGCAGCACAGTTTAATTAAACGGCCTCGGAGTTGTTTCCCTGGTAAAATAAGTGTGGGAAGAGAATGTGTGTCAAAAGGGACATGCCCCTTACTGTGTGTGCTTTATTGTTACACCCCAGCTAATATATTGTGGGAATTCCCATGGAGTCAGTGATAAACTGTATTAGCGAGCTCCATAAAATAGGCAGTCTAGTAGTGCAGGTTACTGTAGCTCACAATTCCATTAATCCTTCTAATTTATTATATTAGGGCTGTATGTGAGGTCTCATAAATTTATTATCGCCCTTTCATCTTAAAAAAAACCCACTCATTTCTCCTCTCAAATAAAACCCCTTATTATTTGTTGTGTATGTCTCGAAAATTGTAACAGTCCCTTGCAAGAAAATATAATTACTGGCAGAGAAATGTAAACTGCATTTGACATGTCTTGTACCATAAAATTAAAGAATTTTATTAAACCCTGCTGTACGAGTGCCAACCCTGGTACCTAAAGGCCCATTGAATTTTTATTTACTTTTAGGTTTCTGACAATACGTTTCCCATAAAGGATATCTTTATAATCCTTCCCACTCTCACGAGATTATGAGAAAGGACTGAGAAAGGCTTCCATTTTTGGAATCCTCCATATGATCGGAAGACACCGAGATCGCTATTCTTAGGGAAATATATTGGATAAGTGATTACTTTTGATGTTTTACTTTTTTCTAAAATGTTCAACAACTGTAACTTGCTCTGCCCACCCCCCCTTCCCCACCCCGACAGACTAGGTTTAGGGTTCTTCTGTCAAGTGTCAGACCTTTTCCCGAGATTCACTATGACCTACCCTGTGTGCGGGTCCCGGCTCTGGGTCATTACAATAAGCAAAAGTGCACCTAGGAGTGGATGGCAACCTGGGAACTGAGAACCACCTAAAGTTTCTGCCACCTAACCATGTCGTGATAAGAAGAAATGTAAATGAGTTTCCCCTAGGGCTCAGTGGAGCTCCTGGTCGCACCTGGGCTGGAGCTGCTTGGAAATCGTTAAATTACAATCGGACACTTGGCTCAGTCAATTCAGAGTGGAAAGGGCAAGAAGCAGGGACTCAAAATGGCAGGAAACTGGAGAGGAGACATTTCCCCCCCTTTTTTTTCAGTCACTTATTTAAATTTCCAGGGTGGATCGTCAAAATGACCAAAAGGCTCTTCAGCAGCTGCTGTGCTTCGGAAGTGTCCCGGCCAATTGCCCTGGGCAGCTGGGCTGCAGAAATCCCCAGGCTTCAGCACTGGACATCCTCCTGACCCGGCCAAGTCCAGAAAGGGAAAGGTCCACTCTGGAACTCTCAAGGAGGCTCGCCTGGTCACGCTAGACTGTAAGCTCCTTGAGGGCAGGGCTTGTGACTCCCAACTGTATTGTACTCTCGCGCAATCAATCAGTCACTCCTCAATGGTATGCAGTGAGTGCTAACTGTGTGCAAGGTACTCTGCTAAGTGTTTGGGAGAACTCACTAGAGCAGAGTTGTTAGAGACATTCCCTACCCACAAGGAGTTTACAGTTTAGAGGGGGAGGGAGACACTAAAATAAATTACAGAAATGTTCACAAGTGTTATGGAGCCGAGGGTGGGTGAATAGCAAGTGCTCTACACAGAGTAAATGCTCAATAACTACTACTGATTGATTGCTTAATTGACACCAGTGCTACTGACTTCTTCCTTGGCTGGGATTGCAATCATGATGGCTAAATGATCGATCAATCAATCAATCAAGTGCTAAGTGCTTGGGAGAGTACAATATAACAGAGTCGGTAGATCCGTTCCCAGCCCTCAACGAGTTTACACTCTAGACGGGCAGACAGACAATATAAATAAATTATAGATACGATAAACAAATTATGGATTTAATGAATTAATTTTGGATATAATGAATAAATTATGGTTAAATGGAGAAGCAATGTGGCCTAGTGGAAAGAGCTCAGGCCTGGGAGTCAGAGGACCTGAGTTCTAATCCCCGCTCGGCCAATTGCCTACTGTGCGACTTCAGGCAATTCTTTTAAGTTCTCAGCACCCCAGTTGCCTTATCTGTAAAATGGGGGTTGAATACCTGTTCTCCCTCCTACTTGAACTGTGAGCCCCAGGTAGAAACAGGGACTGAGTCCCACCTGATTGACTTGTATCTACCCCAGAGCTTGACACATAGTAAAAGCTTAACAAATACCATAAAAAAGGGACTTCCTGGGCCCTGCTGGAGGCTGCCTGTTTCTCAACGGGAGCAGGAGAATTCATTTCTCTGAGAGGGGCACTGGGCCAGAATGGAGATGGCTCTCAGCACCTACTCAGTGACTCTTCTATGCGGAAAAGTAATGTCAAACGATCAAGCGGCCACTGGGTCAGGACCGGCAGAGAGGCACGACCTGACTCTGCATCCTTTCTTAAGCCTTCAAGAACATCCAAAAGCCCTCTGAGAATTTGGCCCTAATGATAATAATAATAATAATAATAGTATTTGTTAAGCATTTACTATGTGCCAGGCACATAGTATTCAAAGAGGGAATAATTTCAGGCTCATCTCAGTCAGAAAGTGGGAGATTTGTATGAATTTTAGGCAACTGGTCAGGAGAGAGCATTGGTTTGAAATTGGAGAAACAGTCTATGTTCAATGAATTAATCAGTGGCATTTTTCGAGCACTTACTGGGTTCAGAGCACTGTACTAAGCGCTTGGAAGTGTACAATATGACAGAGTTGGTAGACATATTCCCTGCTCACAGTGAGCAGGTTTGTGTGGCCTTGGATAAATGTCTACAAAATGGAGCCTTCACGTCATTGTTATGCCGTTTGCCCAGGAAAATGTATATGAACTGTCACACATCGGTTTGCCTGGTGTCCGCAAGGTCCAACGCATCTACCCGCCCCACCCCGGGGGATGTAGGTTAGAGTGCCCTCCAGGCCATGGCTCATCAGAGGAATGGTGCCAGAGGGCTGCTTGAAGCCCTCCCGGTCCCTGGAAATGACCCCCTGCTGTGACCCTCCTGTCATCCGGGTCCTCTCCCAGCCACAGCTACTCTGAACAGTGCTCTCTGGATCACCCTGAGGATGATGAACATCACGTGGGATGGACACAGAAACACTAGTGAAGTTTGGGTAGACACAGACACAGTTAATGATTCCCCTATCTCTGGTTGAGGATGGGAGGGTGAGGGTGGTGGGTGTTTCACTGGCTGGTGCCCTTCCCAGAGCTACGCTGATGGTCAACTGATGGGTTGGTGATGGTTCTAACATCTTTCCCTGTGTATGGGCTGAGCTGTCCTGACCCAACCTCAGCCCTCCTCCGGCTTTCTGGCAGACTGGCTGGGACACCCATGGACTCAGCTGGGTCCAGTTTGGGAAAGAAGTGTCCTCTGGTCAGGAACCTGCCTTTCCAGTCATGGATACCATGTCCATTTCCCCCCTGAAAGGGAAACACTAAGGATGTGGTTGGATAAATGTATGTCAAGCTCAGTTTTGACCCTCCAATCTGCCACCTGTTTCCTACCGGGGTGCTCCTCCAAAATAATCAGACTGGACTCCTCTCCCTCTCCTCCCTCTCTGACTCTCTTCCTTTCTCCATTTTTTAAAAATGATATTTGTAAAGGGCTTACTATGTGTCAAACACTGTTCTGAACACTGGGGAGGTAGAAGGAAATTAGGTCAGACCCAATCTCCATCCAGAATGGTGCTCAAAGTTTAAATGGGAGGGAAAACAGGTAATGGATCCCCATTTTACAGTACAGGAAACTGAAGCACAGAGAAGTTAAATGATTTGCCCAAGCAATCGGCAGAGGTGGGATTAGAACCCAGATCCTCTGACTCTCAGGACCATGCTCTTTCCACTCGGCCATGCTACTGCTTCCTTCTTTCTATCTCCCTGTCTCTCTCTCTTTAGTAGCCGTCTACTCTCCTAAGCACTTAATACAATATTCTGTACACCAAAAGCCACAGTAAATACCATTGATTGATTGATAGTGACGGGATTTATTAAGCACCTTCTGAATTCAATGCACTATACTAAGTGCTTAGGATATTTAAGAGAAACACAAGACATATTCTCTGCCCACAGGGAGCTTACACTGTCATTCTCTCTCTGTGTCCCTCACTCATAAAGCCATAGGCAGGTCCTGCCTTTCACCTAGTCCATCTTTTCCCCGGAGTCAGCCAGCCTGTCATCTGGCTAGCTTTTCCCCGGCATAGCCCTTTCAAAACAGCCTCCTCATGCGAGCCCTCAATTCTCCCCGCTGCCTTCCCGCTGAATGGCTAGGAACTCTTTCACGAGTTTTAAGCAATACCGCACACAAGACGTCCATTCTGCGGTCACCCTTTTAAAAGCTAAAAAGCTGCTATTATCTTTTCCCTCCAGTCTTGGGCACTAAACTCCCCAAAGCCTAAAGGCCTCCTTTTAACTCTGCCCAGCCACCAAGGGCCTCTCTCTGGTCTGTCTGTCTTGTACAGTGAGCCCTCCAGCCTATACCCACCCCCACCCCCGCCCCAGCCATCTGATTTGCTTTTAGAGGGTCTGTCCAGGAGAGAATCCCCATGGGTCTCACGATTGTTGTAGAAAGAGGGACCAAATCTGCTTGGGCTTTGAACCCCAGGATTAAGAAGATGGTTAAACAATCGTATTTATTGAGCGCTTACTGTGTGTGGCGCACTGTAAGAAGCACTGGAAGAGTACAATAGCACAGAGCTGGGAGACACCAAATTACTGTCACAGAAAACTTCACGGCCTATGCTTTGCATTAAGTGGATATGTCAGAGACAGATTAATTTCTACTAGCAGTAGCAGGGAGCGGAGGATTGACAGAGTTTCTCCTATCAATCAAGATCAGCTCCCTACCAGCATTACTAGAAATAATTTGTCTCTGACATACTGCTTGAACACAACACAGAGTCCATGAAGTTTTCTTTGACGGTAATTTTATTCTCCCACTTTCTTGAAGGTGCTTTGAGTTTTGTGATGAGAGAACTAGAAACGTTTAGGAGATAAGCCACTAGGGTAACCATTTGTACAGTTTAGACTAACTGATACGGATTTATACAATACAGTCTATTTTTCAGCTGGTCTCTCCCTACCTGGTGCTGATATAGCTTCTGATGCTTTTATATCTGGGAATTTTATTTTAAGGGCTCAGACTCTTTTTCTTTCTTTTTAAAATATGATATTTGTTAAGCACTTACTATGTGCCAGGCACTGTCCTAAGCACTGGGGTAGATAAAAGCTAATTAGGATGGATACGGTCCCTATCCCACATGGGGCTCACAGTCTTAATCCCCATTTTACAGATGAGGTAACGGAGGCACAGAGAAGTGAAGTGACTTGCCCGGAGTCACAGAGCAGACAAGTGGTGGAGCTCGGATTAGAACCCAGGCCTTTCTGAAACTCGGGCCCAGGCTCCAATCCTCCTCCTCCTCTTTCTCAATTTCTGTTACCTAGTCCCATAGCTTAAAAGCGATGTCCATGTTTACAGGAACTTAAGAGGGGACTGCAACTGCTCTAAAGCAAAGTTGGGGAGGGCGGGGATGGGCCCCTAGGGACCCCTTAGGATTTCCACATGCGATTCCGTGTGAATCCATTAGGTTTTCTTGATCACCCCTGTAATGCACGGAACACGACGTACATCTGTTACCTTTCATATACCCAATATCTGCAAGTGCCTTCAGCGGCCACCCCATAAACTGCACAAGTCATGGCCTGTTCCTTTATTCCACCCAAGAGCACAGAGTCTTCCCTTTCCGGTGGTGCAGTGGAAAAGCTGTGTTCATATCAGGAACTCTGCTGCCTGCAGCCAGGTCAGCCCAGCGAGTCCTGGTGGTCTTGTTTGAAATCAGTGATCAGACATCACCGCTACTGTCATAGGGCTTTCTTCTTGCCTGCCTTGGTGCAGGTCCCCTGCCCTAGCCACAGGGCGAAATTACAGAGAAAGACAAGGCCAGGGCTGGACTGAACCACCAGGATCCTGGGAGAATCCTTGTGGCCGGTGTCCTGTGGGCCAGTCTGGGCCTATCTGGGAGCACCTGACTCGAAGCAGAGCTTTCAGTGAGCCTTTCTCCAATGGGCTGCGAGCAGCTACCCACTCCCTTGGATTTCAGCACAAGCAAGGAGCCACTTGCCTGGAGGTGGGAGGGGGAGACAGGAGCGGCAGACGGATAGAGATAAATGCTCCCATGCTCCTCTCCTGCCCCATCTGTGGTTTAGTGGCTAGAGCACAGGCCTGGGAGTCAGAAGGACCTGGGTTCTAAACCCAGCTCCACCACACAGCTGCTGTGTGACCTTGGCAGTGTGACTTAGTGGAAAAAGCATGGGCTTGGGAGTCAGAGGTCGTGGGTTCTAATCTTGACTCCGCCACTTGTCAGCTGTGTGGCTTTGGACAAGTCGCTTCACTTCTCTGTGGCTCAGTTACCTCATCTGTAAAATGGGGATTAAAACTGTGATCCCCATATGAGAGAGCCTGATTACCTTTTATCTACCCCAGTGCTTAGAACAATGCTTGGCACATAGTAAGTGCTTAACAAGTACCATAATAATGATAATAAGTGTTCACATTGTGATATCCACTGTGTTTGGAGCAAGTCCAGCCTGAGAGAAAAGTCCCTCCCCTACAGACTGTAAGCTCCATGTGTCTGTTATACTGTTCTATTGTACTCACCCAAGTGCTTAGTTCAATGCTCTGCACGTGGTAAGCGTTCAATAAATACGACTGACTGATTGCCTTTGAGCAGTCTCTAGTCTGCTGGTAGAAGACAAGTAGGAATAAAACAGAAATCTCAGTTAAGACAAGAGCACAGAGGCCAAGCTCTACCAGAGCAGGTTCAGGGGAATGTAAGTCATAATAATAATAATAATAATGTTGGTATTTGTTAAGCGCTTACTATGTGCCAAGCACTGTTCTAAGCGCTGGGGTAGATACAGGGTAATCAGGTTGTCCCATGTGAGGCTCACAGTCTTCATCCCCATTTTACAGATGAGGTAACTGAGGCACAGAGAGGTTAAGTGACTTGCCCACAGTCACACAGCTGCCAAGTGGCAGAGCGGGGATTCGAACCCATGACCTCTGACTCCCAAGCCCCTGTTCTTTCCACTGAGCCACGCTGCTTCCCTCAAATCGAGTCATTCAGTCAGTCAAGCAGTCAATCCTGTTTACTGAGCGCTTACTGTGTGCAGAGCACTGTACGAAGTGCTTGGGAGAGTACAAGCCCTAAGCAGCCAGAAGTGGGTGGCAAAACCACAGCACCAGGGCATTAAAGTTCCCTTGGCACCACCCTCCCGCACAAGCTGCCATCCACCTCTGTGGTGCAGAACCGCTGCAATGATTCACGGGTTGATCCACGGGATCTGATCTGAGATCAGATCAGATGTGTGGAGGCTGGCCCTTTGATAACTAAAGAGGCTTAGTTTTCCCTCGTTCTCCCTCCATTTCCCATTGAGCTTCTGACTTTCAGTACACGCGCTGTACTGTACACGTGCCCTATGGACTTTAAAATCAACATCAGGGTAATAGAGCACCTTGCCAAATCGGAACCGAGTCACAGATGATCATCCGGGAGAGTCACGGGCAGCAACCAACCTAATTTCCTGGGCTGGACGCGGACCAGCTAGGAACACACCAGTTGCAAATTAGGTCGCGCATATTCCCTGCTGGTGTGTATTTGCTAGCGCGGATGCAGCCTGCCACAAAACCCCGCAACCCCGCGCTTTCTTCGGAGCTGGGCCCCATGGGGAGAGTGAGCAGGACCTGTTAGAAGGTCCGTCAGAAGAGTTGCATGATCTTTGACCTGCTGGTGACAAACTGTATCACAATATTGGAAAACACTGTCTAGGATAATCCATCATGGAACAATTTGGATTAACCTTGGCGACCCTGGTCTTCCAGCACAAATGCTAACATGGTTCAGCTAATGTTTGTGCAAATTTAGCAGTACTGTAGGCAGTCACATCAGAGGGAGAGGAACGAAGATGCAAAATATGTACCTGTCAGTCATATGAAGATGCCAATGTCTTAGGAAGGTAGGAGGCTCTCTCTTCATGCTGGTCCTTTTCCCCTCAATTTCCATGTCTGTCCAGGAAAAGGGGGGCCTCTGGGAAAGTAGGGTTCTCCTGCTCCAAACGTCCTGGCTAACACCGAGAAGAGAGAGAAATTCCATGAGGGTTGTTCTGATGGATTTTCATTTTATTTAATAATGATGGTGTTTGTTAAGTGCTTACGATGTGCAAAGCACTGTTCTAGCGCTGGGGGGGGATACAAGGTGATCAGGTTGTCCCACGTGGGGCTCACAGTTTTAATCCCCATTTTACAGATGAGGTAACTGAGGCACAGAGAAATTAAGTGACTTGCCCACAGTCACACAGCTGCCAAGTGGCAGAGCGGGGATTAGAACCCTTGACCTCTGACTCCCAAGCCCGGGCTCTTTCCACAGAGCCACGCTTATTTCTCTTTCTCAATCTTTATCTGCAACTGGTGCTTCTATTACTGACAACCCCATCTAACTGCCAATGCTTTGTACCCGAACAGTTCCAGGGTCATTCACTCATTCAAACATATTTGTTGAGCACTTACTTTGTGCAGAACACTGTACTAAGCTCTTGGGAAATACAATTCAGTAACAAATAGAGACAATTCCTGCCCACAACGGGAACAGTGGTGAGCCAGATCCAGCCAACAGAAGGGCAGTACACAGAGAAAGCCATTTCTCATTTTCTCGTGTTCTTCCACTGGCCCGGACCAGAAAAGGGGGATCCAAGGAAGTTGGGATTGCCCTGTTCCTAATTTCTTTGGCTGATGGGGTGCAGAATCCAGAATTTTAGTCAATCAGGGGTATTTACTGAGCACTGTATTAAGTGCTTGGGAAAGTACAAGTTGATAGACACAACTGCTACCCACTTTGTCGGTTTTTAACTTTTTCCTCTCCCAATCCTTCGATCTTTAGAAGTGCCATTTCCATAACCTACCCCTTCTGATCAGGGTGACGAGTGATGGTGAGAACAGTCTCTTCAGGAAGGTGTCAGTCAGTCAATTTTATTTATTTACTTACTGTGTGCAGAGCACTGTATTATTTGCTTGAGAGAATACAATATAACAATGTAACAGATTCATTCCCTGCCCCTTACGTGCTTGCAGTCTAGAGGGGGAGATGGACATTAATATAAAGATATGTTTGCAAGTGCTGTGGGGCAGAGAGGGGGGATGAATAATGGGAGCAAGTTAGGGTGATTCAGAAGGGAGTGAGAGGAAAGAAAAGGCGGGCTTGGTCAGGGAAGGCCTCTTGAAAGAGATACGGCTTCAATAAGACTTTGAAGGTGGGGAGAGTAATTGTCGGTTGGGTATGAAGAGGGCGGGTGTTCCAGGCTAGGGGCAGGACAGGGGATAGGGGTAGGCAGCGAGATAGACGAGATTGAGGTACAGTGAGTAGGTTGGCATTAGAGGAGCTAAGTGTGCAGGCTGGGTTGCAGAAGGAAATCAGGGACGTCAAGGAGAAGGGGATAAGGTGATAGAGTGTTCTAAAGCCTATGGTACGGAATTTTAAAAATCAGTATTTATTGAGTGCTCTCTATGAGCAGAGCATTGTTCTGAGCACTTAGGAGAGTACAACACATGGGTTGGTTAGAGAAGCAGCATGGCTCAGTGGAAAGAGCATGGGCTTTGGAGAAAGAGGTCATGAGTTCGAATCCCAGCTCTGCCACTTGGCAGCTGTGTGACTGTGGGCAAGTCACTTAACTTCTCTGGGCCTCAGTTACCTCATCTGTAAAATGAGGATTAAGACTGTGAGCCCCATGTGGGACAACCCGATTCCCCCGGGTCTCCCCCAGCGCTTAGAACAGTGCTCTGCACATAGTAAGCGTCTAACAAATACCAACATTATTATTATTAGTAACGATTCCTGCCCTTACAGTCTAGCAGGAATCATACTCAAAGATCGGCGGCAAACTGGGGGAGGGCACAGTGGTCCCTGTTTCAACTGAGATGTCGGAGATTGTGTGTTCTGTGACCGTAGACTACACCTCTTCCCCCTGCTAGCAGTATTGCAGCGTGCGCGACAGGGCACCCACGGACCAGGCGGAAAAGAGCGGATGGCTTCGGTTAAACCATCGCCACTCCTGCAAAAGCAACTCGGCCACGGGTTCTTCTGGTGGTAGGATAGACCAGACACCTCTTAACCACTAGTGTTTGAACAATGCTTCTCCTAACTGGCAAGGGACAGAAAAGAGGCACTTTTGTCTGCAAGTATGCAAGAGATTCTCAGCAAGAGAAGCAGTGTGGGCTAGTGGATAGAGCACGGGCCTGGGAGTCAGAAGGACCGGGGTTCTAATCCTGGCTCTGCACTTGTCTGTATATCCTTGAGTAAGTTCCTTAACTTCTCCGGGCCTCGGTTACCTCATCTATAAAATGGGGATTAAGACTGTGAGCCCTATGTGGGACTGGGATTGTGTCCAACCTGACAAATTCGTATCTACCCCGGTGCTTAGTACAGTGCCTGACCCATAGTAAGTGTTTGACAAATACTATAAAAAATGAACAAACAAAAAAACACAACACACCCACCGATACTATTTTACCAGCATACCCAAGGGGAAAAAGCACGGGCCTGGGGCTCAGAGAACCGGTGTTCTAATTCCCAATCTGCCTCTTGCCTGCTGGGTCATTTAACTTCTTGTTGCCTCAATTTTCTCATCTGTAAAATGGCGATGAAATTCCTGTTCTCCCTCCCCGTTGGGCTGAGGGACAGGGATGTGTCGGATGGGATTATCTTGTAACCACCCCGGAGTTTAGTACAGGGCTTGACTCAGAGTAAGCACTTAACAAATTCCAAGATTATTACTGCCAGCAGTAATGTCATTTTTGGATGGCAGAACAACTCTGTAGGTGAAGTTATGATGGAATTTTACATTAGCTAGCATGTTTCACTATTGAATCTATGACTGATGGGAAGGATGGAGTTATTAATAAGGATTGATATCCTATTTTTCTTCTTCTTCTGTATTGTCATCATCATTATCCAATGGAAGGCAGGTCTAGTGGTAGGAGCTTGTGGGTTGGGGGATTGGAGACTCAGGTTCTAGTCCTAGCTCTGCTGCTAGCCATCTGGGTGAACCTGGGCAAGTCACTTAATATCTGTAAGTCTCAGTTTCCTTTTCTCAGGGAGGTTGTGAAGATGAAATAAGATTACTGATGAGTAAATGCTTTGGAAAAAGAAGGGTGGAGGAGCGGCTCACAGCCAGACAACAGCCTGAGCCTGCTTCTTGGAGCTCACTGGACCTCTGGCTAGCAGAGATGCCCAACTTTTCATTTTGAGTTCAGGGCAAAAAGGGGGCAAGGATTTTTGGAGGGAATGAGGTCTGGGTGAGTGTATTTGGGGGCAGGCATCCAAGAGCCAATAGCACAAGAAGCCATAATTTAGAGTCTTTTCAGGCCTGCCTGGAAACTGTCGTGTCTTGTCACAAACCTGGAGTGAGAAGTATGGGAGACTGGCCCCTATGGAGTGGGCACCTATATTCTCTGCAGACTCTGGTCTGGTCTGTAGAAGGCTTCTCCAGGTGTCAATGGGGGCTTTGTGTAAGTGTGCATGTGTGGCTGTCCAGTTCTGGGGTCTTCACAGTGTCATCCATTGTCCATCTCCTTCTCTCCTTGTCTAAGAACAAACTTTTCTCTTCAAGGGCACTTGCAAACACACATGCCATTCACCCACCCACCCAGGCCTCTGTTGATTCACCAAAATCTCATCTGTACTCCAAATGGAAAAATGTTCCTTTTTAATAGATTTCTGCAGGGTTTTGGGAGCTGATCACAATCTCAGAGAATCCTCTTTTCTCACTCTTGCTGTTGAAGATACCATTCTATAGGATTGTCTACTTTCCCCACTATTCTTGCATTTCCAATTGATTACATTCTTCTTTCATTATTTCCGCCAAGAGAATGGTGTATTCATTGAATGTGCATTACCAGAATGGTATTCTTTCTTGAGCTCAGTTTTTTAGCTGGCACGTAACTTCCCTGTGCCTTCTTATACCTCTTGAAATCTATATTCAACATATACACCACTTTCTCTAATTATACTCTCTTTTCATTAACCCCAGCTCCCAATGTGTGTGTAATTCCTCAAGTGCCACACACTTTTCCTTAACAACAAATCACCCAACTTCCTTTTTTAAATAGTCCTGAAAGTTTCCAGATCTTTTTATGTTAAACACTTACTGTGTGCCAGGCACTATACTAGACTGTAAGCTCGTTTTGGGGAGGGAATATATCTGTTATATTGTACTCCCCCAAGGGCTCAGTACAGTGTTGTGCACAGAGTAAGTGCTCAATAAATACGAGTGACTGTGACTAAATGCCGGGGTAGATACAAGCTGATCAGGTTGTACAAAGTCCAGGTCCCACCTGGGGCTTGCAGTCTTAATCTCCATTTTCGGATGAGGTAACTGAGGCACAGAGATGTGAAATGAGTTGCTGGAGGTCACTCAGCAGATAAGAGGCAGAGTCGGCATTAGAACCCAGGTTCTTCTGACTCCCAGGCCTGTGTTCTATCCATTAGACAATGCTCTTTCCCATAGAAGGCACTGATCCAGTGCTCTGCACATATAAGGTCCAAGAGCAGAGTCTTGCTCACAGTAGGAGCTGGATACAGTGCTCTGCCCTCAGATAGATAATAAGTACTCAACGGCTATTAACATGTTATCATTATCATCAATCCCTCTCCCATATGGGGACAGCAGTTTAAGTAGCAGGGGGAACAGGGATTAAATACCTGTTTACCTGATTAGCTTAACCATTTTAGGGTTAAGGGAACTGAGCCACTGAGCCACAGAGAAAGTAAGCCACTTGCCCAAGGTCACACAACGGGGAAGGGGCAGAGCCAGTGTTAGAACCTGGGTCTCCTGACCCCCACGCAGTACTGCTTTAGTGATGATGATGATGCGATGATCCATAGTAATATGGGCAGAGTGGTTGTCTAGATGAATGAAATCCACAGATCGGGCCATAGAGTGAATTTGAACCCCAACTTTTCACTACTCGTAGACTGTGAAGGGGCAGGATCCGTGTTTAATTCCCACTTGTACACTCTGTCCCAGCATGAAGTACAGTGCTCTCCACACAATAAACACTTAATAAATACTATTACTATTACTACCACTTCCCTGGAAACCTCTAAAGTGGCAAAGCAGGCTCACTGACAAAAATCAGCTGCCTTTCTCTCCCTCCTCCCCGCCCCTGCCTTTGCAGAGGGATGGCCCTCAGCAATGCCATTTCTGCAGAGTGGGTGACTGGGCGAGGGGAGGAGGAGGAGGAGGAGGAGGAGGAGGAGGAGGAGGAGAAGCAGGAGGACTGAGTAATCTTCAGACTTGATCAACGGGGCCAGCTGGGCACTTATCTGATTACAGAGAGGTGCCTTGGGCATCTTTTGCCGCATCTCCTGCGGTAGCTATTTAACCAAGGCTCTGTGTTTGTTGAGGAAGCCAAGAGATTTCAACGCTCAAGGGTCATGTCTGTAAATTCAGTGACTTTTTGAGAAAATGACCGCAAATCGCCCCGCGAAGAACGGGAAAGGGCAACGGGCAGGAAGAGCTTTCGTGGTGCTATCTGTTGGGACTGAGATTCATTAAAGAGAAGAGGGTTTTAGGGCCAGCACCTGCCAGGTGTGTAAACCTTCTAGGGGGACATTAAGCGGGCAGGTGTAATAATTTACTCTATGAAAGAGTTAATAGCTGACCTTAGGCAGCAGCATTCTCCAGTCTGGGAGGAAATCTAGTCCCCAGTCATGCTAGCGATCTTAATTTGGCTGCATAATTACCGGAATAGTTCACGGGCAATATTTCTACAGTTAAGTAAATGAAAGTATTAAAGATGGGCCACTAGCTATTTCAGAAAGACCGAAAAAAGGGCATATGTTAGAGGAACTTAAACTATGAATCCCTTGTATCGTGCAGACATTATTCGGCCAGAGATGAAGAGTTCTTAGAGCACCAGGGAAGCTCAAAGCCCACAACAGAGAGGAAACCGATTTCTCCTGTCAATCTAAGTATTCAGTTGGCAGGTATCCTGAAATATAGTAATGCTCTAAGGCTTAAGTTACTCTTATCAGAGGTCTTTATTGGATGAGATAAAACAAAACTGCTCTTCAAAGCTCCACCCTATATACCCTAGATGTAAGTTAAAAAGGTCTACAGTTCTAATACTGATAATTGTAACAATCGTAATAATAAGAAGAATGGAATTTGTTAAGTACTTACTATGAGCCAAGACTGCACCTGCCCACAGGGGCCCACAGGTCTAAGAGAGAGCAGAAATTGAATCCCCATTTTATGAATGAAGAAACTGAGGTCAAGAGAAGTTAAATGATTGGCTCAAAGTTACACAGCAAGGAAGCACAGAGCCAAAATTAGAATCCAGCCTGGGCTCTTTCCACTAGGCCACACTGTTTCTCCGAATACAGCATTTAAAAGGTGATCAGGTTTTCAAGCCACAAAACCCAAGGGAAGGAAAGGAAAGTCTGGCTTATTATCTTTTAGAATTGGGTCCGATGAGCCCAGAAATGTTACCTTTGAAGGTGGTAATTTCAGAAGTGATAGGTTTTCAGGGGATTTTTTTTTATGGTAACTGTTAAGCACTTACTACGTGCCAGGCACCATGCTAAGCGCCGGGGTAGATACAAGCAAATCAGGTTGGACACGGTCCATGACCCACAAGGAGTTCTCAGTCTTAATCCCCATTTTACAGATGAGGTAACTGAGACACAAAGAATATAAGTGACTTGCCCAAAGTCACACAACAGACAAATGGTGGAGTTGGGATTAGAGCCGAGGTCCTCTGATTCCCAGGTCCATGCTATTTCCATTAAGCCTGTGATTGAGCCATTTAGAAGAGTAATGAAAACATGTAAAAAAGTGGAAACCTTCTCTTATATCTTTGCCGTGGGTACAGTTGGACAATGTAGGTGGGCATCTCATTTTGTCATGTTTCCACTAGGAGCCCAGCTAGACATTGTAAGAGTGCCTTCTCTTCCTCCCTCTCAGACGGGACCACATTGTGAGCCAGCTAACTGCCCATGAAGTAATTTTACACCCATTGACAGAGGAAGGATTGGGAAGTGAAACCATCCTAGAAATGAAACCTACCTAGATATTTTTGCTCCAGAAGGAAGTTCCATGAACTTCACCCCTTTTTTACGTACCATAGGCACGGGCCGTTGGGTTGCGATAGTCCTATCAATTGGATTCCTCTCATCTCATCCCAATCTCACCAAAGATTTTCATCCACATTCAGAACATACTGCGGTCACTAAATTCTGCTGTCAGGGCACTCATCCTAATTAGTAGCCACTGGTTCAAGGAAAAAGAACTAAAATGCTGTGGCTATTTGACCCCCACTCACCGCACCTAGTTTTTGGGCTTGGAAGCAATGTCAGGCTCCTGAGCAATGAAAGCAGAGAGAAGCAGCGTGGCCGAGTGGAAAGAGCGTAGGGTTGGGAATCAAGAAAGTGTTCTGACGCTGGCCCCTCCATTTGCCTGCTGTGAGACTTTGGACCAGTCATTTAACTTCTCTGTGCCTCAGTCTCCTCATCTGTAGAATGGGGATTCAACATTTGTTCTCCCTCCCCCTTAAGCCTCATGTAAGCCAGAGATTATGTCCAAAGTGAATAATCTTGTATGGTGCAGGCATAGAGTAAGAGTTTAACTACTATTATCATCAGCATCATAATTAAAAGTGTGCCTTCCCTTTGCTGATCTCCTAGAAACCAAGACTCATAGTGCAAGATCACTTCGAGGAGACTCTCAAAGGAGGAAGGGAGGTAAGGAGGTCCTATTTGGGGGAGCAGTTTTCTTGTCTGCCAAACCAAGCCAGAGATTCAACATCTGTAATCCCTGGACTGACTCTGGGGAAAGTGCAGGGACTTGAACTTCACACATAATTAGTGTGTGAAGCTCTGGGGCTGCTAACACTCAGCCCTGGATATGAGTGTTAGCAGCCTGGGCTCTGACACCTCTGCTACTTTTAGAGTTGAAAATTTGAACCACTGATTACCTCTGCTGAAGGATGTAAATTAAAGCCTTGTCTCTTGCAAGAAGGGGTGTGATTAAAGATTTACATGCATTGTAGGTTACAAGGGATGGAACCTGGGGATCATAAAGCCATTAGGAATAATTTGTTTCTCAATTGCAACGGGCCATAAAGTCAGTCAATAAGTTAAGGATGAGAGATAATCGATGATAGATTTTTTTTTTCTTTCCAACTAAAGAACATGCACACTTAAAACCAGAAACCTTAGCCTTCTGAAATGAGAGACCTTATTCAAATTTGGGTGAAAGCATAAAATATCCGAATAGAATTTATTTTAGGCCACTAATATTGACTCAGATGAAGCTATTTTCTTGTCTCTTCTACTAGGGTGACAACGTGCCCTGGTTATTAATAATTACGGTGAAAGGAAGTGGCAGATACACACATTTTATCTCACTGCTCCAAGGTGTAAAGAAAGCTTGGGCAGGCTGTGACAGTAGCTTATGGTGTGAACTGAGACTTGTAATAACTCAGTCAGTCAGTCAATCAATCAGCAGTATTTACTGCCACTCACTGTATACAACAGCACTGTGCTAGGATCCAGAAAACTGTGAAAACTTGTTCCACCCTGCAAAACAAAGTCCTGTCTATCCATCTGTTACCTTATAAACACCGTTTTATTTTTGTAGGGCTACAGTCAATGAAATCACCAATCCCTGGCACACACCTGGTAGAAACTCCGATTTGCCGTTCACACTCAAAACATATATTTGCACGTACCGTGACCTAGCACATAGATCTAAAGCTGCAAGAAAAGGAAGTATGAGAATTAGCAACCAACACAGAATATCATGGGAAAGCAGTATTGCTTAGAGGAAAGATGATGGGGCTGGGAGTCAGAAGACTGCGGTTCTTATCCCATCTCAGCTACTGACCCGTTGTGTGACCTTGAACAAGCCACTTAACCTATCTGAGCCAGTTTCCGCAGCTACAAAATGGGGAACGCGCTTCCTTTTTGATGGTGATCCCCTCGTAAGACAAGGACCGTGTTGGATCCAATTAAATAACTATCCCAGTGCTTTTTATTATTATTATTACATCTGTTAAGCGCTTACTATGCGACAAACACCGTCCTAAGCACTGGGGTAAAAACATATTAATCAGGTTGGGCACAGTCTCTGTCCCACATGGGGCTCATAATCCCAGTAGGAGGGGGAACGTGCATCAACTCTCATTTTACAGATGAGGAAACTGAGGCAAAGAGACGTCGTAACTCGCCTAAGGTTACACAGCAGACAGTCAGCAGAGCCAGGACCGGAACCCAAGTCCTCCGACACCGAGGCCTGTGCTCTTCCTACGAGGCCACGCTACTCCTAGTGCTTAGCAGAGTGCTTGACGCATAACTGCTTACTAAATACCACGACGATAATAATTACAATCATTTTCAAACGGGATTGTCGGAAGCACGGACACGAGCGGCATCGATGCCGTGATTAGCTCTGCTGTAATTTTAGTGTTCATTTGGATTATCCAGGGGGAAAACACGGCAGATAACACAGATGTGTAGAAGTTGTTTTAGGAGCCGGGGAGATCGGAGGAAGAGACGCATTGGATTTAGCATGTGGAGGGCCAAAGACGGCCTCTTCCCTTCCCCTTCCCACAGCGGTGACTTCTTCCCTTCAGAGAGGCAATAAAAGTTTCTCGGGGTAGTGTCCGGCGCCAAGCTGAAGGTCCAATGAATTCCACCAGGTGGAGTTAGTTATTTGTTCATTATGACCTTGCCTTATTCAGCTTAACAGGCACCTGTGGTTGTCAAAAACAAGCACTCAGGTGTCAGCAGAGCCGGCCAGCAGGGCTGGGAGAGGGAGAAGAGAATAACGTTGGTATTTGTTAAGCGCTTACTCTGTGCAGAGCACTGTTCTAAGCGCTGGGGTAGACAGAAGCGAATCAGGTGGTCCCACGTGGGGCTCACAGTCTTAATCCCCATGATGGGCTGGGTGCTTAGCACAGTGCCCCGAACACAGTAAAAGCTCAATCATCGCCACTGATCGATTAACCTCGCTTAGCCGAGTGCCGCAGAGGAGGGCGGCAGGGGTGAGGCGTGAACTACCCCTTGGAAGCCCACAGGGAGTAGTGCCAAGCAATGAGGGTAAAAGGCCAAACCCGAAGGGATTAGATCGGGCCAAAAGGAAACTGGGCTGGGGGAAGGAGAATTTCTCAAGAGCCACACAAAGGGTTGAGTTGAAATCAGTTCTACCAACCTGTCTACCGACTCTGTTGTACTGTACTCTCCCAAGCACTTAGTCTAGCGCTCTGCACAGAGTAAGCACTCAATAAACGTGACCGATTGATAGAAGGCCGCAAGTCCGGTGATGGGTCACGATCAACGTTGTCAACATCTGAAGATGGTTCGCACAAACAGCATGAATAATAGTTATTTACTTTCAAACGTTTTTATGGACAGACCGGAAAGCGGAGGAGAGCAGGAATTCTCGGGGAGGGGTGGGGTGTGAAGACTTATCCCATGGGAGCAGCTGTCTGGACTCGTGGCAAACCCTCACTGTAGGCGCCCACATCTGTAAATGAGGAGATGGAGAGGGGAGAGAGTGCCCTGAGATTCCTCCTGCTACTACTCCAGTAAAGAGGCCATCTGGGTTTTCAGAAGTTGAAATAGTTTTTCGAGGTTTACTGATGTAGCTAAATATACCTCATTTTTTACAAACTGACAGGGAATGTAAGGATGGCTGGTAACTCTGGTCACGGTGTTGAGGTGGCAGGGAGGGACTACCTTCTAAGACTACATGGGCACACCTGGCCCAGTTTATAGCCCAGGTCCCTTCCCCAACAGCTCTTCCTGCCTCTGATCCAGCTGGGTAGAGGCGGGCCCCAGGGATGGTGCCCATTTGTCCAGTTTATTATTAATAACAATAATAAAATTAGTACTAATTTTACTATTTTTACTTGCTATTATTATTATTTACTATTATTACAGAGAAGCAGCGTGACTCAGTGGAAAGAGCACAGGCTTGGAAGTCAGAGGTCATGAGTTCGAATCCCGGCTCTGCCACTTGGCAGCTGTGTGACTGTGGGCAAGTCACTTAACTTCTCTGCGCCTCAGTTACCTCATCTGTAAAATGGGGATTAACTATGAGCCTCCCGTGGGACAACCTGATTACCCTGTATCTACCCCAGCGCTTAGAACAGTTCTCTGCACATAGTAAGCGCTTAACAAATACCGACATTATTATTATTAATAAGGGTATTTAAGCTCTTCCTAGGTGCCAAGCACTGTTCTAGGTGCTGGGGTACATAAAAGGTAATCAGGTTGGATGCAGTCCCTATCCACATGGGATCCCCATTTTACAGATGAGGTAACTGAGGCATAGAGAAGTTAAGTGACTTGCCCAAGGTCACGCAGCAGACAAAGAAGCAGCGTGGCTCAGTGGAAAGAGCATGGGCTTTGGAGTCAGGGCTCATGAGTTCGAATCCCAGCTCTGCCACTTGGCTGTGTGACTGTGGGCAAGTCACTTAACTTCTCTGTGCCTCAGTTCCCTCATCTGTAAAATGGGGATTAAGACTGTGAGCCCCACGTGGGACAACCTAATTCCCCTATGTCTACCCCAGCGCTTAGAACAGTGCTCGGCACATAGTAAGCGCTTAACAAATACCAACATTATTAAGTGGCAGAGTTGGGATTAGAACCCACGTCTTCTGACTCCCAAACACGTGTTTTTGCCACTAGGCCATGCACCAGACAATTTGGCTTCCATCGGACTGACATGGTTATGGCATCGGAGCTCACCAGATTTGTTATTTTTATTTTAAGCATCCAACCACCCCTGCCTCGGCTCCAGCTACCGAGTCCCGCAGCTTGGAAACGGCACCCGTGTTCGTGAGGACCTGGACCGAGGAGCGGGAATAAAAAAGCCCTGAGGCAAGTGGAGGGATTTGGGTCAGAGGAGAAGTGCTTGAGGTGCCAGGGGGCCTCAGATGGACTTTTGCAAAATGGCCGATGATGTCATTACCTAACACTGCATTGCCAGGCATAGCACAAATCGCATCACATACCGCTGCCTGTCCGATACAATTGAGGACCAGAGGCCACACTAGCCCTGGGCAGAAGCAAAAACCATCCTTTTCCCCACCTCACTAGTCTTCAAATCAAGGGGGAGGTTGGGGGCTGTTTCAGTGACTGCTCTTCTCCTCCTGCCTGATTGCTTAGGTAGCAACAGAGTCAGGAATGCGAACAAGGTCCACTTCTACCTTGGCCAATGTCATGAACCACAATGCAAAAGATGATACTCATGTACACCTAGGCCTGCGTCCTAAAAGAGTGTGTGAGCGTTATTATATACATAGAGAATCAGGAGCATTATCTAGGAGCATTATCTCCATCTCTAGGATTGATTAAAAGGCTCTATAGGGTGCTCGGCACCATACCAGGCGCTGGGGAGAATACAATAAAGGTGAGCAGATGCAGTCAACAGCTAGTAAGGTCCACAATACCGGATCCAGCCTTTAGAATCATTGGGTTAACCCAAAGCCAGTCCTGGGACAATAATATCCCCTGAAAAATGATAAAAAATAAAGACTCCTAGCTATCCTTCCAGTCAATCAATCAATGGTATCTATCGAGTACTAGGGTTTCCCATAATTGGTGGAGAGGAAACGGGCAGGAGGTTCAGACACATACAACCTCTTCTCTGGGTGGAAGGCAAACCTACTGTAGCAACTTGGTTGTCCCATTTATCGGAAGACTTAGAGTTGTACCAGATTCTAAATTCCCTGAAACCCAGCTTGACCCAGAACCAGAGGCAAATCCTCTGCCCACTTGTAAGAGAAAAAAGTTGCTTTGGGTTGAAAAATTGTCTCTTACCCTAATCCAACAAACTGTCCTCTTATGCGAATGAAATAAGGGGAAAGTGTTTGTGCCACCATTAGGGGGAAACTCCTCTTGATGGCATAATCACTCATTTTGCCAGGAAACACGGCTGAAACAACAGCTCAAGGTTAGTGTAGAAATAACTAAAGTTTCTGAGCACCCCAAAGTATGAGCAACCTGGGGAGAGCTGCTGCACTGTTTGCTAATGAACCCCAGGATTTGTACCCCACTGTGTCCAATCCCTCTTGCCCTCCCATGCCCTCTCTTGCCCCCAGCTACTTTTCTGCCCCACAGCTCCCTAAACTTCCTTTGTGCTATGTGGCTCTTTAACTGCTGCCAAGCAGACCCCACTCCCCACTAGTTGGGCCTACCAACCTAGACCCAGAGACATGGGGGTGAGATGGGGGGGAGGAGCAGGGGTGGCTGGGGACGGGGTTCCTCCCCCCAGCCCCCATCCAGACTCTGTGCATCCCCGCCTCTGTCCCCAGAGCTTTGGCCAAGGGCAAGGAGGCGAGGCTACAACCTCCTACTACCCTCCAGCTTGCACGTTTGGCTTCTCTAATGCCAACCTGCTCGCTGTATCTCGGTCTCGTCTACCTCGCCACCGACCTCTCCCCCACGACCTACCTTCGGCCTCAAACACCCTCCCTCTTTGAATCTGAAAGACCATCATCCTCCCCACCTTCAAAGCCTTACTGAACTCCTCCAAGAGGTCTCCCTTGACTAAACCCTCATTTCCTCCTCGACCCCTCCTTTCCGCATCGCCCTTGCTCTCGGATTTGCTTCTTTTATTCACCCCTCCCTCAGCCCCGCAGCACTTATAAACATGTGTGTGATTTATTTATATTAATATCTGTCTCCCCTTCTAGACTGTAAACTCTCTGTGGACAGGGAACACGTCTACCAACTCTGTTATACTGTACCCTCCCGAGTGCTCGATACAGTGCTCTGCACACAGTAAGTGCTCAATAAATATGAATGATTGATTGAGGTGATGGACTGGCGAAGGTGGGACTGTAGGAGGGTGGGCATCAATGGTATTTCTGTGCTATCCAGTGCTATACCGTGCTGGGGGCTGGGCTAGACAGTTTGGCATACAGGGATGGCACTGGTGTAGACAGGTTTGGGGTACAGGAAGTGGGGGTATAGAGTGGGGGAGGGTGGAGTAGGGAGGGAAGCGGGTGTGAAAACACTCAACTGAGCTTCCACTTTGACCAAGATCCAGTCCGGCAGGTCTGCGGGAGTGAAAGACAGATTTCGGGGACGATGACTCCAGCTGCAAAGAGAACCCAAGAATCCTGGCATCCAGGCTAGTGTGCGGTAACCCGTGAGGTCCTGAGATGTTGATGTGCAAGGTCAAGAGGCTCAGAGCAGTTCATAAGGTGTTAGTCTGCCCCGGTGTACTTTATGAAGAAAGGAAAATGACTCCTATATGATCTAATTTGGACACATTCTTTACTAAAGTTGAAAAAAAATGCTACCTTAGCAGAACAAGTTTCTACTTCTGCAGCCTACTACAAAGGTTCATTTAGTTAGCCTTACAAGTCCGCATTTAATTTCACGATGTTAGGGCTTGAATTACTTTCACAAATATTAAGCAATGATGTAGTGATGTTTAGTGTTACAGTGTATAGTGCATAAGGGAATTTCGCATTATTTTTCCAAAGGTCCTAGAAGGGATCCTAATCTATAAAGAGCAAGTCTGTGGAAAAATACACACCCTTGGTATAGTCATTTCTAATTCATCTACTTTTTCAAGATCACAACCCCACTTTCCACAATTAATGTGGAAAGGCAAATCTGCACATTAAAAAAGAAATCTCCAAACTACATGGACAAAATATACTAGAGAAGTAAAGATCACACAGTAAAAACTACTTTCTTCGATCACCTGCTTGTAAAGAGAAAGCGATCGAAATGAATGAAAGCAATCAAAAGGAAACAAGCGTGAATAAAAGGGAACTAGAAAGAAAAAGAAGAAAAGGCTAGGGAGGCTCTGACAGTTAGGATGGAGCGCCACTCAGCTATTTATCTTGGAGAAAACTGTTTCAGTGTCTCATTGTCCCAACCAAAACCAAGGAGCACAACCCCGAGACTTCCAGGAGAAGTGTAAATGTCAACAAAGCAGTGCACATTTGTGAAGTGCCATGGGACCAGAGATGCTACTCAAAGAGAATGGCCCCTGAAATTCAGGAGTTTGTTGTCTGAGAGAGGGGGTGCCCCCATCACCCCACCTAAAGTCCTGCTGGCTTGTCCTTCTCTGGGAGGATATGGAAGCAGTGAAAGTGTGAGGCCTTCGGCGTGGCTCAGTGGAAAGAGCCTGGGCTTGGGAGTCAGCGGTCATGGGTTCGAATCCCGACTCCTCCCCTTGCCAGCTGTGTGACTGTGGGCAAGTCGCTTCTCTGTGCCTCAGTTACCTCATCTGTAAAATAGGGTTTAAGACTGTGAGCCTCACGTGGGACCACCTGATTACCCTGTATCTCCCCCAGCGCTGAGAACAGTGTGCTCTGCACATAGTAAGCGCTTAACAGATACCAACATTGTTTAGAACTTCGGGATGGCGCTGGCGGCTGCTCTGGCTGCAGCCGAGACACGGACTCTGAGCTGCCAGGAGTCCAAAAGTCTCCTCCTCTAGTTTCAGTGCCTTATCCCTGCTGTTCTCTTTATCCTTGTCCTTTCTAGTATTTTTGTGATTTTTATTGTTTCGTTGTTATTTATGGTATCTATTGCCGATCCCCTTACCTTCCTTTTTTCTTAGAGGGTGAGCCCCTGGGAGGGGCCCAGGAGTGGATCTAATTCTCACCTGTGCATTATTTCTCAGCACTTGGTAAAGTGCTCAGCCCACACCAGACATATTCTACATACATACATACATCCCCTCCACAGCACCTATGTCCGTGTCTATAAATTATATATTTATATTAAAGTGTGTCTCCCCTAGACTATAACCTCGTTTCAGGCAGGGAACGTGTCTGCCAACTCTGTTAATAATGGTATTCGTTCGGCGCCTACTATGTGCCAGGCACTGGACTAAGCGCTGGGGCGCATACAAGCAAACTGGGTTGGATACAGTTCCTGTCCCATGTGGGGCTCACAGTCTCAAGCTCCATTTTCAACTCTGTTGAATTTCCAGTGACAATGTATAGATCCGAAAGCTGCTCAGTGAAAAAGGCAGGATAGAAACGGCAAAGATCCTTTTGAAATGTAGTGTTGGAGAAGGCTTTTGCAAATACCGTGGACTGCCCGAAAAACAAACAAATGGATTTTGGAGCAAATTAAACCCAAGTGGTCTTTGGAAGGCTAAATGACTCGATTTAGTTTAGCATATTTTGGACGCATAATCAGGACTAATTCTCTGAAGATACTAATACCGGAAAAGTCCAGGGAAAACACGAAGAAGCAGACCAGCACCTCGATGGACAGAGACCATAACGACGACAACGGAAGAACCGTTCGAAAGGTTACAGACGATGGCGTTGGCGGGACGTTCCGGAAAAAATCCATCCTTAGAGTTGCTACGAATCGGAAATGACTCGATGGCACTTGATAATAATGAACTGTACTCTCTCAGATGCTTTGCACACAGTATACGCTCAATAAATACAGTCGACGACGCTGATATACAGGACCGAGTCAAAAGGACACGGGTTCTAATTCCGCCTCCGCCACCGTCTGCCACGTGACCTCGGGCAAGTCCCTTCATTCATTCTTCACTAGAATTTACTGAGCGCTGACAATGTGCAGAGCACCGAACTGAGCGCTTGGAATGTACAATTCGGCAGCAGATAGAGACAATCCCTGCCCAGTGATGGGCTCACACTCTAAAGGCTTCACTTCTCTGGGCCTCAGTTACCTTATCTATAAAGTGGGGATCGAGACTCTGAGCCCGACGCGGTCCAACGCGATTTGCTCGCATCCATCCCATCTCTCCGTACCGCGCCCGGCACGTCGTAAATGCTTAACGGATACCAGGACGATAATTACCATTAGGTACGTACCAACTCCTACTACAACACCGTCACTGGGAAGACGGGCAGGAAGGGTCTTCTTCTGTGAAGCTCGCGGCGGACGGGGCACGTGTCTGTCATCTGGTACTCTCCCAGGCGCTTAACGCAGCGCTGGGCACACGGCGCGCGCTCCGTAAACGCGACCGATCGGCCGATCGAAGGGGTCTCCCGCCCCGGTGACCGGGCCGAAGAGCTCGGGGTGTCCTCGGGCGTCTCGAGTTGGGACCGAGAGTGCGGGGCGCAGACGGTGAGCGGTGCCCTGGCTGGGCAAGGGGTGCCGGGAGGCCGGGCAGGACCGGCCCCCGGGTCTGGGCGGGCGAGCCTCTCCGGCCACACCTGCTGCCCAGGTGGGCCCGGCCTAGGTGGACCAGGTGTGCCCGGCCGCAGGTACCGGCCAAAGAGGCAGTGTGGGGGTGGGGCCTGGTGGGGCGTGGGGAGGGCATTAGGGTGTGGCAGGGGGCATGGTCCGTGGGATGATGTCATAGGGGGCGTGGTCGAGGGCGGGGGCGTAGATCGTGATTGGGTGACACCTGGGGGGCAAGGCTAGAGGGCGTGGCCCCCCTTTCATTCATTCATTCACGAGAGCCCGGGCTTGGGAGCCGGAGGTCATGGGTTCGAATTCCCCTCTACCACCTGTGTGACCGTGGGCAAGTCACTTCACTTCTCTGGGCCTCAGTTACCTCATCTGCAAAATGGGGATTAAGACCGTGAGCCTCATGTGGGACATCCTGATTACCCTCTATCTACCCCAGCGTTTAGAACAGTGCTCTGCACCAAGTAAGCGCTTAACAAATACCGACATCATTATTTATTTATTCATTCGTTCCTATTTATCGAGCCCTTACTGTACTAAGCGCTTGGAAAGTATAATTCGGCAACAGATAGGGACAACAGAGAAGCAGCGTGGCCCAGTGGAAAGAGCCCGGGCTGGATAGTCAGAGGTGGTGGGTTCTAATCCCGGCTCCGCCACTTTTCGGCTGGGTGACTCTGGGCCAGTCGCTTCACTTCTCTGGGCCTCAGTGACCTCATCTGGAAAATGGGGATTGAGACTGTGAGCCCCATGTGGGACAACCTGATCACTTTGTATCCCCCCCAGCGCTTAGGAGGGTGCTTCGCACATAGTAAGCGCTTAACAAATACCATCGTTATTATTATTACTAATCCCCACCCAACAACAGGCTCACAGTCTAGAAGGGGGAGGCAGACAACAAAACAAAACAAGTAGACGGGCATCAATAGCATCAAAATAGGTGACTAGAACCAGAGATAAATGCACACCATTAATAAGATAAATTGAGCGATAAACATGTACAAATATATACAAGTGCTGCTCCCTCTCCCCTCCCCATTGCCCCGACTCCTTCCTTCTGCTCTACCCCCCTCCCTGCCCCACAGCGCTTGTGTATCTATGTACATATTTATTATTCTATTTATTTTATTAATGATGTGTATATATCTATAATTCTATTTATTTACATTCTTGCTATTGATGCCCGTCTACTTGTTTTGTTTTGTTGTCTTTCTCCCCCCTTCTAGACTGTGAGCCCGTTGTTGGGTAGGGATTGTCTTTATTCATTGCCGAATTTTACTTTCCAAGTGCTTAGTACAGCGCTCTGCACACGGTAAGCTCTCAATAAATACAATTGAATGAATAAATGAATGAATCTATAATTCTATTTATTTATACTGATGCTAGGAGAAGCAGCATGGCTCAGTGGAAAGAGCACAGGCTTAGGATTCAGAGGTCGTGGGTTCACATCCCAACTCCGCCACTTGTCAGCTGTGTGACCTTGGACAAGTAACTTAACTTCTCCGTGTCTCGGTTACCTCATCTGTAAAATGGGGATTCAGACTGTGAGCCCCACGTGGGACAACCTGATTACCTTTTATCTCCACCAGCGCTTAGAACAGTGTTTGGCACATAGTAAGCACTTAACAAATGCCACTATTATTATTATCATTATTGTTATTAATGCCTGTTAACTTGCTTTGTTTTGTTTTCTCTGTCTTCCTCCTTCTAGACTGTGAGCCCGTTCTTGGTTAGAGGATTGTCTCTATTTGTTGCCGAACTGTACTTTCCAAGCGCTTAGTACAGTGTTCTGCACACAGTAAGCGCTCAGTAAATACGATTGAATGAATGAATGCCGCAGAGTCAGCGCGAGGGGCAAGGCCTAGAGGCGTGGCCTGTGCCAGGGCCTGGGCGAGGCCTGTAAATGGGAACCTGACCTGGTGCCACCTGTAGAAGACCTGCTGCCATAAAAGAGATTGTGTGGTTTCCATAGTGTCGTGGTCATCACGTTTGCCTCACCTGTCAAAGGTCCCCGGTTCTAAACTGGACAGAAGGACTTTGAGAAGCAGCATGGCCTAGTGGAGAGAGCATAGACCCGAGAGTCAGAACAATCGGGGTTCTAATCCCAGCTCTGCCAATTGCTTGCCGAATGACCTTGGGAAAGTCACTTCAATTCTCTGAGCCTCAGTTTCCTCAACTAATAAATGGGGATCCCCGTTCTCCCTCCTACTTGGACTGTGAGCCCCAACCACAACGAGTTTACAGTCTCGCTTAACTCTTTTTGGTCTCAGTTTCCCGTGAGCCCTGTGAGGGATAGGATCTGTTTCTGATTGGATTATAGGGTGTTTACCCCAGTGCTTGGAAGATAGTAAACACTTAACAGATGCCACCATACTGATAATAATAGCCATTATTAAAATGAGGATAAAATACTCATGGTTCCTCCCCTTAGACTATGAGGCCCATGTGGGACAGGGATTGGTCCAAGCTAATTATCCTGTATCTACCCCAGCACTTAGAGGCGTGCTTGGCACATGGTATGCGCTTAATAAATATGAAGAGGATGATGATGATGTTGATGCTGATGATAACAGAGCCGCTGGCACATAGGCTACAGGCCTGAACACGATCCGGCCTAGTTTATACCGAGAGCCACAGACTAGAAGTCACATCCCCTCCAAGTGGTCCGTCGTAGGCTCTTCCTATTGCTCATGGAACAATCCCGGAGTGACGTCTCATCTCGCTTGGGCCTCTGCGTCTTGGGGCTCGGGCCCACTGATGGCCAATTCTTGCCTTCACCCAGGGAGCTCAGTGCAGAGCGCGGCACCTTCTCAAATGAAAGACAAGACCAGCCGTCACGATGGAATTTCCCATCGGCTCTCTTCCTTACATAGCACACGGTGTTCTAGAGACCGATGACTACGCGTGGTCCATGGCGGGATGGGGAGGGGCTTGAATGTTCATCTTGCCTTGAGGACTCCAACCCTGGGGAATTCGGCAGTTTACATCGTGCTCTGCCCAAATAGCCCAGTTACCTTCAGTGATGCAAGGGATGGAAAATGTCTGTAAAGCACTCACCCCAGCAAACCTGCAAGGTTTGAGCTGAAATTCATAGCAGCCATGGGTCGGGAGCAAACCGCTTCTCCTCCTCCCCTCTCTGAGGCCCTCGACCCGGCTGGAGCGGCACAACATCCGGAGGTTTAAAAGCTTTTCAAAGGGGGAAGAGCAGAAAAGAAATCCACTTAAACTACTTCAGCAAGACTCGGGCACACTGAACCGGCTTGAAAGGGAGTTGGACGCCAACACTCTGGGCTAATCTTTGTGCGAGGAAGTAAATGTTAGACCTGAAATGAGAAACCCAACAGGGCATTCTCCTTTTGTCGAGCTTCTCCTTCTTGTCAAACCGCTAGGCCGCACGTTGTATCCTTGTTTGTCACCGATAGCCTATCACAAAGCCCCTTCTGTTCGGATGCTGGACCTGAAACTCCCACTAGCCAGCGGAGCATAAACACCAAGGAGGAGCTAGGCCTCCCTCACAAAAGCTGCTGCTGTCACAGCAGACAATCAAGTGGATCTTATGGGGGTATATTTTTTCCCATCATATGCATGACAGAAAGTCTAATGGGCCTTGTTAGTTTCTTTAGTAGCTTTTAAGGTCCTATAAAGTAGCCCGTTATCAGTTCCATCTGTGTTTCCAAGATGTCTACCTGAATGTCAGAAAGTACCGGCAATAGCTATGTTTTTATTCCTCCAGTCGGCATGGAGCAGATAAGATAATTAGCTAGGAATTAGAGGGGGCAGCTATTGGCACCCCAGAAGGAAAGACCTCACACTGCTATAGTTTCTCGAGGATTTAAAATTCCTTTCTTCCTCCCCATTCGGCATCTAACCGACATTCGTGTAATCGACTTCCCAAAACATGGAACAGAAGAGACTCCGCCACCTGAGAATGCCACTTAGCGACTGCACAGAGGCGCAGGTTAGGTCTGTTGCCTTTCCCCTTAGACTGTAAGCTCCTCGAGGGGAAGGATCATGTCTTTGCCTTCTTTGGCGTTCGTCAAGTGCCTAGGCAAATGGTCTACTCTGTAGAAGAGCAGCGTGGCTCAGTGTAAAGGGCTTGGGCTTGGAAGTCAGAGGTCATGGGTGCTAATCCGGGCTCCGCCACTTGTCAGCTGTGTGACTTTGGGCAAATCACTTAACTTCTCTGTGCCTCAGTTATCTCATCTGTAAAATGGGGATTAAGACTGTGAGCCCCACATGGGACAACCTGATCACCTTGAATCCCCCCCAGCACTTAGAACAGTGCTTTGCACATAGTAAACACTTAACAAATGCCCTTATTATTATTATTATTATTGTTATTATTAAGGCTCAGTCAATATGAAGCCACGTGGCAATTTGGAAAAAGCACGGGCCTGGGTGTCGGAGGACCTGGATTCTAATCCCAGTTCTCACCACTTGTCTGCTGTGTGACCTTGGGCAAGTCCAACTCCTCTGTGGTTTAGTTCCCTCATCTGCAAAATGAGAATTCAATACCTGTTCTCCCTCTTCCTTAGGCTGTGAACCCCTTGTGGGATCTGATGATCTTGTTTCTACTACAATGCTAGGCACATAGTAAACAATTAACAAATACCACATTTATCTATTATTGATGATTACTATTATTAAAATTTTTGGTATTACTTGATTCAGATTTAATGAAATGAAAAGTGTAAAAAGTTTCAACTTTCAGAATTGTCACCTCCAAGATTCTTCTGATATTTAAGAGGTTTACATTTGGTAGAGAAGAAATGTAACGATGGGTTTTGGCCAACTACTCATCTCATGCTCTTTGATCAAACGCCCAGACATACAGAAACTATTTTCTCAAGTTCCCCAGTTATCCCACTAAATCCCTGCAGGGGGTTGAGACTTAGACTACCAAAATTCTGCTCCTCTAGCCACAGAACCCTACTGATTTTGTTTCTATTTCATGTATTTGTACTTGTCTTTTATGGTTTTTTAACGGTATCTGTTAGCACTTACTATTTTTCAAACACTAAGTGCTGGGGTAGGAACAAGTTAGGTCGGACACAGTCCCTGTCCCACATGGGGCTCTAAGTAGGAGTAGGAGAAGGAGTATTTAATCTCCATTTTAAAGTCGAGGTAACTGAGGCACAGAAAACTAAAGCGATTTGACAAGGGTCACATGGCAAGCGATTGGCAGGGTAATTGGCAGATCTGGGATTAGAACCCAGGTCCTTTGACACCCAGGCCTGTGTTCTTTCCACTAGGCTACTCTGCTTCTTGTGTTATTTTAGCGTTTCATTGGTTCATCACTCTTTATGTATTTGTCACCAGTCCCCTCTCCCCTCCCTTATCCTTAGCTTATGAGCCCCTTGAGGGCCAGGGACCATGTCTAGTTTCCCACATGGGTATTCTCTCCCAGTTTGTGCTCTGTACATAAGAAGCGCTCAATAAACACAATCGCTAATCTCGGTTCCCGAATGGTGTGTTCACTCCAGTGCAGAATCCTGAAGAACAAGTAGATTGGGAGGCATTCTCCAATACCTCCCCTTAACCTAAAGTTCTGCTGTCCCCTCCTCCCCATCCCAGATAACAGAGAGAATCATTTTTCTCAGCACCACAAATTCTTCTCTTCACATAAGAGCCTCCTGCCTCAGAGTCATCTCTGAGAAGTCCCTGCAGGGTAGCCAAGAAGGGAGATGACCCCTAGCCCTCCTCTTTGAACTTCCCTTCAAAAATTAGATTTGCAGGGTGAAAAAATTGAGTTTGGCTGTAGCGAGACCCCCAGAGAACCAGCGAGACCTAATTGTCCCAGGAAGCAGGAAATCTCAGGGGTTAGAGCACTGAGTTTGACATCGGAGACAAATACTATTGCAGGGGTCTTCACCTCTCCAAGGCTTGCTTTCCCAATTTGGGAACAATTCCCATCTCCCTTTCACCTTACAGACCATACCCTCACCCTATAGCAGGAAAGGTAAGCTGTGGTGAGATTTGGACTTGCAGTTAACTCAGTCTGACGCATGAGGAAGCAGGTAGAGAGAGGCCACGCTGTGGATTGGCAGAAGATGAGGCAGGATTTGAGTCTGAGCCCAGGCCCTCACAACCCATTGTTCCACCTGGGGCCGGTGGCCCCCAGGTCCTTCAGTTTTTAGGGAAGGGTTGGACCCAACATGGCAGAGGCTAAAACAAGTGGAAATGGGAAAAAATAATAATTGTGGTATTTGTTAAGTGCTTACTGTGTGCCAGGTACAGTACTAAGCCCCGGGGTGGACACGAGCATATCAGTTTGGACACAGTCCTTCTCTCACATAGGACTCCCAGTCTAAATCCCCATTTTACAGATGAGGGAAGTGAGGCACAGAGAAGTGAAGTGACTTGTCCAAGGTCACTCAACAAATAAATGGCAGGCCTGGGATTAGAACCCATGACCTTCTGACTCCCAGGCCAGTGCTCTGTCCGCTACGCTACGCTATTTACACCGTGAAAATCCAAGCTCTCAGGGTCGCCGTGCCTGGAAGCCAGCCCGCCCCTGACTTGACGAGGAAGATCGTGAGGATGGCCGGGCCATCTGATCCAGCGAAATGAGCCGGTTATCTTTTGCTCCGCTGCAGCCTTATTCATCACTTCTCTTTTATAGGAGCTTCATTCCTCAGTAATTCAAGCCTCCCCTCGGCCCACCCGTCCCCAGAGCTTACACAGCGTCTCTGTCTCATCCAGGGACTCCCTTTCACTGGGTCTTAATGGATTCGACGTGAGACCAAATCACTTTCATTCCAATCGGAAACACGCTTTAGGGTGAAGGTGAAAGAAGACATTGCGGGGGACAATGCAATCCAGGGGTTAGCGCGATCCTGGATAAAGGGGAAAAAGGGCTCCTTTCCCAGGCTGGGCCCTTCCCTCTTCCTCCTCCAGAGCCTGCTCTCAGGTGTTCCTAGGCCAAGGGATGGTGGAATCAAATCCCCTCCTCCCAGAGCCCCCACAGGGTGTTTATCCAAAGGCCGGGGTCAGCGGCGAAAGGGAAATCTGATGTTGACTGGCCTAATGATAAATGATAAATGTGTCAACACTTTGTATATTTTCCCTTGGTCGGGAGAGGGACACAATGCGGAGGTCACTAAAGTCAACACCGTTTTAATTGCGAGGTGACTTTTTCCGGGTCTTCGGGGAATGGTCTAACAGGATACGGCCCTTTGTTGCGGTTTCCCCTCACGCAGCCCCCCCATTCCCTGCGGTACACCTGATAGGGCTGGGCACACAGGCCGGGCGCACACAATGGGGCTGCCAGTCAAGCGTTCCACCTTCCAGGCGCTCGGCTGCTTGTCCTCTTTAGCAGGGCTCGGCCGGGAGCAGCGCGGCAACCCCCGCGTGCCCTGCCCCTTCCCTACGGATCCACCGAGGGAGGGCTCGGAGCTAGGGGCCCGAGGGGCTCGGGTATCACCGGGGGACCCGGCAAGCAGGCTTTATGCACTTAACCCAATCCCGTGACCCGCACGGCCGGGCCTTTGATTTGAAGGTCGTTTAGTTAACGATGAAGACTGCCGATTCCATTCATCGGAATCAAGTTCTGCTGCAGGCCCGGCACAATCATTCCTATTTACTTCAGAATGGCCTTGGCAGACCTCCGTCTCATTGGGGAGGCTGGGCCTGCGGTGGGGGAAGGAAGCAAGAAGGTTTTGCTTCTTATGTTTGGGCCCTGTAAATGGGGCAATTTTACCACATCTCAGAGTGAACGGGAACCGGAAGGGTCGTCGGCCCCGCCAGGGACACCTCCAGGCCTCTCACACCGGGCCTTGCCGTGGTGGCGACCTCAAGGCTTGGAGCCCTGGAGGGCACCCGGATCCTGGGGTCACAAGCCGGTGGACGGCACCCATTTTTCACCAAGGCTTTTGATCGATTAGCCTGGCCGACAGACTCCCCACGGCTGCTAAGTGGGCTTGCCGGGGGCAGAGGGTCCCCAGGGTGTCTATCCACTCTGCGAATGGGTTGAACTTAGGGACATTCTGCATGCTGGATTTTGAGCAATAAAGTTGGCGGTTACAAGGTTGTTCATCATCTCTCCTGGCTCAGAAAGCTTGTCACCTCCCTGCAGGCTTTTCAGAAATGTGGAGCTCCCATGGTCCTCAGGGGTGACCTATCAGAGGGCGGGCTTCCAGGAGTCCAGGCTCAGACTCCCGCGGTAGCCCCGAGTTCACTGTGACTTGGACCGGCTATCCTTTACAAGGAACACCCGACCGTTTCAGATCCTTTAGCACCAAGTAGGCACATTTTCGCTTGGAAAACAGCTTGCTGGCCCAGAGACCCCCAGGTCCATCTGATTTAACCAAGAAAAACAGCAAGCTTTCCTTTCAAAACAGATAGGTCAACATTCCACAGCAGATGAGAACTGCTTAGAGTCCGAGAGCTTTCTCCCTGGGGCTAATGGCATGATCGATCCTACTCAATGGCAGTTTCTCATCTTGTTCATACTATGAGGGAGATCAAAAAGCAGCATAGCCTGGTGATTAGAGCATGGTCCTGGGAGTTAGAGGACACAGGTTCTAATTCCAGCTCCACCACTTGTCTGTTATGTGTCCTTGGGCAAGTCACTTTGCTTCCACGTGCCTCAGTTCCCTCATCTGCAAAATGGAGATTCAATACCTGTTCTTCCTCCTACTCAGACCATGAGCTCCATGTGGGATCTGATTATCTTTTATCTACCACGGCAATTAGTACAGTGTTGAACTGATTGATTCAGAAAGGCACATCTGCTCCAGTGCGGGTCTCTGGGGCAACCCAGCGTCAGAGCGCCCGCCCATCCTTCCGTGCGCAAAGGGCTGGCACAACGTATCAACACCGTCTGCAGAGAAACACTTCTGGCATCCAGAGCTTCCCCAGAGGAAGTAGATAAGACAGGTCAGGAATTGAAAGTTTGGCTTTGCTTGGCTGAGACAGGAAGCACAAGCCAAAAGAGAGCAGGAGAAACGGCCAATTTGGTCCAGGGGTCCTGTTAGTAAAGAGCTCCAGAGCTCATGGACAACAACTTTAATCTGAAGGGGAATGTTAACTCAAGGGATGGTGTTTGTTAATCAATGGTATTAATCAATAGTATTTGTTGAGCACTTACTATGTGCAGAGCACTACTTTAAGCACTTGGGAAAATACAGTATCACAGAATTTGGAGACAATATCCCTGCCCACAGGTAGTTTACAGTCTATAGGGGGAGACGGATATGTACAAATGTGCTGTGGGGTTGAGGATGGGACGACTATCAATCATTCCTTTATTCAACCGTATTTACTGAGTGTTTACTGTGTACTAAAGTACACACTGTACTAAACACTTGGAAAGTACAATCGAGCGATGATATTTATCGAGAGCTTATCGAGTGTTTAAATGGGTACAGATCCAAGTGCATAGATGACACAGAAGGGAGATGGAGCAGGAGAAATGAGGACTTAGATGGGGAAGTCCTTTGGGGAGGAGATGTGTGATTTTACTAAGACTTCAAAGGTAGGGAGAGTGGTGGTCTGTCGTATTTGAATGGGGAGGGAGTTCCTGGTCAAAGAGAGAGCATGGGCAAAGGATCGGCAGTTAGAGAGACAAGATCGAGGTACAGAGAATAGGTTGGCATTAAAGGAGCAACTAGCCAAACTGGAGATCATCAGTGGCCCATTACCGAGCCACCTGAAAAGATCCAGGTTCCGGGGGCCGTCACCGTGGAGTCGCTGTGGCAGTCAGCAGTCTCCTGAGGATTAATGATCGTGACTCTCTAGCATTAACTACCATCTGGGGGATGCCACAGGTGAAGTCTTTCTAGAGCAGATAAGTTCATCAGCTCCTCCCTGGAGAGGCCATTCTGACCAACGCTCGACTCTACCCCAGTGTTTGAACAGGTCTAGACTAAAGGCCTAACTGTCTTATAATCGCGATAGCTGTTTAATGGGATTACTCATTTAATACTCTTTGGTGTAATTTCCATTAAACTGTCAGGCAACAGGTGTTGGCTGGGTAATCTCAGCCAGCAGAAAAGTAAACATTCCTCATTGTTTTAAGGCTCTTCCCCAGCGCCAGGGCAGAACAACTTCACTTGCCTTGAGACGCCTGGGATGCCATGAATGTGGGAGGGCTTCCGGCTACTTTTCGGTTTCGATCCGGCAGTTGGAGCAGCCGGGAATACTAACTTCTGGGCATAAGCACAATCTCTTAACTATGACTGTCCTCTCTACTAAAGTGCAAGCTCACCAAGGGCAGGGACTGTACCTGTAAATTCTGGTGCTTCCCAAGGTCCTGGTGCAGGGGCACATCCAAGAGGAACTCAGGAAGTATAGTTAACTGCCAATAGGGATCTCGGTCTTTACTGAGCAGTAGAAGGCAGGTGCAGGGACCTGGTAGACTGTAGCTTTGTTCTGGTTCAGGACTGGTTCCTTCAAGATCTTCTTCCCAGGTGAGTGGGAACAAGGCAGGCCATTACCCTCCCCACCCTGTCCCGGGGCTCCCAGTGATCTGGAGAGTGAGAAGGCAGCCCAGCCCACTCTGTGTCCTCTTTGGATTCCAATCCTACAATCGACTGGGTGGTTATCTTAATGCCATAGGCCACGACAGAGGATTCTCCCAGGAAACGAGGCAGAAACCATGGAGGGCCAGGGGAGGGAAAGGGCAGAACTGAACATGCCTCTCAGGATGGCTGGGAGAAGGCACCCACCCTGATCGTTGCACTCAGCTTGGCAAAAGCATGCCATCACCCCCAGGCAGATCGGCCCCGGGGGGGACCAGTTGTAGTCAGGAGGCCCAATCTGGGCTCTAGGGAAGGTCAAGGATCTCTAGGGCCTGGGTGATCAGACGTCCACCGAACTCCACTTTGAGAGGAGCAGGAACATTAAGGGAGCAAATGCACCAGATGATCCAATGTCAGCAAGGATCTCCCCCTGAAGAGCAGGCCAGTGTGCCCCACGCACCACTCTGCCTCAAGCCCCTGAGGGAGCCGGGATGTTAACTCTGCTGCCGTCTAACATGCAGTATCCATTTTCCCTTCCCTTCTCACCTCCAGCCCCAACACGCCAGCCACTCGGGAGCCTCAGAAACTCGGGGTCCTGGTGGCAGGGACAGAGGGAGAGGACAGCAGCAACACTGAACAGTGGAAGCAAAACTACTGCTCACGGGAGCAAAAATAAGGATAATAATGATTGTGGTATTTTCTAAGTGCTCACCCTGGGCCAGGCACTCTACTAAGCCCAAATAAGGTTGGACACAGTCCCTGTCTCACGTGGGGCTCACAGACTTTATTTAGAGATGAGATAACTGAGGCACAGAGAAGCTAAGTGACTTGCCCAATGTCACACAGCAAACAAATGGTGGATATGGGATTAGAAGCCAGGTCCTTATGACTCCCAGACTGAGCTCTAGCCACTGAGCCACGCTACTTCTCTACCCGACCTAGTCATTACTTGATTGAGAAGTTAGTATGATCAACGGTATCTTATTCTAAAAAGAGTTTCAATCTGGCATTAGTTTTGCCTCAAAAAGTCAGGGCCCTTGCTTACAACTGTAAGCTCGTTTAGGACAGGGAACCTGTAAGCTGACTCAGTTGTATCGAACTCTCCCAAGCACTTAGTACAGTGCTCTCTGCACACGGTAAGCCCTGAATAAACACCATTGATGAAGATGATAAGTGGGGAATTCTGGATAGCCCAAAAGGCTGACTGTACAATGGTGAGCATCAGATCCCATTATCTCTACCAAGCATGCACAAACACAGACACACAACACACACACGTGAAATTTTGGAAAATAGAATCATCCTTGAAATGGCAAACTCACCAGCTCAGGTTTCCTGAAATAGCCAGAGAATAAACACCACTCCTGAAAAATAGGAGCCCAAGCAGGTGCGGCATCCCTGATAAAACTCGTTTCTTTGGCCGAAGCAACGGCAATCAAATATAAGATAGGAGGCTAGGGTTTTATTCTTCTACATCAAAAGTTTTCAAGGCAAAGAAGAAACAGGACGGCAGAACTGAGTCGATGCCGTGCCAGTAGATTAAGGCACTGGAAAAAAGGATATCCGAACTGCCGAAGTTGTCAATAAAACTTCAACACAAAGGAGAGATCCTCGCCATAAAAGCTGATTGGAAAGAAATTTAAGCATCAAGATACAAGATGAAAAGTAGCGCACAGATATGAGGTCACACACACACACACACATACAGAATCTGTTCTAACAACAGATAGGTGAATCATAAATACGTGATATGGGCTGATTTACTGCCAAGTCACCCAGTGTAAAACCAATAAAACAATTCTCTATTAACTGGATACACCTGAGGACGTCCAGACTTCCCCACCTCAAGCAAACGGGCATTTTTCTGCACCTGCTGGGGGGAGTGTACTTCTCCTCAATTCTGAAAATTTGCATTTGGGAAAGCAGGGATGATCTGAAATCGGACCCTCATCCCCGCTACATTACCTGGGACCTGAGAAGCACCAGACAGAACACAGCCCCTGCCAGAGGCCTGGTGGAAACTTAGCAGAGCAGTGGGCTTACCAGCTTGGTTGTGTGTGGTGGAGCGGGGAGGAGCCAGGAATGAACTCTTGCTATTCCTCAAAGACATCATTTCCTGGAGCGCCTACTTGGGCTGAACGGTTGAATTAGGTCAAATCCTGCCCAGTATTGAAGTACTTGTTGACACAGGCCAATAAAGGCCCAGTGTGGGGAAGGCATGAGCTCTTACAAATAATAGTATTTGTTAAGCGCTTACTATGAGGCAAGAATTGCACTAAGCTTTGGGTTAGATTGAAGATAATCAAGTCTCACATGAGGCTCACAGTCTAAGTAGGAGGGAGAACAGGTATTGAATCCCCATTCTGCAAATGAGGGAACTGAGGCACAGAGAAGTTAAGCGACTTGCTCAAAGTCACACGGCAGACAAGTGGTAGAGCTGGGATTAGAACCCAGATCCTCTGACTCCCAGGCCCATGCTCTTTCCTCTAGGCCATGTTACTTTCAATCAGTGGTATTTATCGAACCCTTGCTAGGGGCAGAACACCGTACTAAGCACTTGGGAGAGTACAATACAACGGAATTAGCGGACATGTTCCTTGCCCATAACCCAGCTATCTGTGGATTTACAGCCTCCACAGCTTTTTATGGTTATTTGGCCTCACTTACTCACTGAGAGATATTCTAATGGGTAAGAAAACAGACTCCGAATGCAACATCCATTCAGCCTATCAGGCAGCATAAATTGGAACCCCATCTCTACCACATAGGAAGGCACTGTGGTCTGGTAGAAAGGATATGGGACTGGAGTCAGTAGAACCGGGTTTTAGTCTCAGCTCTTCCATCGGACAGCTGAGTGACCTTAAACAAGTCTAACTGCTCTGTGCCTCAGTTTCCCCACCTGTAAAAAGAGGATAATAATAACTGCCTCTCCCTACCTTATAGGGATGTTGTGAGACAAAGTGAAGCGATACGAAAGTGCTTCGGAAAACTCTGGCTTAAAGATATTGCTATTATTATTATTATCTCTATCAATACCCCCTGAAGAGGAAATGTAAACATAACTCTCAGCTTAAAATATTAAACATAGTAAAAATGCCCCTTGAATTAAAAGGATGGTTCTTTCAGTGGCTAATAATAGATGTTCTACTTTTTGTTAGAAGCTGACAGTCCCTTGACTATGGACCTTCTGTATAAGTATTGCTTGTGCCCTTCAGAGATGATCTTCCTGAAATCAGGAAAAACAGAGGCAAGAATACTTCACCGATTGCAAAGAATGCTGGACAGTGTTAACCCCATCCAACAGAACCTCTGTCAGGCTTTCCAGAACTCTGTAGGGATTGGTTTGGGGTTTTTTTCCAGTTGATTGCTCTCTGCATTCTTAAAAATGGAGCAAGATTACAAACTACACCGCAATGGTGAATTAAATATAACTTATGGTAAATTAGTAACACCTCTTGAAAAACCCAGCTCTTGGTTCTCCCTGGGGGCTTCCATGGGGAGGATAACTCAATAGTGTTGATTTAAAGGTTCTGTCTAGTTCTTTTAAACATTCCTTTGATGTTGTGTTGCTCTGCTTGTAATAGACTGTTATTGCCCTATATTGAGTTTGCAGAGTGAAGGTAAATCTTTTGTGATGCGATTGTGCTACTGCAAACTCAATATTGTTCAAAGAGCCCTTTATAACTCTCGGGTTACACTGCCGCAAAACGGGACGCATTTTCATTTTTACCCTTTTAGATGTTTATTCTTTGTTCTGAAGCTGAAAGGGAGCGAGTGCTTATGGATTCTCCAGGGCTGGTCTGCCGGGCGATAACCCATAAGCCTGGGGGACCACCGTCAGGTGGAGGCTTCTCCCCTTTCCCAAATTGTCATTTCATTGTCAATCTTCTTTTTCGTGATGTTTCGGGCTGCCTGCGGCTGCCTGCGTCAGGGGAAGCTCGAGCCCCAGCAGCCAGGAGCAACAGATTGAGAGAGGATGACAAGGAAGCCGCCGAGAAGCCCTCGTCTGGGCCGTGAATCTAAATCCTCCTAGTCCCTCGGGTATGCAGGCACTCCAAGACCTCTGGAATCAGCCCATCGGGACTCTCTGCTCAGCCTCGCATTGTGGGTAGAAACAGGTGGGCCGGGTACCTTAAATCCAGAATGATTTTCTCCTTTCTCTAGATTGTAAGCTCATTGTGGGCAGGAAACGTGTCTATCATATTGTTATATGGTAGTCTCCCAAGCTCTTAGTACAGTGCTCTGAACACAGCAAGCATCCAATAAATCAGATCGACTAAACTGACTTTCATCACGCCCCCTGAAACTTGCTCTAGCCTCCTGCAAATCATCAGCAGACCATCATCAGTGCATGTGAGGCCTAGAGAAGCAAAGCGGATTATCCGTTCAACCTCTATCCTCTCCCTGGTCACGCTCCCCACTCTCGAATGGCTACTCGGATCATTGTGCGGGTGGCCCCAAAGACTTGGTGTGCTTCTGGGAGCCTGTGGCTGCTTCAGAGACTCCTGATGATGGTGGGTGCCTGTGGCGCTCGATTAGCTTCCCAGGAGTCTTTTTTAAAAAATGGTATTAGTCAAATGCTTACTATGTGTCAGGCACTGTTCTAAGTGCTGGGATAGATACAGGTCATCAGGTTGGACTTAGTCCCTGTCCCCCATGGGGTTTACACTCTTAATCCCCATTTTACAGATGGGGTAACTGAGTCACAGAGAAGTGAAGGGATTTACCCAAGGTCACAGAGCAGAGAGGTGACGGAACTGGGATTAGAACACAGGTCCTCCGACTCCCAGGCCCATGCTCTATCCACTAGACCGCAGGAGCCTGGAAGTGAAATCTGATTGCAGGATCTAAATCTCTCATCACAGTTTCTGGTAGTGTGACTTAGTGCAAGTCACTTATCTTCTCTGTGCCTCAGTTACCTCACCTGTAAAATGGGGATTCAGACTGTAAGCCCCACGTGGGACAACCTGAATACCTTGTATCTCCCTCAGCATTTAGAACAGTGCTTGGCACATAGTAAACGCTTAACAAATACCAACATTATTATTATTATAAACTAGGATGGATGGGACTGGACCTGCTACTCATGAGTTAAAGGAGCCAAAAGTCAGAGGTGACACGCTTTCCAAATGAAATAGCTATTCTATTTGCTATTCTATTAGCTTCTTGAGAAGCAGCGTGGCTTAGTGGAAAGAGCAAGGGCTTGGGAGTCAGAGGTCGTAGGTTCTAATCCCGGCTCCGCCACTAGTCAGCCGTTTGACTTTGGGAAGTCACTTAACTTCTCTGTGCTTCAGTTACCTCATCTGTAAAATGGGGATTAAGACTGTGAGCCCCATGTGGGACAATTGATAATCTTGCACCTACCTCAGCGCTTAGAACAGTGCTTGCCACATAGTAAGCACTTAACAAATAACATTATCATAGCTGCTTTTCTGTGTTTTATCACCAGACTTACCACCCATGGGTCTGCTTTATGCAACCGAGTTCTGGACTCTGACAATAATATTAACTATGGTATTTATTAAACACTTATTATGTACTGAACACTGAGGTAGATACAAAATAACCTGGTCAGAAACAGTCCCTATCCCACATGGGGCTACCAGTCTAAGTAGGAGAGAGAGTGGGAATTTTTTTGATTTTATGGCATTTGTTAAGCGGTTACCATGTGCCAGACACTGTATTAAGTGCTGGGATAGACACAAACTCCCACTCCAGTCTATTCTTCACTCCGCTGCCCGGCTCATCTTCCTGCAGAAACGCTCTGGGCGTGTCACTCCCCTTCTTAAAAACCTCCAGTGGTTGCCTATCGACCTTTGCACAAAACAAAAACTTCTCACTCTAGGCTTCGAGGCTCTCCATCACCTTGCCCCTTCCTACCTCTCCTCCCTTCTCTCTTTCTAGCGCCCACCCCGCACGCTCCGCTCCTCCGCCGCCCACCTCTTCACGTCCCTCGGTCTCGCCTATCCCGCCGTCGACCCCTGGGCCACGTCCTCCCGCGGTCTCGGAATGCCCTCCCTCCTCACCTCCGCCAAACTAATTCTCTTCCCCTCTTCAAAACTCTACTTAAAGCCCACCTCCTCCGAGAGGCCTTCCCAGATTGAGCTCCCCTTTTCCCTCTGCTCCTTCTACCCCCCTTCACTTCTCCGCAGCTAAACCCTCTTCTCCCCCCATCCCTCTGCTCCTACCCCTCTCCCGTCCCATCCCCTCAGCGCCGTACTCGTCCGCTCAACTGTATATATCTTCATTGCCCTATTTATTTTGTTAATGAGATGTACATCACTTTGATTCTATTTATTTGCTATTGTTTTAATGAGATGTTCTTCCCCTCGATTCTATTTATTGCCATTGTTCTTGTCTGTCCGTCTCCCCCGTTTAGACCGTAAACCCGTCAAAGGGCAGGGACCGCCTCTATCTGTTACCGATTTGTACATTCCAAGCGCTTAGTACAGTGCTCTGCACATAGTAAGCGCTCAATAAATACTATTGAATGAATGAATGAATGAATGAATGAATGAATGAATGAAAGGTTGGGCACAGTCCCTGTTCCACATGAGGCTCACAGTCGTATTTCCATTTTGCAGATGAGGAAACTGAATTCCAGAGAAGTTCAATGACTCGCCCATGGTCACACAACAGGCATGTGAAGAACTGGTATCTTTTGGGATGTAGCTCCCAGAGGTCTTAATTGGTTTACGCTCAGAAAGCAGCCTCTGGGACAGTGTCCTCACATTTGGGGGGAACTCTCAAAATAAATGTTCATCGATGGGGTTGATGCTGTAAATGGGGCTTTACTTGAAACTGTTAAATGTAAGCTGGCGCCACAGCTAAACACCTCCTCCATGGAATCCCAGGGTCCACAGAGAGATGCCCATCCTCTGGGTTGTATCCCATCCCCCAGGAGTGGAGCAGGCAGAATCCTCATAACAACATTCGAGGCATCGGGAATGCTGTGTCCGTCCAAGCACTTAGTACAGTGCCTGGCACATAGTAAGCACTTAACAAATACCGTCATCGTTATTATAAGGGACAACCCTACTGTAAATTCACCTCTAGACTGAAAGCTCATTATGGACAGGGAACGTATCTCCTAATTCCGTTGTAGTGTACTCTCACAGGCGCTTAGTAGAGCGCTCTGCACATAGTAAATGCTCGGTAAATACGATTTATCGATCAACTGGGAGTGTTCTCTTAGCCAGCAGCCTGGCCTAGGGGAAAGAGCACAGGTTCTAATCCCAGGCACGCCACTTGCCTACTCTTTTGACCTTAGACAAGTCAGTTAAATTATCTGTGCCTCAGTTTCTCATATGTGAAATGGGGATACAATATCTGTTCATCCATTCCCTTACATGGTGAGTCCCATGTAGGGCAGGGACTGTGTCTGTTCTGAATGTGCCATCCCTATCTGAGCACTTAGTGCAGTGCTTGGCACATAGTCTCTGCTTAACCAAATTCACCATTATTGTTATTCTAACATATCACAGCTCTTACTGTTAGGTTTGTGGTTGATTCATCCCTTTCGCTGTAGCAACTGCTCTAGAATCCACTCTTTCCTCTTCAACCAAACTGCTGCCATGCTGATCCAAGATCTTAACAAAGCTCACCTTGATTACTGCATCAGCCTCCTCGCTGACTTTCCCGCCCCCTGTCTCTAGAGTGTAAGCTCAGGGTGGGCAAGGAAAATGTCTACCAACTCTGCTGCATTGTACTCTTCCAAGTGTTTAGTGTAGCGCTCTGCCCACAGTAAGTGCTCAATAAATACCGTAGATGACGATGATGTTTCCCCCTTCTCCACTCCATACTTCACTCTGCTGGTCAGATCATTTTTCTTAAAAACGTTCAGGCAGGGTCAGCGGATCTGAGTTCTAATCTCGGCTCTGCCAATTGCCTGCTGTGTGACCTTGGGCAAGCCACTAAACTCTTCTGTGCCTCAGTTTACTCATCTGTCAAATGGGGATTCGATACCTGTTCTCTCTCCTACTTAGTTTAGGAATCAGTGACAACAGAGCCAAACTGAAAACAAATCCGGATCCTAATGCTTCTGCTGTTTAAAGATCCGGTGTGCAGTATTCGTTAGGGAACATCACTACCGTATACTCTTTGGCTTCGGGTAGAAAAATAGGTCATATCTGCACACTCAAAGCCCCAAAACATGCAACCCCACAGACTGCAGGTCAGCAAGTCAGGCAGGCCTGAAACCAAAGATGGATCCTTCACTTCATTTGTTTTCCATTTCCCTCCCTCCTTCTCCCAACCCCCTCCTTCTGGATTTCCAAAGGGTTAAACTGGGAGGGTCCCGGAGATTTACAAGAGAACTATTAGTGAAAAATAATCTGCTACTCTCACTGCAGCAAGGTCCTGTGCTTCCCCTCTAATCTTTCAGCGGGACCCTGGGGAAGCTAAAGTTTAGATCAGCCTATTCTTCCCCAGAACTTTGATTCACTATTGGATTCCGTCTAATGAAGATGACTTTGCCTCTCACGTTCAGGAGCGGGCGCTGTGGCGGACAATGGCTCTGCTCCTGGATAGAGGGACATTGTTCCACGTCCTCGCTGAGCCCGGGACAAGCGGAGCGAGAAATTCCCCTGCATCCTCCGCTCGGGAAACAGCCATCGGAGAGTAAGCCTTGCAGCTCACGTCGTCTTTACAGGGGGACAGTGAGCACGACCAGAAGGACCGTCGGACATGGCAGAAAGTCTCCAGGAGAGACCGTTCACTGTCCAGTGCGAGCTCACTGGAGCTTCCTTTCCCTTAAGGAGGAAACCCGTGGCTTCGGCTACCGGCAAGCGATTAGCGGCACGTGATGAAAAGTGCCACTGTGCCGACTTCCAGGGCTTGGCACTGGCAGTCCAAATTGATAAAGGAGTTTTCGTTACTCGGCTTAGGACCTTTGCAGTGATTTTTGAATTCACGCATTTGCTCCGTTGTATATTCACTTTTAAAATCGGCAGGCTCCTTGTGGACAGGGAACGTGTCTGCCAAATCTGTTAAACTGTACACTTAGTACAGAGCTCTGCATGCCGTAAGTGCTCAATAAATGCGATTGATTGATTAAATCAGTTTCCTGAAATGCTTTCCTCAGCTGAAAGGGCATATGTTTGGGGCGGCAGAAGGCAAACTGCCCCGCGCTCAGAACTAGGCCTGCTGCACAGTAGGCTGGGGGGAATAAGTGTGTCGTCTGTTTCAAATAATAATTGTGGTATTTAAATGCTTACTATGTGCCAAGCACTGTACTAAGCACTGGAGTGAGTACAAGAAAACGGACTGGATGCAGTCCCATTCTCAGAATGCAGTTTAACCTCTAAGCCGGGAGGAAGACAAGGTATTTCACCTCTTTCGCCAGCAAAGCTGTGAGGAGTCTGCATGTGGCTTTCGGGCCGCATCAGAACAGGTGAAGTAGGACCAGAGTCAGGGAAGGGAGCTCCTTTGGGAGAAGAAGAGTTTTTAAGCTGCAGTATTAGTCTCTGTCTTTAACTTGGGGTTTGATGCCTCTAGGATTGGCCTGTCAGGACCTGTATTCTAATTCTGGCTCTGCCACTTGCCCGCTGGGTGAGCTTGGGCAAGTCACAACTTTTTTGGGCCTCAGTTTCCTCATCTGTAAAATAGGGAGTCAATAACTGTTCTCTCTCCTACTTAAACTTTGAGCTCCATGGGGGACCGGGACCGTGGCCAACCTGATTAACCAGTATCTACCTCACTGCTCAGTATTGTGCTTGGAACATAATAAGGGCTTAACAAATGCCACAGTTATTATTATTATTATTATTATTTTCACCGATTTCTGTCCCAGAGGACAGGTCTGCCGTAGAGGGTTTAGATGCCAGAGTGTCTGTTGCAGGGTTAAGGGCCGGGAGTGAGAGGGGAAGGAAGGAAGCCCCCCCATTTTAGCCCACTGAAGGTCGGTGACCTGCCCTGCCCCTGCCCGTGTTTCTTAACTGAGGCCTCGGGATAGATTCAGGTTGGGGAAGAGGGGAGCCGGACACAATTCATGCACCGGGTTGTCCCCTCCTGGCTCCTCTTCTTTGCAATTTTCCACCTGTCTTCCACCTCACCACCTCCCTGGGCGGCTGAGCTGTGCCTTCCATTTGAGTAGTGTGACACAACCAGACTCTGAAGGGATTTCTCCCTTGTCACCTACAAACCATACTCCAAGCCAAGGCCAGAACAGGAGACAGAAACAGAAAGATAGTGCTCTCCCAGCTGACGGTCAGTCGTTCTGTTAGCCTAATGCTCGATGGACACTGGGAAAGAGGTTGTTTCCCTCTTTCACAGAGCGCCTTTTGGGGCCTGACATAGGGGACGTGGCTCACCAGCAGTGGAGTGCTTGGGGAGCAGGAGAAAAATGCTCAGTAACTTGTTTCCACATTTTTTTCACTTGAATAAATTCAATAATAATAATAAATCGTCATCATCAATAGTATTTGTTGAGCATTTACTATATGCAGAGCATTGTACTAAGTGCAGCATGGCTCAGTGGAAAGAGCACGGGCTTTGGAGTCAGAGATCATGGGTTCTAATCCCGGCTCTGCCACTTGTCGGCTGTGTGACTTTGGGCAAGTCACTTTACTTCTCTGTGCCTCAGTTGCCTCATCTGTAAAATGGGGATGAAGACTGTGAGCCCCACGTGGGACAACCTGATTCCCTTGTGTCTACCCTAGCGCTTAGAACAGTGCTGTGCACATAGTAAGTGCTTAATAAACACCAACATTATTATTATTATTATTATTATTATTACAATAAGAGAGTTGGTTGACATGTTCCCTGCCAAAAACAAACTTGCAAGCTAGAGCGGGAGACAGACATTAATATAAATAATTTATAATGTACAATTTATTTGCTAAGCACTATACTAGACCCTGGGCTAGATACAAGTTAATCAGACTGGACCTCATCTCTGTCCTCTGTGGCACTCACAGTCTAAGGGGAGGAAGAACAGTTGTTTAACCCCCACTTTATAGATGATGAAAACTGAGGCAGAAAGAAGTTAAGTGACTTGCCCAAGGTCACACAGCAGATAAGTGGCAGAAATGGGATGAGAACCCAGAACCGGGATTAGCAGTATGGCCAAGTGGAATGATAATGAGCCTGGGTCCTCTGAACTGGGTTCTAATCTTGGCTCCACCACTTAACTTCTCTGTGCCTCAGTTACCTCATCTATAAAATGGGGATTAAGACTGTGACCCCAACATGGAACATGGACGGTGCCCAACCAGATTAGCTTGTATCTACCTCAGAGTTTAATAAAGTGCTCTGCATGCAGTAAATATTCAAATATGACTGAATGAAATGTTTAACAAATAGCATTTTTTTATATAAAAAAAAAGATCCTCTAACTCCCAGGCCTGTCCTCTTTTCTGGAGGTCACAATGCTTTTCAACATCTTGTACACCCTCTGCTGTATGTAGACTGATTTTCCCACCACCCCTTCACCAGGGCTTGTGGAAAGGAGCCCTCGAATCCAAATGCCCCCTCGGCATCATCACTAGCCCAGTGGACTTCTGAGATCAGTAGAGTTGGCCAAGACCCAGAGAAGCTTGGTTTGGAGGTACAAAAAGGGGCCAACTGATGAAGTACTGGCTGAGATTATGAACGATTTCATTAGGAAAGAGGTTTTTCCAGCCTTGATGGATAAATGACTTTTCTTTTCCTATTCACAATCAAGGAGCCCAGTCCGGGGAGTTGAAGTATCTCTCCATTTACCTATCAACGATCTAAATCTTCCAATCTTAATCTTTGGGTCAATTGTTCAGTGTACAAAAACGGGAAAAGATTGTCTCCTCTCATGTTTTCTTCCACCTTTCACTCACCTTTCAGAATCCTTGTTATGAATAGGCCATTCCTCTCTCTCGGGTCTTTTTGATTTTAAATGCTTGTTGTCTTGCATGATGATCATATTTCTGAGAAATGACTTTATGGAAGAGATAAAGTTGCCACATTCTGTTTTATCTTTTCTGTTTCACTGCCAGGCCCGAGCATCGTGGTGACAAGGTTGCTCGTCTCTAATGGGACCCGTTACCACGGCAGCAGGCCTCGGGCCACCATCGTCGGGGAAATACCAGAGTCTCCATCTCGGACGGAGGCCGCAGCCCCGGCGAGTCCCGTGAGGCTTTCTGACAACACAGGCCTTTGACCAAGAGGAGAAGAGAAAGCCAATAGTATGGAGACAGACTACATCACGCACAAGTGACACGTCAAGGAATTCCTTGTCTGTACAAGGAGGACTCTGTGATTTCCTTCTGACCCTCTCTTTCTGTTTAGAAAGAGGCAGGAAGGGAAGCAGAGGAAGAGTGAAAGTACAAGGGAGAGAGAGAGAAAAGAGGAAAAGAAGCTATTGTCATCTAATACTCTGGAATACAACTGAAAGATCTCATTCTGCTTAGAGAAAGGACAATAAGTGGAGAAGAACGAGCCCCGAACTGTGGCAGGATCTGAATTTGCAGCAGGACCTGAACTGGCACCTGAAGAGCTTTGAAATAATCTGTGGTTCGGCTGTTTCATGACTGGGGACAGAAGAAACAATGTGGACCAGTGGGTAGAGCAGAAGCTTGGGAGTCAGAAGGACCATTTGTCTGTAGTGTGACCTTGGGCAAGTCCCTTCACTTCTCTGTGCCTCAGTTACCTCATCTGAAAAATGGGGATTAAGACTGTTAGGCCTATGTGTGACAGGGACTGTACCTGATTAGCTTGTATCTATCCCAGCGATTAGTATTGTGTCTGGCATACGGTAAGTGCTCAACAAATACCATAAAAAACAGAGGGACAGAAGGAAGGGATCCTTATTGGCTTCTCCATAATTCTCATGGTGGAAGGGCTACTCTGAGCAAAACACAAAATCCAGGTTCTGGCATTCAGAATTCATTCATTCATACTCATTGAGCACTGACTGGGAGCAGAGCATTGTACTAAGCGCTTAGGAGAGTACAATACAACAATAAACAGACGCATTGCCTGCCCACAGTGAGAATCAGGATGGTGGGGAGGGTCCCCTTCTGCCTTTCCCCTCTCCCAGCTTCTTGAACCTGTCTCCTTCCCAAAACATACCTTACCTGGCTACTGCAGGGGATTTAATAAAACCGGTAATAATAATGATAAAAGTGATATTTTTTAAGCACTTACTATATGCCAAAGCACTGGGGTAGATTCAAGTTGATCAGATAGGGCACGGTCCCTGTCCCACGTGGGATTTGCAGTCTGAATAGTGGGGAGAAAAGGAATTTAATTCCCATTTTGCAGGTGAGGAGACTGAGGCAAAGAAATGTAAGTGATTTGCCCAAGGTAAAACTGCAGGCAAGTAGCAGAGCCAGGATTAGAATCCAGGTCCTCTGATTACCAAACTGAATTTATCTTCTCTCCTAAACCCTAACACTCTCCTGTCCTTCTCTCTTTCCCTTCATTGTCAACTCCCGGCCTCACAAGTTTTTGACTCCTTTATCATTTTCCTCCCACATTCAGTTTGTTTATATACCCTGCCAGTTCTTCTTGGATAAAAAGCAGCGTGGTCTAGTGGAAAGAGCATGGGACTGGGAGTCAGAGGACCTGGATTCTTATCCTAACTCCATCACTTGCCTGCTGTATGACCTTGGACAAATCACTTAGCTTCTCTGTACCTCAGTTTCCTCATCTGTAAAATGGAGATTCAATACCTGTTCTCCATCCTACTTAGACTGTGAGCCCCAAATGGGACAGGGATTGTGCCCTACATGAATAGCTTGTATCTACCCTAGTGTTAAGAACAGTGTCTGGTACACCATAGAAAGTGCTTAACAAGCACGAAACTATTTAATAGGTCCACCTCTTTGTCCTCTCCCTTACAACTATCAACAGGTTTCCTGGTTTGCACCTACTGTCCCAAGTGCTTAGTACAGTGCTTTGCACACGGTAAGTGCTCAAATGCGATTGGAATGAACAAATGAATGAACCTACTGTCTTCATGCCCCAGTTGCCCCTTCATTCTGGTACCGGGGAGCTTCAATAGACTTCAGACATTCATTTCCTCTAAAATGGAGTGGGAGTCAGAAGGTCATGTGTTCTAATCCCCGCTCTGCCACTTGTCTGCTTAAGTCACTTAACTTCTCTGTCCTTCAGTTACCGCATCTGTAAAATGGGAATTGAGACTGTGAGCTCCATGTGGGACAGGAATCGTGTCTATCATGATTTGCTTGTGTCCACTCCAGTGCTTAGTACAATGGCTGACACGTAGTAAGCACTTAACAAATACATCATTATTATTATTTTTATGCTGAATTAGTTAAACCACGACTTGTACTCCATTTGGGTGAAATTCATCTTACTTGTGGTATTTAAGTGCTTTCCAAGGGTTGTGCATTAAACACTAGGGTAGATAACAATCAGATCGAGCATGGTCCCTATCCCATATGAAGCTCACAGACTTAGTGGGAGAGCAGGTGTTGATTCCTCATTTTACAAATTAGGAAAACGAGACACAGAAAAGCTAAGTAACTTGTCCAAGGTCACACGGCAGGTGGCGAAGTCAGGATTAGAACTCAGGTCCCCCGACTCCTGGGCCTATGCTGTATCCACTAGGCCATGCTGTCTCCCCAGTATTAGCAGGAAAGGATGCCAAAGAAGGTGATCAAGCAAACAGTCCCCTGGAAAAGGCTCAGATCTCTCAAGCCTCCAACAGAGGAATATTTTGATAGAGCAGACCCTTGGCCGTCATTTCTTTTCCGGGGACTCAGCAATCTTCCTTACAATTCATTTTGGCAATGCTCCTAGGAGGGTCAAAACCCCTGGCGAGATCTGCAGTGCCCCAGGGAGATCATCTAATGCTGTCTTTGGGGGGTGGAATTCCTTCTAGCTTGTTTTTCTTTTCTCTCCGTGATCTTTATTCTAAAGAATATTTAGGGGAAAACAGACTCCTTGTTTCTTAAGAGTTCTTCTACTCCTCCTGTGTACTGTCCAAAGATTACATCTTTAGCCGGGGTATCAAATACAAGAACAGATAAGTGCTTAGGTAGGCAAAGGATGATTTTCTCACAAATATCACTGATTGCCATTCGGCGCGACCCAGACCCTCCATATCCACAGATGGAAACATTTCCACCTACCACTCTTCTCAAGGCTTGAACCTCGGTGATTCCAATTTGAAACTTCAGTACTCTCGGCATTTGACAACTGAGAAATAAATTCAGACTGTACTGTGGCTTTAAGACATGAGACACTGTAGCTAACACTCAGCTCCTAACCTCAGAAAGAAAGTCTGACTTCTCTCTCTGGGGATTGACAAGTTTAACATTATCAGAAACCCAGCCATAAGACTACTAAAATCTTTCGAGTTGCCTTTCCTGGTATCACCTCTTGCAAGATTTATTTGAAAAAGCTAAATGTTGCCTTTCAGAGAGCACTCTTCTCAGTAACTATAGCATTTAAATATTAACATCATCTTGCCTCCTATTGCAGAGGAAAGAGCTTGATTCAAGTGATTTCCTTTCCTCTCTCTAGCACACCTCAAACCAATCTTTTTACATTCAACACAGCAGGTTTTCTGAATCTCGTATAGAATATGAAATACCATTACAAAGCCCAAGCCGTCTGAGTCCTCGGTGCTAACCCTGATAGCTTAGTGATCCAGCACCCAATTTGGAGATGAAAAGATCAGTTTGGATCTGAAATTAAAGAAACAGCAACAATCAATCATCCAGCACAGGTGTCTTAGTGTTTAATATGTCTTAGTGTTTAGAAGGGGAGATGGTGGCCTCTTATCGCAGCAAACATCAGGACCCCCAATTTTGATGACGCTCAATTTGAATTTATTTAAATCACAGATTTCAGTACCGTAGAGCCGGCAGTAGTCACAGTGGGACCTCAAGAGATCATATAGTCCAGTCCCCTGCCCTTTCTGCCACTGATTCCTCTTGAATATCCTTTAAGGCCCTGGGAAACAAACTGATCAATTTTCCTCTCCTGTAAATTCCCCCTGTACTGTATTTGATTATATTCCTCTCTTGAGTCCCTGCTAATTTGCATCTTGGTTATAGCAAGGTATTAAAACTTTCCTAGTGGAAATCCAGTGACTACAAGAACTTGCTTGAAAGACGGCCAGAGTAAATGTTGTACTCTGTAAGTAAACCGTGGGCAGCGTGTAGATAAGTTAAGCTCCTTTCTGGGTAGCTCTGCTTCAGGTTTCATTTCTTTGAATAAGGTTTTGGCCCCCTCCCCAACTGCCATATGATCTGCTCATTTCCAGAATGACTTCTACCTGTGGGAATAGTTGTTCAAGCAAGTTGGAAGCAACATGGCCTAGTGGATAGAGCAGAGGCCTGGGAGTCAGAAGGACCCAGAAACAATTATCCCACATGATTCTAGAACAGCTTTAAGAGTGAATGATTCTACCTGAGCCTTTATTTCCAGGCAGAAATGCTGGGTTTTTGGGTCACTAGCTAGTGGCTTGCTTGCAGAGGAAAGAGATTTGTAGGTTCTACCCTGTAGATTCTACATCGTTCCCCAAAATATATCTTTTTCTTACAGGTGTAACCCGAGCTTTATTATTATCAGTAATTATCAGTAATAATGATAATATTAATTGAGGTATCTGTTAACCATTTACTATGGGCCAAGCACTGTGCTAGGCTCTGGGGTAAGATACAATATCATCAGATCAGACACTATCCCTGTCCCATGAGCAGCACGCAGTCTAAGAGGGAGGGAGAATGTGTACTTTATTCCTATTTCATAGAAGAATGAACTGAGGCTCAGAAAAGTCACACTGCTGACAAGTGGTGGAAATGGAATTAGAAACTCAGGTCCTCTGACTTCCAGCTCTGTGCTCTTTTCTCTAATGTTCCTCAGCCAAAGAAAAATTGCAGAATTAGGAAATCCACCAGGATGGTTCAACTAGATTGAGGAAGATAAAAATATTGTGCATCAACCTGGCGAGAAAATAACACACTTACTGGGGACAGACACTGGCAGAATTATTAGTCAAAAACACTATGTAATACTTTATATATTCAAACTGCTTTACAATCATTTTTATTAGTTATTTCACAGAACAAACCCATGAGCTAGATTGGTATTATCTTAAGCTTACAGTTCCTAGATTTAATGTTTTATGGTTATCTGCCATCTAGGTGTTTCATGTCTCACCTCAGCTCTCAGCAATAACCGTGCCTTGGCAGAAGAGTGAGCCAGTGGCTTTTTCCACAATCTCACGGTCTCGTGCTAAATCTCCACTGCCTTGTCTCAGATTCGGCACTGACGTCCTCTACGGAGCTGATCTGTCCGTAGGTGGCTTTGAGGTGATTCTCTAGTGGGAACCTCAGAAATGTTATTGCCTAAAGCAAACACTGGCCTCGGGCAGTTCCAAGTGGGTTCCAAGAGGAAGTGGTGTGTTCTCTGGTCTAGATGAGATCTGGCAGGCGTTGACTACCAAGTAACTTCAATTCTGGGTCTGGCTTCCTCAACCTGGAGAGGTAGGATGGAACTTCTCACTCGTTTGTGAAGGGACAGAAATCCTCCTGCTTAATGTCTTCTGATGAAGTGTACTTTCCCAAATGCTTACTACAGTGTTCTGCACATAGTGAGCACTCAATAAATACCATTGATTGGTTGATTGTTAATGGAGTTGAGTATAAGAGACACTGTAAAAAAAAGTGACTTTCCCACTCATTGGAAGAATGAGAAATCCAGTTTGCCATTACATGATTTTTCTTTCCTGATCAGTAGACATAAAACTTAAAACGCAAATGATTTCCCTCATTCATGAAATTGCTGTGAACTGGAAAACCCAGTTTAGTTTTCGGTGAGAAAGGTAATTTTTTGGGGTAGCTTTTCTCATCTCCTTCCCCATTTGGAATGAGCAGTGAATTCGGGGATAATAATTTTAATATTTGTTAAGCACTTACTATATGCCAAGCACTGTTCTAAGCGCAGGATACAATAAGGAATCTTGAAATTTGGGACAGAATATGATTCCTATCCTCTGGGAAACTATCAATTCAACCTGCCTGAAAGCACAGAAAGCCGTCCATCACCACTACGGGCGCTCATATCCACCAAACCTCACATAGACCAGAAGACGTGCGGACGATTACGAACCGCTATGGATTGACAATTAGTTTGAAGAAGGCCGCTGTTACGTACCAGCCTGCACCTGGCAAACTGTACATACAACAAAGGCTCAACATCAGTGACTCAGAGTTGAATGCCCTCATTGAATTCTGTTGCCTGGGTAACTTATTGTCCAGTATCAAAGAGATGGACAAGGAAGTACCGAATCAGATCAAGAAGACTCCTGGGTTCTTTGCGAGGAGGTCTCAAAGACGGTGTGATGGTAACATTCAGATCCAGCTGAAGGTCCATAGGGCAGCCGGAAGGGTCCACACTTCTCTGTGGCTTGAGATCTGGACTCATCACAGATTCCACATTCAACTCCTCCAGCGGTCCCACCATACGCTCTAGGCGTCTACATTCTACAGCAAGTGGTAGCAAGGCATCCGTCGCCAACGATGAGGTCCTGGAGCACAGTCAGACCCTGGCACTGCAGCAACGCACGTCACTACACACCCCTGGCACGGGCATGGGTTCCACAATGGTTGTGCCAACTTTGATCTAAGCAATCATCCCGGACAGCTAATCTTCAAGGGTCGACCGGCTTCCAGTCATTGTAAAAGACGATCACCGCTCCACTGATGCCTCCACACGTTGAGTTCATCTCTGATGAGATGGGCTCGGGGGGCATGGTGGTGGAAGGGGCATAGAGGGAGAGAGGCAGGGAGAGTCCCAGGAGCATAGGGACAAGGAGAAGCAGTGTCCCGATCATTCTGGTTCAGCAGCTGTCCAGGAGTGCCACATCACCCTGGGGCCTTTGGAGGTTGGGGAGGGTGTCTCCTCTCGGTGAGAGAGGGGCAAGAGGAAGCCTCATCCCAGCTTCCAGGGAGGTAGAGCTGCTGCAGAGGCTCTGTGTGTTGGTGTGTGTGAGAGTTTAACGGCAGCAGTGGCACCAGCAGGGTCGGCTGAGGCAAGTGGCGAGGGCGGAGCCGTCTTCCCCGGTAAGGACGATGGATGAGAGTAACACCAGATCACTGCTCTTTAGTGAGCTGAAATGTTGAATCCACAGGGTGGATAGAAGCAACACTTTGAAGACACCGTGAAGCAAAGCTTCCAGAGATGTGGCAGAGCAGTTGCCAGTTGGGAGGCAGCAGTGGAAGGCAAGAGACTGTTAGGCAGCAGTCAGAATTGAGGTGGCTGCTTTGGAGCAGAGGCTTTAGGGACAACATAGGCAGCAGTCAGAATTGGGGTAGCAGGCTTTAGGGATAGCAGAACAGCAAGGTGCAGGCTTGAAAATAGAAGAGAGATCCTCACCTAATTAGTGACATTTACAAAAAATCTTCCGAGGGCTTGGAAAAGTTCTACCAAGTGCTTGGGAAAGTTCAATGGAAGAAAGACTCCTTTTTCTTTCTCTCCCTCCCTCCCTTCCTTTCCCTTTTCTTTTTCTTTCCTTCCTTCCTCTCTCCCTCCCTCAAAGAACTTAATGAGGAATGATCCAAAATTGCTTACAATTTCCAAATAATGAGAGGGGTAAGAACAAGGATCTAGTACAATAGATCAGGATTAAATAGCTGACTAAAAAATCGAATGTATATAACATCTATGCGTATAACATGTATTTTATTCCTACTCCCCAAATTTATGTCTTCTGACTCCCAGGGTTGTGCTCTATTCACTAGTCCAAGCTGTTTTGTCTTGAGGCAGAGGGAGATAGGTGGCCATTGGAGGTTTTTGAGGAGTGGAGAGGTGTGTGTCAAGTGATGTCCATGAAGAAGAAAGTGGGGAAGAGACTGGACACGGGGAAACCAGAGAGGGGATCGATAAGGCAGTTTCACTGAGAAGTAGCATTGCCTTGTAGATAAAGCATAGGCCTGGGTGTCAAAGGTCCTGGGATCTTATCCCAGCTGTTATTTGTCTGCTGTGTGACCTTGTAGGTCATTTAATTTCTCTATGCCTCAGTTATCTCATCTGTAAAATGAGGGTTAAGACTGAGTCCCATGGACCTGGACTATGTCCAACCTGATTAACTTGTTTCTACCCCAGCACTTGGTACAATGCCTGGCACATAGTAAACACTTAAGGGATACCCCCAAAAAAGGGAAAAATGCGCCAACGACTTGGACCAGCATAGTGGTAGTTAGAGGGGAGAGGAAGTTCATGAATCAGGGAAATATTATGGACATAGGCAAGAATGAAGATTGAGTATGAAAGCTGAAAGGCAAGTGAGGAGTAGAGAATGGTGCTAAAGTCTCAGGCTTCTCTCAGTCCAGTTCTCACCCCTTGGTGGGAGAACTCTGCTATATACTGGGACAGAAGAATCACTCATTGAGCTGGTCTGAGGCTTGTCTGTCAGTTCCGGCAGGTTTTGCCATGCTCGGCCTTAAGGGAACTGACGTTTACCCTAACTCAGCTAAGGCAACTCAGCTAAGGCAACTTGTCCAAGAGATCACTTCCTTTTTCCATGTTTCCAGATCCAAAGTTTGCTGGAATCCTATCCGATCAATGCAGTATGAATGTGATGGGCTACCTGAGGGATTTAAATGTTGCTTCCAAGAATTCAATTTCTCATGAACGGGAATACAATATTCAACTCATGGGTTCGAATCCCGGCTCTGCCACTCGTCAGCTGTGTGACTGGGCAAGTCACTTCACTTCTCTGTGCTTCAGTTGCCTCATCTGTAAAATGGGGATTAACTGTGAGCCTCACGTGGGACAACCTGATTACCCTGTATCTACCCCAGCGCTTAGAACAGTGCTCTGCACATAGTAAGCGCTTAACAAATACCAACATTATTATCAACTCCCTCTCCCCTCCGGCGGACTACCGGTCTTCCATTCTTCGAAGCCCTTCTAAAAGCTCATTTCCTCCAAGACTCGCTCTCATTTCCTCATTATCTTTCACATTATCTCCTGTGCACTACGGCATCATGACTAAGCGCTGGGATATTCCCCCCCATAGCACTTATTAACATATTTTTATACTCCTGTTTTTTCTCCAAGCTGTAATTTAGTTTAGTGCCTGTGTCCCTCTCTGGATTGAAGTTTCTTGAGGGCAGGGATTGGGTCTACTAACTCTATTGTACTCTGCCAAGCATTTAGTACAGTGCTCAGCACAGAGGGATTGATTGATTGATTACCGTGCACTGGCTCTCCATTTCCTGATCCGTGAGTTGAGTTAGCACTTCTTCATCCTGGGAGTTTGAGCATGGATCAGCAGAGGACAGTGCCTGGACCCCCAGGGTTCCTTTGGGCTAGATCAACAGGCTGTGGACCTCCAGGGATAAACAAGGAGCCAATCTTCTTCATGCCCCAAAGGACCTTGACAGTTTCCTACCTTGCTAATGCCCCAGTGCCCTTCCCACTAAACGGGGAAAACAGTGACTGATGCCAAGTAATGTGGGCACAGATGCCGCAGAGAGAGAGATAATTTTTATAATCTTTACCCAGACAAGATGTGGAACAGATTGTTGGTCGCGCACTGAGCTAATCAGCCACACCTGCACATGCCAACCCAATCTCACCATTGCGTTTCTGCCATAATGCCTGGTGCCATTCTTGTTTTCTTTATGTGATATCATGCTATTATCATTAATAAGAATAACAGTAGTAATAGCAGTATATTATCATACTATATTGTAAAATATTACATTATCATTAATTATTTTAGTAGTAACAAAAATGATAATTATGGTATTTGCTAAGTGCTTACCGGGCCAAGCACTGTTCGAAGAACTGGGGGTAAATACAAGATTATCATTTTGGACACAGTCCCTGTTCCACATGGAGCTCACAGTCTAGGTAGGAAGGAGCAGGATTTAATCCCCATGCTTACAGACGAGGAAACTCAGGCACAGAGATGTTAAGTGACTTGTCCAAGGTCACACAGTAGACAAGTGGGAGAGCTGGGATTAGAATCCAGGTCTTTTGACTCCCAGGCTCGTGCTTTTTCCACTAGGTCACAAAGCTTCTCTAAACCATTCAATCATATTTATTGCGTGCTCTCTGTGTGTTAAGCACTGTTCTAAGCACTTGGAAAGTAAAATAGAGAGAGTCAAGACTGATACATCATTTCTGATTGCTGCAAGCCAGTCTGCCCAGACTGCTGCTGCAGTCTCCCATCTGATATATCAGTTATTTACATCTTCTTGAGTATGTACCTCAAGAATCCAGTCATCTACATAGAGCGGTCCCTCAGTCACTGTTTAAGACTTAGGATGATGTTTGTAGCCTGATGAGCTGGGAGAGTTTCCCAGTGGATCAGAAGCTAGTTTTGAGTCCAGCTCTCAGATCTGTTATTGCATCCACAAACACAGCAGCATAGAGTAGGGCGAATGGGGCTGGGCTTACCATTCTGCTTCATTCTGGAGGTGTTGGGGAAAAGGTCAGGCGAGACACCTTCGCTTCTCATTCAACCGGCCACACCATCATAGAGAAGTCTAAGGATCCTGGCCAATTTCCCAGGAGAATCAACTTGGATTAACAATTATCAGAATCCTGTTCTGCTGATGGTGTCAAGTAACTTTATTTTATCTAGAACTTTTATTCCCAGAGCACTTTCAGTAATAATTGTACTATTGATTAAGCACTCACTATGTTCCTAACACTGTGCTACTAAGCACTGGGGTAGATTCAAAATTATCAGGTGGGACACAGCCCCTAGCCCAGATGAGGCCCACATTGTAGGAAGCAGGGAGCATAGGTATTTTATATTCATTACAGATGAGGCACAGTGAAGTTAAGTGACTTGCTCAAGGTCACACTACAGGCAAGTGAAGAGCTGGTATTAGAACCCAGGCCCACGCTCTTTCCACTAGACCACATGGCTTCTACCAGGAAAAACCCCCCACAAAACAACCCTAGCTATTATTGTTTCCTTTTTGAGAAACAAACTGCAACGAAACCTCTTTATAAGGAATGCCCATACTACAAGCCTCTTCAGTAATGATTTTTTTCAGTTGGTCTCTACAACCTATGGTGGAATTTAAATCTCTTTTTAAGAGAATGTCAAACTGAGATACATCAACTAGCAAACCCCCCATTATGTCTCTGCACACTGTGATAATGATTAACTCAATAATGCCTCCGTTTAATAAAAAAAATTATATAACGTATTTTATTTGAGATGAACTCCTAGAAATCATTTGACTGCCTTTATCCTCCTTTTAAATAATGCATGCAAAGTCTTGAGAAAGTCTTTGGTGATGAAAATGATGGTATTTGGTAAGTGCTTACTATGTGCCAAGCACTCTTCAGACTGAGGTTTGGGCTCCTTGGAAAGTTAATTGAGTTCAGATAGAGCCAATCAGTTAATGCCCTGCTGCAAGACATATACTTCATTTCTTATTGCTGCATGTCAGGCTGACCTGGTTGCTGCTGTAGTTTCCCACCTGAGAAGCAGTATGTCCTAGTACAGAGCATATGGGTCAGGGAGTCAGACGGACCTGAGTTCTAATCCCAACTCTGCCTCTAGTCTGCTTTGTGACCTTGGGCAAGTCACTTAACTTCTCTGAGCCTCAGTTTCCTCATCTGTAAAATGGAGATTAAGACTATGAGCCCGATGTGAGACAGGGACTGTGTCCAACCTGATTAGCTTGTATCTACCTCAGAGTTTAGTACAGTCCCTGGCACATAGTAAGCACTTAAATACCAGAAAAAAGGATCAATGTATCTATTGAACGTTTACTGTGTTTAGAGCTCTGTAATGAATGCTTGGGAGAGGACGATATAATAGAGAAAGTAGACACGATCTGTCAGTCAATCAAGCGTATGAGTAATGAGTGCTTACTGTGTGCCAAACACTGTACTAAGTACTTGAGAGAGTACAACGTAATAGACACAATCCCTGACCACGGTGAGCTTACAGTCTACAGCAGGCTCTCTTTCCATTAAGGACTTTGAGCCAATGAAAGATTCCACCAAGCACGGCCTAGAAGCTCAGTCCAATTCACTGAAAATAAAAAATGAAATCACTCAAAAAAACCCTCATGGTTTTCAATGAAAAGAAACATCAGAAGAAGGACCAAAAACTCCAACTTGTCAAACAAATGAGAATTTAACCCTTTCCCCTTAGCGCTTAGACTGTGTCCTTCACATGCAAATACGCACACGCACCCGGAACTTTTCACCTGCCTCTCGTGTTCCCGTGGTCTGGGTTCATTCATTCTCAGGTTAGCCGTTGTGCTGTTTTCCAGTGGGCTTTGGAACCTCTGGGCCTTGCCGTGGCCATCAGCACAACCGCCCTTAGGCAGAGATAAGTCCCAGGCCAGGGACTGTTTGATAGGTTTGTGGCTGCTGCTTGCTCAAAGGGTTTTTGTGCATCTGGGAGCTGAAGGAATCCATGTAAGCACACAGTGTTGGTGGGTTTGGGGTCGAGGGGGGAGGAAGGAGGAGGAGGTGTTGAAGAGGTGGAGAGGATGGGGAGGAGGAGTCACTGCAGCGGTCTCCGACAACAGCTTCAGGCAACAGCGTCAAGCAGGGCTGCTAGGACAGGGGGCCTTGAAGATTTGACTCCCAAACTGGAGGAGAGCAGAGGAATCAGTGCAGCCGGTCGGGGGGGGATTGGCGAAAGAGGCTACAATCGATCACTCGTTCAAGTCAATGGTATTTGTTGAATGCTTACTGTGTGTAGAACACTGTGCTGAAGGCAGCTTCTCAGCCTCAAATTGCACACAGATAGGGAAGAAAGAAAAAAATCTCTATCCCAGCACTTAGAAGAGTGCTTGACACATAGTAAGCGCTTGACAAATACCCCAATTTAAAAAAGGGTCACAGAGAAAAGTCTTTGCCTTTTTTTCTGGCATCTTGAATGATTTATTTTATTTTTGATTATTTGTCCTGCAGTGGCAGGTCTAACATGACTGAACTGTGAAGTGAGTCTTTGAACAACTTCAGATGTTACTTTTCAGGTGATAACTTGTTCTAATGTGCCGGGTCTTCTGATTCCTGCTTTGGCCGACGATATTTCATCTGCCCTTCACAGAGTACGGTGCCATTTTTAAACAGAGCCCCATACCTCAAAAATCTGGGCACTCAAAGCCATTTCATAACAAAATAATAACACGTCCCATGGTTTTTTATTTAAATACTTCAAATGTTTGGACTTGGATTAGAGCTGGAAGGTCATACAACATCTCTCAGCCCATGAATTACGGTGACGTTAGTAGACAGATGTAGATGTAGTTGGCTCTTTATAAAATATACAGATGATGTAATATTCCCATTGTTGGCCTGTCAGTTGAGTGCTGACCCCTATGCTAGCTGTAACAAACTTTCCTGTCAATCAAAAACCTATTTAACATGGATATAATGTTAGATCTATAAATAACAAGGTTTTTGATTGACATCCGTGGTGCGAGGAATACTTTAAAAGGAAACAAAGGCTCCAGGTCCACCTGTTTTAATGATAGAAAGTGTCCTCGACCACAGTCCCCCCAAATAATGTTCCCACTTATCCCATGGGCCCCATCTTCCATCCTCAAACTGTTGGCACTGGGAACCCCGCCGTTTTCTCTTTGGGCCAGGAAGGCCGGACCCAGGCAAGTACTGTCAGGGGCTAATCGTTGGGGGGGCTGGGGTCAGAGACAAACAGGGGTCAGGGCAGGCGGAGCCCACAGTGGCAGAGAAACTCCAGGAGAGAGGAGCAGAGCAGTGGGGGAAGAGAAAAGATCAAAAGGAGAGGTTTGGGCCGGAGTCAAATGGCCGTGGGAGGGGGGTGGGCGGAGGGGGGCGTTTGCTTTTCAACACTCGGGCTACTTTTCCGTTCGGTTTCGTGTTCTTTCTCCCTCCTGGTATTCTGGTCGGCCCATAGCTGTGTGGCTTAGTGGATAGAGCATGGGCCTGGGAGTCAGAAGGACCAGGGTTTTAATCCCAGATCTGCCTCGTGTCTGCTGTGACCTTGGACAAGTCACTTGATTTCTCTGGGCCTCAGTTCCCTCATCTGTAAAATGGGGATTAAGAGTATGAGCCCCATGTGGGATAGGGACAGTGTCCCAACTGATGGATTTGTATTCCCCCCCAGAGCTTAGAACAATGCTTGGCACATAGTAAGTGCTTAACAAGTACTATAGTCATGATTATTCTTATTAGCTCTGTTCTCCCAGACCACGGGTAGACCGGGGGTAGTGTGGGGAGCGGCCCTGGTTGGGTCCAGAGGAGAGGGCGAGGTCAAGCATGGGTAGGCCGTGGGGAGAGGGGGGAGACTTTCTTGCCACCCTGCTGACTTCAGAGAGCCTCAATCCCTCTCACCAGCCAGGATCAGATCCTTGTCCACTCTGCCTGCCCCTCACCGGGGAAATCAAGCCCATTCATGTCCAGGAGAGGACATTTGTGACTTGCCTACTAATAGGAAGCAGCATCTATGACTTTCAAGCACCAGTGTCTGTGTGCAATCAATAAATCAATCAGTGCTATTTGCTCAGTGCTAACTGTGGGCAGGGCTCTGAACTAAGAGCTCGAGATAGGAGTCAGTCGATCGCATTTATCCAGCGCTTACTGTGTGCAGAGTACTAGCACTTGAGAGAGTACCATATAACAATGTAAAAGACACATTCTCCACTCACAACAAACTTACAGTCTAGAGGCATAGATGCAACCGGCCGAAACTTACCTCTTCTTCATCGCTGATAGCAGGGCGGCTTCAGCCTGGGTAAGGCCAAACAGTGGGTATCGTGGGCTCCTTGCCACCATTTCAAGTCTCTAGGGAACAAGATCCGTATGGGGGCTGGAGGACCCTGTTTCCCCAACCCGTCTCCCCCAGCGGGTCCATGGCCGTCAGAAGAGTCAAGGAGTGGGGGCAGATACGAGTCAATCGTATTTATCGAGCCGTTCCTATGTGCAGAGCATCGTACTAAGCACGTGGGAGAGTATGCTCTAGCAATAAACACTCGTTTCCTGCCCACAGTAATAATGAATAATAATGATGGTATTTGTTAAGCGCTTACTATGTGCAGAGCACTGTTCTAAGCGCTGGGGTAGACACAGGGGAATCAGGTTGTCCCACGTGGGGCTCACAGTCTTCATCCCCATTTTACAGATAACTGAGGCACAGAGAAGTGAAGCGACTTGCCCACAGTCACACAGCTGGCAAGTGGCAGAGCCGGGATTTGAACTCACGACCTCTGACTCCAAAGCCCGGACTCTTTCCACTGAGCCACGCTGCTTCACAGTGGGCTTAAAGTCTAGGGAAGCAGCATGGATTAGTGGATAGAGCATGGTCCTGGGAATCAGAATGATCTGGGTTCTAATCATGACTCCGCTACTCATCTGCTGAATGACCTTGGGCAAGTCACCTAACTGTATTTCAGTTAACTCATTGGTAAAATGGGGATTAAAAGTGTGAGTCCCATGTGGGATGGGGACTGTGTCCAACCTGATTAACTTGTTAAATGCTGTTCTAAGTGCTGGGGTAGATACAAGTACTATTATTATTAAAGGGGAGGGAGGACGCTCCAGGTTTGGTGGACTGGGAGAAGGAGGAGAAAGGAATCACATCCTGAGGACCCCGTTATGCCTCTGGGCACTGAGGTCCCTGTCCTGAATTCAGGACTTTATTAAGTAATAAATGGTGTTTGGTAACTATGCGAAGGCACTAAGTGTTGTGGAAGATAGAAAGGTAATTGGGTTGGACACAGTCCCTACCCTGCATGGGGCTCACACTCTTAATCCCCATTTTGCTGATGAGGTAACTGAGGCCCGGGGAAGTGAAGTGAATTGCCCAAGGTCACACAGCAGACAAGAGGTGGAGAAAGATTAGAATCCAGGTTCTCCTGACTCCCAGGCCTTTGTTCTATCCACTAGGCCATGCCGCTTTGTCATTCCTATTCAACTTGCTCCCGTCCAACACAGTCCCGTGCCCACCCAGACTAACTCGGACATGTGGCAGTTCCCAGGATCTTAGCGGGAGCTGCAGCCAAAAAGCCAATAGCAGCGCCCGGTCCCCGAGAGGAATCCCAGCCCTCACCCAAACCTACCTTTGGTCTCTCACTTGCTCATCACAAACCGGAATCTGGAGAGGCAGCACCTAGAGACTGGACCCAGAAGATCTGGCTGCACCTTTCGCCTGTTTGGTCACTACATGAGCACTTGGAGTGGAAGTCCCTAGGGCCCCAGCGGCACTCAAAAAACTCACGTCATCCTTTCACATTTCATAACCAAAGAGATTATTGCAGGCAGAAGTATGACCAGAGGTACCCTGCTTCTTCTGATTCTCCTAGCCTTCCGCTGAATTCCCTACTCATTCCCCAAATCTTGGCTGGGCCAATTTAACTTGGCCAACTTTGAGTTGGCAGTCCTGGGGCCTGGGGAGATGTTCAGTCCACAGCCTATGGATTTTCCCCCTACCAACAGGCAGGTTAGCCTTGGAGGCTTGTTCCCAGCATCCTGAGGACCCGCGTCAGTTGGGATTTGGGAAATTACAGGCCTGGTGATAAATATTTCAGGCAGCTGACTACAATGAAGAGTAATTAACCCGGCTCCGGCAACAGGTGTTGTATGGGGAAACCACAGGCTTTTATCTGGGTTGTGGGTGCTCACCATTTTCTCCTTTCTCTTATCCCCCAGGGTACTGGCTCTAGTGCCACAGTTTATAGGATCTAATGAAACCGCATTAAAAATGTATCTGATCGCTACCAACCGGGTGGAAAGCCTACACTATGGCTCACGAGGCAAGCTAGACTTGCACAGCGGCAGATCTGTTGCACTGTGACCCCCCCGCCTAGCCTAGTTACCATAAACTTCATCTATGGCCCCGGGGAGAGCCATGAGCCCGACTTCCACTTTGAGGGTTTTCTGGAAGGAAGGACAATGGCTTGTAAACTCTGCTCTCTCGCTGACAGAAAGTGCCCTGCAGCAGTCAGGCCTGCCAGGCCGTGTCTCCAAAACTCTTGGTGTGCCCCCACATCTGCTGCTTGAAGAACAGCCCAAACAGGAAACACAGATTAAGTTTTTTTTTTGTGGGGGGAGGTGGCAAAAGGGGTGGGGGGAAGTCAAACACCGTGTTTTGGCACTGACGTCGTCTTACACACCTACCAGATAGGCTCACAGCAAAAAGAATAGTTCTAACCCATCAGCAGTTCAGATATTGTTTCACATTTAAAATTTAGGCTCTCTTTAATGGAGAGGGACCGGCCCTGAACTTTGGATTTTTATGCAGTTTGGAAATGAGGAGGGGGTACTTCTGGAGGAGAAGTAACTGGTTCGCACGCCAAGGGACCCTCTTCTGGACCCTATTGTTAGACAACTTACAACAAATTGTCATGTTCCCCTCCCACGCTTTCCAACCCCTGTTTGCCAAGGGGACGCTCCTCCAGGGTTATAAGAGTTCAGAAGTCACTCCTGCTTGAATGTAGATCCAGCACTGCTTCAGAGATGGCAAATTTATGGGGATTGGGTTGCGTTCGTTGACCTCTGCAAACAAAGACTGAACTTGACATTGCACATTTAGCTTTAATTATTTTCACTACAAATCACACCCAGTGGACTTTTAAGAACAAGTGTATGGATGACACGTTTAGCTGTCCTTTGGGTTTGAAGATGTTATTGCCCGACGGTGGGACATTTTATCAGTGCGTGTGGAGCTGTAGGGGCCAGGGGAGTCTCACACGATCCGTGTGGAAGGGAGAGTTTAATCGACAAATTATCTGGCTCCTCTTCGTCTCTGAGTTTAAAATGCCATAATAATAATATGAATAGTATTCTTATATCTGGAAGGCGCTTGCTGTGATTTTCCAAGACCCCTTTGGTGCCGCCGTGTGTTTGGAGACGAACAGAAGCTTTGACTTCTTGGGAATTTTCATAGCTCGAGGTTTGCTGCAAAGGGATCGGAAACAGAAAATGCCGTTTAGACCGTGAGGCCGTCATTGGGCAGGGATTGTCTCTATCTGTTGCCGAATTGTACATTCCAAGCGCTCGGTACAGTGTTCTGCACATAGTAAGAGCTCAAAAAATACTACTGAATGAATCCTGGCGGTAGTGGGTTAGGGTTAGGGTGAGGGTGTGCATAGGTGGGTGAGTGTTTGTGCATGTGAGTGTGACTGAGTAATGTGTCTCTAAAGGCGGGTGGGTGAGTGTGCACATGTGGGTGTGTATGCATGTGAGTGGGCCCGAGTAGTATGTCTGTTGAATGTGTAAGGGTGTGTGTGCATGTATGTGGGGGGGGTGGGGGGTGTGTGTGTACCTGAGTAGTGTGTCTGTTAATTTGTGTGGGTGAGTGTTCAGTTGTGGTTGAATGTGTGTGTGTAGGTGTGAGTTTGCCTGTGTAGTGTGTTCGTGAATGTGTGTGCGTGAGTGTGCATATGAGGGTGAGCGTGTGTGCAGGTGAGTGTGCCCGAGTAATGTGTCCTATGACTGTGTGTGGGTGAGTGTGTATATGTGAGTGTGTATGGGTTTCAGTGTCAGCATGCAAATATTCTCCTTTATCAGTGTTCTGTTGGGTGTCAGTCAGTGGCTCAGACACATAATGGCACCGATTTGCTACAGGAAATGATTTCAGGGGATTCCAATCCTGAGCCACCTGCCAGATAACTAACTTATGAAATACACAAACAGGTTGATCGACAAGCCCAATTCTTCATTTCACCAGAAGGTTCCAATTTGATTTCCGATTATGGGAATTTGTGTATATTTGGCTCACAGTGGCTTTTCTGCAGTGCCAGAGAAGGGTGGCCTAGTGGAAAGACCTGGATTTTAATCCCAGCTCTGCCACTTGCCTGGGGGCGTGACCTCGGACGAGCCATTTAACTTCTCTGTGCTTCAGTTACCTCATCTGTAAAAATGGGGATCAAACACCTGTTGCCTCTCCTACTTAGATTGTGAGCCCCATGTGGGACGGCTACTGTGCCCGACCTGATTAGCACCCCAACACTTACTAGAGTGCTTGTCACATAATAAGTGCTTAACAAATGCCACAGGTATTATTATTATGAAAATGCCAGAGAAAATGACCAGTTTTGTTCAGGCACTTCAGGGATGCCATAGGTGAGATGTAAGAATGGGGATTAAGACTGTGAGTCCCAGGGATATGGACTGTGTCCAACCTATTGAGGTCGTACCTACCCCAGAGCTTAGGACAGTGCCGGACACATAGCAAGCGCTTAACAAACACCATTAAAAAAATAACAAAAAATCCACGAGGACCCGATTTTTTCTCAAACTCTCTCTGCCTTTCCTCGGCCTGGGGCTTGGAGTTTAGGGTCATTTGTAAATTATTATGGCATCTGTTAAGTGCTTACTATGTGCAAAGCACTGTTCTAAGCGCTGGGGAGGATACAAGGTGATCAGGTTGTCCCACGTGGGGCTCACGGTCTTAATCCCCATTTTACAGATGAGGTCACTGAGGCACAGAGAAGTTAAGTGACTTGCCCAGTGTCACACAGTTGGCAAGCGGCTGAACCGGGATTTGAACCCATGACCTCTGACTCCGAAGCCCGTGCTCTGTCCACTGAGCTATGCTGCTTCTCTAAATGGATCAGATCTGTCCACCACCTGACAACCGAGCGTTATGTTGACTCTGTTCACTCCCCAGAGGGCAAGGTACGGCCTGAGCTCCTGCGAGGTCCGGGCTGGTTGGAGCCTAGTGGGTAGCCTGTGTGGCTTGGTTATGGGCCAAGGACCATGCTTGGACCCACTGAGGCATCCAACCTGTGACTGGCAGGGAATGCTGGAGCCTGAGCAGCTGGAGCAAATATCACTGGGACATGACAGGCAGGGGCACTGGAAAATAGAAGAGTGGCTCGTGGATAGAGCACGAGCCTGGGTCAGAAGGACTTGAATTCTAATTCAGCGTCTGCCACTTGTCTGCTGTGTGACCTTGGGCAAATCACTTCACTTCTCTGGGCCCATATCTATAAACTGGGGATCAAGACTGAGGCCCACGTGGGACGGGGCCGCGTCCAACCAGATTATTTTATATCTACCCCAGCGCTTAGAACAGTGCTTGACACAGCGTACGCATTTAACAGTTACCATTATTATTATTATTAGCAAGCTGGGTTTAGGGCAGAGCTAGAGTATAGGGAGCTGGGGCATGGAGGCTTGGGGCTTAGAGGGAAAGGGGCTAGAGGGCTGGGTGTGGGGGCTTGGAGTATGCCCTTCCCACTCATTCATTCATTCATTCATTCACTCATTCAATTATACTTACTGAGAGCTTACTTTGTGCAACGCACTGTTCTAAGCGCTTGGGAGAGTACAATATAACAACAGACACATTCCTGATCACGATGAGCTCACAATCTAGAGGGGGAGACAGATATTAATGTAAATAAATAAATCGATAAATAAATAAATTACAGATATATACATATGAGCTGTGGGTTGAGAAGGAGGATGAATGAAAGAACAAGTACCCAAGAACTTCTGCTCGCCTCCCTGCTGCACCCTGAATCTTGAGGGTATGGGGTTGGGGCACCACGGCCCTGGAAGTGCAAGATGCCTTTTCTCTCGGCCTCCCACCTTTCTCAGGGCAGACCGGTGGCTGGAAGGGAATGACTCGGGTTCCAGTTCATTTCCAATCCTTTCCTCACGCGAGGAGTGTGGAAAGCCAGCTCCCAGTTTCCTCGACCCCGTGGGGCAGGAGATCATGGATCGGTGATGCCCGAGTTGCTGCCATGCCCCCTGTTCACTCAAGGTCTCCCTACTCCCATCTCCTCTCCCCACAGAAAACTCTCCCCCCGGGGCTTCCCTCCACTCTCCTTGAAGTCTTCGCATCCCTCTCCCAGATCCATAGAATTCTGGAGCCATGGGGGGAGCTGTGGAATTGATAGCCAGAGCAGAGAGAGGCTAGGCGCTTAAAATTGAAATACCAAACATGGAAGTATTTTCTTCAATATCGATACCGGACAGGGGACGGTCAGCTGAAAAAGCAGACTGCCCAATATAAGATCGGACATGTGGCCATTTTAGTAGAAGCAGGGGGGCTCAGGCAGGTGGAAAGCCCTTCACTGTTGGGAATTCTTCCTCAAAGCCAACTGGAATTCCAGCCGGAGGCTCGGCACCATGGCGAACAACTGGGAGAGCAGCGACAGTCGGGAGGGAAGAGGTCTTGACCTACTCACTCGATCCCGGCATTGCTCGGAACACGTGTCTGCTTTGTGACCTTGGGCAAGTCACTTAACTTCTCTGTGGGACAGGGATGGTGTCCAACCTGATTAGCTTGTATCTACCCCAGAGTTTATAATAATAATAATAATAATAATGTTGGTATTTGTTAAGCACTTATTCATTCATTCATTCATTCAATAGTATTTATTGAGCGCGGCGTGGCTCAGTGGAAAGGGCACGGGCTTTGGAGTCAGAGGTCATGGGTTCGAATCCCGGCTCCACCACTTGTCAGCTGTGTGACTGTGGGCAAGTCACTTAACTTCTCTGTGCCTCAGTTCCCTCATCTGTAAAATGGGGATTAAGACTGTGAGCCCCACGTGGGACAACCTGATTCCCCTGTGTCTACCCCAGCGCTTAGAACAGTGCTCTGCACATAGTAAGCGCTTCACAAATACCAACATTATCATCATTATTATGTGCAGAGCACTGTACTAAGCGCTTGGAATGAACAAGTCGGCAACAGATAGAGACAGTCCCTGCCGTTTGATGGGCTTACAGTCTAATCGCTTATTATTATGTGCAGAGCACTGTTCTAAGCGCGGGGGTAGATACAGGCTAATCAGGTTGCCCCACCTGAGGCTCACAGTTAATCCCCATTTTACAGATGAGGTAACTGAGGCACAGAGAAGTGAAGTGACTTGCCCACAGTCACCCAGCTGACACGTGGCAGATCGGGGATTTGAAGCCATGACCTCTGAGTCCCAAGCCCGGCCTCTTTCCACTGAGCCACGCTGCTTCTCTGTAACACATAGTAAGCTCTTAGCAAGTATCATCATTATTGTTATTATTATTATTATTATCTTACGAGGGGGCACAACCCTGCCCCACCCCTGGACACCCCAACTCTCAGGCCACGTGAAATTGAGCAATGGAGTCTGTAGCAGTGATCTCTGCTGGTTCCTGACCATCCTACTACACAGTTCCCTTTGCAGATCCCTGTGTTACTGTTGCTAAATGGAAAGGCAAGCCAGACCCAATCCCTCTGGAATAAATTCCTATTCCTACCAGATCCTGCCTGGCTAGGGGGACTGGGGTACATCTGCCCATTCCCGGGCTCAATCCATAGGCTGCTCTGCCAGAGTTTCCCCTGGGAGGAATCCGGCTGTTCATGAGGTGTGTGCCTGAGGAACGAAGTCCCCCTTTGCAATCCCATCTTCTGAGGCCGGAGTCCAGCTCCGCTCTCATCCCGCTCGCTGTCGCCCATGATCCTGGACTCCAGACTCAACACTGCAAATTGGGTTGGATTTCCTTATTATTATTATTTTTTGGTAGGTATTTGTTAAGCACTTACTACGTGCCAGGCACTTTACTGAGTGCTCGGTTAGATACAAAATGATCAGGTTGGGCACAGTCCATGTCCCAAATGGGACTCTCGGTCTTTATCCCCATTTTACAGATGAGGTAACCGAGGCATAGAGAAGTTGAGTCACTTGCCCAAGGTTGCACAGTGGGCGAGTGGCGGAGCCGGGATTAGAACCCAAGTCCTCCTGAAGCCTTCGGAAGAAAGATTTCCCGAGAGATCTTACCCTCCAAAGATTTGCTGCCCCGATTCTTAGCTGACCTTCAGCATTTCCCCAGAATGGAACCATTCTACAATCGGGCTTACAGCATGGCATAGTGGATAGTGCAAGGGTCTGAGAGTCAGAAGGACATAGATTCTTATCCTACTCTGCCACTTGTCTGCTGTGTGGCCTTGGGCAAATCAATTCCTTTCTCTGTGCCTCAGTTCCCTCATCTGTAAAATGGGGGTTAAGACTGTGAGCCCTGTGCCAAACAGGGACTGTGTCCAACCTGATTTGCTTGTACCCACCCCAGCGCTTAGTACAGTGCCTGGCACGTAGTAAGTGCCAGGTAAGTAAGAATTAGTAAGAATTATTATTATAAGCAATCAGTACAGTGCTCTGCACACAGTAAGTGCTTAATAAATATAATTGAATGAATGAATAGGAATTCTTAGGAGCCTCCAAGCAGCTAATTAATCTTGAGTAAAAAGCCACACTCCCTCAGTGAATGGCAAAAGATAATGAATCAGTGGTATTTATTGAGTCCTTTGTGTCCTCTAGACTGTAAGCTCATTATGAGCAGGGAATGTATCTGTTATATTGTTCTAGTGTGGTCTCCAGAGCACTTAGAACAGTGCTCAGCACACAGTAAGCACTCAATAAATACCATTGATTGATTGATTGAAGAGCACTGTACCAAGTGCTTGGGAGAGATTAAGACTGCCCTGAAGGAGTTGATAATCTAGCGGTGGAGACAGACATTAAAATAAATTACAGGGAATGGAATCAGCCAAGGATGTACCGAAATGCTATGGGGTTGGGAGTGGGGTGACTAGTTAAATAGTTAGGGGGTGGGAATAAACAGCTGGGTGAGGCAGTAGGGAGGGAAAATAGGGAATGTCTCCTACTGCGTGGCTCAGTGGAAAGAGCACGGGCTTTGGAGTCAGGGCTCGTGAGTTCGAATCCCAGCTCTGCCACTTGTCGGCTGTGTGACTGTGGGCAAGTCACTTAACTTCTCTGTGCCTCAGTTCCCTCATCTGTAAAATGGGGATTAAGACTGTGAGCCCCACGTGGGACAACCTGATTCCCCTATGTCTACCCCAGCGCTTAGAACAGTGCTCGGCACATAGTAAGCGCTTAACAAATACCAACATTATTATTATTATTATTATTACTTTCTGTATCACCCTTGAGCTTGGACTTGTACCATTTATTCACCCCAAACCCAGCCTCATAGCATTTATGTCTATATCTGTAATTTATTTATTTCTAGTAATGTCTGTCTTCCTCTCTAGACTATAACCCCCTAGTGGGCAGGGAGCATGTCTACCAACTCTATTATGTTGTACTCTCCCAAGAGTTTAGTACAGTGCTCTGCGCACAGTAAACGCTCAATAAAGTCCACTGATGGGTTGATGGAGCACTTGCTGTTCACAGAGCACTATACAAAGTACTTGGGGAAGTGCAATACAATAGAGTTAATAGACACATTAGACATACCAAGCTCTGCCCTAAATTCTAGGGTAGAGACAAGATAAGCAAGACCCAGTCCTCATCCCATGTGGGTTCACAATCCAAGGAGAGAAAAATGGGTATCATATCTCCATTCCACTGGTGAGGAAACTAAGGCACAGATAAATTGCCCAAGATCATACAACAGGCAAGAGGTGGATCAGGATTAGAATCCAGGTCCTCTGACTCATAGGCCTGTGCCCTTTCCAGTAGGTCATGAGCGGTTTAGATGCCGACAACTCTCTGATGTGCTATATCTGAGGAAAAATCTGATCCGGCACCGCCGGTCTGGTGGGCTTGGGCAGCTGACATCCAGGTGAGCTGGTCTGGGGGGTCTCCTGCCCCTCTACATGTCTGAGAGCAAATGTCCAGGTGGATGTGCTGATTGCTCTGCACCTCCCCAGTCCCTCAACTGGCCAAATGGACTTTTGGATGCCGAGGACCACCAGGGAGGAGTGAGCTGCAATAGATTTTGGTATTTCCTGTGAATTTAAGGATCCCAGGGAAAAGGTGACTAGTGGATGAAAGGAGATAAGCAATCGACCCTAGTTCAGTCTAGGCAGTGGCAGCTCACTGTGGGCAGGGAATGTGTTCGTTATATTGTACTCTCCCAAGCAATTAGTCCCCCTCTTAGGGTCAAACCTGGAGGGTTTTCAGTACTCTACCAGTCTTGCCTATGGGAGGGAGAGTCAAGCAGAGACCTACCCATTCCATTCCTAGCTTGGGCAGTGGATAGTGAGTGGAAGGCAATCTGCTACAAGTCAAAACTCACCTGTGCGAGGCAGGTGCGGCATGGGAGACAGTCGAAGGTGGAGACTCAGATTGAGTGCGCAGAAGGAGAGTGGTAAACCACTTCTGTATTTTTACCAAGAAAACCCTATGGATACGCTACCAGAACGATTGCAGATAGAGGTGGGAGGTACTAGAAGAGATTTGTCCATGACGTCGCTATGGGTTGGAGATGACAAGACAAGCACTTAGTACAGTGCTCTGCACTCAGTAAGAGCTCAATAAATGCCACTGATTGATCAATTGATAATGTATCTACCCCAGCGCTTAGGACAGCGCTTGGCACACAGTAAACATTCAAATGCCATAAAAAGACTGGGTTCAATCTGATTATCTTGTGTCCATACCGCAGTTTAGTATGATGCTCCGGCACGTTGTAAGTGCTTAATAAGTAGCATTAAATAGCAAAGCAAAAAAAATATGAATGAGACTCATTGGAGATTTGACTTCAGGACTCTCAGACCCTGAGTAAGAATCACTACTCTCTTTTGCAAAGCAGTTTTCAAAAGTTTCCCTCAAAAGCCTTTGTGTCTGTACCTGTGCAGCTGGGCCAGTGTGAAGAGCAGGGAATTGGGGGAGTCCTGTGCTGTCTTCTGAAGGTCTTAATTAAAGGTCGGAGTAAAGGGGCCACTGCTGCTAAATGGAGGCTTGTCCAGCATGTGGAGTTGCTGGAGGAAACTTCATGTTGCGATCACTCATCCACCTTCAGAGCAAATCATCAACCCAATTCCCAGGTGAAAATTGAAAGAAGCAGCACGGCCTAGTGAGAAGCAACTTGGCCTACTGGATAATAATAATAATAATGTTGGTATTTGTTAAGCGCTCACTATGTGCAGAGCACTGTTCTAAGCGCTCGGGTAGACCTAGGGGAATCAGGTTGTCCCACGTGGGGCTCACGGTCTTAATCCCCATTTTACAGATGAGGTCACTGAGGCCCAGAGAAGGTAAGTGGCTTGCCCACAGTCCCACAGCTGACAAGTGGCAGAGCTGGGATTCGAACTCATGACCTCTGACTCGAAAGCCCGTGCTCTTTCCACTGAGCCACGCTGCTTCTCTGAAACACAGACCTCGGTGTCTAAAGGACCTGGGTTCTATTGCTGTGTTACCACAGTCAAGTCATTCAACTTCTCTGACCCCCGGTTCCCTCATCTGTCAAATGAGTATTAAGACTGTGAGCCCCATGTGGGACAAGGACTGTGTCCAATCTGATTAACTAGTATCTACCGCAGTACTTAGAACAGTGCTTGACACATAGTAAGCACTTCACAAGCACCATAATTTGCTTTTATTTTATTTTCATGAGCAGGGAATATATCTGCCAACTCTGTTGTATTATGTACTCCCAAGGGCTTAGTACAGTGTTCTGCACATATCAAGTACTCAAAAAATACCGCTGATGATAAGGAAGATAAACCGTGGTAGCTGCTGCTGCTGGTAACTAATGATGATTTTCCTTTCTAGCAATTTCAGCAAGAAAATAATGGAGCCATTACAAAACGCAAGAAAGGTAGATATTTAAACCCAGCTACTTTTTCCTCAAGGGAGGAAATTGCATTTTGTTTCCTTCCCTGACTTTATATTCCCACAGGCTGAATTGCCTGCCTCTTACTCAAGCGGCATAGTCTAGTGGATAGCGCATGGTCCCGGGAGTCAGAATTACCTGGTCTGTAGTCCCTGCTCTGCCACTTGTCTGCTGTGTGACCTTGGGCAAGTCACATAACTTCTCTGTGCCTCGGTTACCTCATCTGTGAAAAATGAGGATTAAGACAGTGAGCCCCATATGGGACATGGACTGTGTCCAATCTGATTACCTGTATCTACCCCAGAGCTTAGAACAGTTCTAGGCACATAGTAAGTGCGTAACCAATGCCATAAAAAACAAAACAAAACGAAAAGAGTCCTGTGCTTAATTTTGGCCCCAGAAGTTCCCGGGACCTTATGAAGAAAAGTAAAAGAATCGAGGGAGAAACATGGGTTGCTTTAACTAGGTGAGATTCATTTCGCCTCAATCCTGCCCTGGAGTGAAACGCTGGGAGACTTCAAACTTGCCAAGCCTAAGAGATCTTCGTGTGCGGGAGCGTGGCCACGCGTGTCCGGCAGCCGCCTGTGCGGGCGAAAAGGCCGTCCGCCCAGCGGCCTCAAAACAACAGTATAAAGCATTATCTGACCGGAGGCCCCGAATCTGAAATGACTGGTTTGGCAAATGAGGATACCCCAGTGTAGGAGGATATCAGTTCCATGGGAGGCAGCTGTTCTGGTGACTCTGAAGTGAAACACATTGGCTAAATAGATTCTGAAGCCAGCGATAAACAAGTGTCTCAATGATCCATCCATACACCAGCACACGGTTGGCCTTTTATGCACGACAATGACTGTTCCACATCAGCTTTCTTCTTCTTCAGGTTTCTAGTGGCCCCTGACTGTCCCTGTCACCCGGGGCCAGATGGGGAGTGAGAAATCAGCTGATCCGCCTCTTTGTGGTCAAACCCCCAGGGCCTGAGCCACAGACTCCAGGTTACTGAGCCTTCATGAAAAATTCAGAGCTGATATTAACAAGCCTGCTGAAAGGCAAACGGGTGTCTCAGTATCCAGCCTCCTTTTCAGTTCATAGTATACCATTATTGCCAAAGAGAAGAAAAATGTACCGATTGTGTATGTGGGCCAAGCTTTTTGAAGAAGTACGTGACGCAGAAGTGGATATTCGAAGCAGTTTGCAGTGCAAGTTAGAGACGGAAAGACAAGAGAATTACAGTTGTATTAAAAGAAGTCGAGCAGAAAGAGGAGAGGGAGGGAGAGAGAGGACTTCTTGCCGTTGGAAGTGGCAGTTGAAGATTTCAGTGCAGGTTTTCAATTTGACAGATAGAAGGGTTTTCGTCATTTCTAGGGTCGGTCTGTGTGGAATGTCTCTGACTATTATATTACAACGGAAGCTGCCTCCCTCGCATTTTACCAAACGATTAGGCTCTCTCTGACCTAAACCTAAACAAGGGGAGTTAGTTAGAATTTTCCATAGTGAAGTCACACAGGGGATATTAGTCCTGTGGGTTACAGTACGTATATGCACTTGAATGGGAGTTAATCAGAGAACGTAGGAGGTCTTCCCATGAATGAGATGATTTAGGACCTAGACACACACATCAACCAACTGTCAACCTCCCTCACTCCCATCCCCCTGACTAAATGAAATCGGCAGCCATACCTCATATATAATGGCAAAGAAAAAGTTGCAGAAGCTCCTTGCAGAGTGATATTCTGGGCATGTGAACTTTGCACATTACATTTCTTTTCATCTGCTCTGGGAGTGCCAGGATCCCTTCCCCAAGGATGTCGTAGCGACGCATACATTTGCACCGGAACAGTAAAGGAAGATTCCCAAGAGAAATGAGGATATCTAAATAAACGGAGAGAAGCTAAGCAAAATGTTGCTGCAGACATTTCCCTGAGTTGTAATTCTGGTGTCAAGAAACAGAAGTAAGCTCATAAAAAATTCGAGTTTCATTTGTGGATTATGCAATGGATTCACTGTTACCAAACTAACTTTTAACATCTTAGTGAACTCGGGGAAGAATGGGATTCTAGCCAGTCTTTTCCACTGTCTCAAAGCCCATTTTCTAGGGCAGGTGACTGTTCTGCTACTCGTCGCCTGCTGGAACCATGCGTACTAAATAGAGTAACGCTCAATAAATACGATTGAATGAATAAATTAATGAATAAAAAGAGAGCAAGCTAATGAATAAAAAAGAGAAAGACGCTAACTATTCTTACAACTTGAGGGTTTCTTTGAAGTAGACTCAGCTGAATGAAGAAGAAAAACAGCAACAGAAAACCTCTTCGAAAGACAAGAAACTACCTAGTCACCAGGTTCCAAGTGACCACGCTTTGCGCTGCTGAGAGGATAATCAGGAGACTTCTCACCACTACACCCAAGCCAAGTCTTCATTTATTTTCCAAAATCATAATGTTTTCACCCAGGGCTGCCGTCATTAAAACTTCCCTGTTGTTCTGATGGCAGAGGCATGCAGAGAGAAGGTAATAATTCCCATTTTTGGCAATGGCGTTGTGCCCGGCTTGGAGATTTTGCACAATGTGGATACACTTTGGGTCTGATTGGACAGTTTGAAGAGCCAAAAAAGGCTAAATGGCTTGATAAATGATGGCTCGTTCATCTCCTTTATGAGGGACCTGGCCCAGCTCTCCAGGGAGATTGGAACAGAGATGATAATAGTTCACTGTAGCAAGTTTTCTTCTTACACATCAACTCTCTGAAGCCACTACTCCCCAGCTCACACTCTCCTCTCTTCCCTACATAATTTCTCACTGAACCTCACCGTTGACTCTGCCGCCACTGATCCCTTCACACTCCCTTCCTCTTGCTTAGAACTCTCTAATAATAATAATAATTGTGGTATTTGTTAAGCATGCCATGTGCCAGACATTGTTCTAAGCACTGGAGCGGATACAAGCAAATCGGGTTGGACATAGTCCCTTGGCATTCATTCAATTATTTTTATTGAACACTTACTGTGCGCAGAGCACTGTACTAAGCGCTTGCCCACATAGGTCTCCCGGTCTCAATCCCCAGTTTACAGATGAGGGAACTGAGGCCCAGAGAAGTGAAGTGACTTGCCCGAGGTCACACAGCAGACAAGTGGCGGAGTTGGGATTAGAACCCATGAGCTGACTCCCAGGCCTATGCTTTATCCACACCGCTTCTCATTCATCCCTTTCTTATATCCCACCTCCTCCAGGAGGTTTTCCTTGACTAGTTTCCATGGTAATAGAATTTAGGGCAGCATTAATTCTGTATTGTCAAGAAAATCTTGGCTTTCCTTTAGTCTTATTGACCAATGCTGGCTCTGTAAAGCAATTAATAACCCCCTGTGCACCCAATTGTGTATATGCCTCAAGAGGACAGTTGTCAGCCTACAGCAGGCCCTGGATGTAGCCTGTAAACACATATAAACGTGTCCATTTATTGTTGTATTGTACTCTCCCAAATGCTTAGTAGAGTGTTCGGCACACAGTAGGTGCTCAATAAATACTATTGACTCTCGAAGCCTTCAGCTCATTCTCATTCTTATCATCATCCTCTAGACCGTAAGCCCGTTATGGGCAGGGGACCTGTCTGCTAATTCTGTTGTACTGTACTCTCCCAAGCACAGCTTGGGAGCACTTAGTACAGTGCTTTGCACATAGTAAGCACTCAATAAATATGATTGATTGATTAATTGATCATCATCAGCAGCAGCAGCAATGGTACTTATTAAGCATATTATGTGCGTAGAGCATTGTACTACATGCTTGGAAAAGCGCAATGCAACAGAGTTGACAGAAACGTTCCCTGCCCACAACAAGCTTACAGTATAGAGGGAGAGAGAGAGAGAGAGAGATGAATGTAAATAAATAATACATCATAAATAATTCACTCATATGTGCATAAGCCCTGTGGGGCTGAAGACGGGGCAAATATCGAATGCCCAAAGAGGTCACAGATCCAAGTGCTTAGATGAGGCAGAAGAGACAGGGAGCCAAGGAAAAGAGGGCTTATTCGGGGAAGGTCTCTCTTGAGCCGGAAGAGTTTTCTGGTCGATCAGAATTGTTTTCAGGTTACTCATTGCCTCCCTGAACCACAGTGGTAGACGATAGGTTGACTAGATCAGACCTAAAACAGATTCCTGCTTTACTCTGATGATGATGGAAAGGGGTAGCTTGGGCACCTCCAGCTCTGAGCCATCCCACTCTCCAGCCTGGGTAAGATTAAGGCTCTTGGTGCATTTCTCGGCACACCCAAATGGTTTTACGGGTGGCAGAACCAAGACCTGAGATGGTATCTGTTACTTTTACGAAAGGAGTGTGGAGGTCTTAATAGTAATGTCAAAATAATAATAATATTTGTCTCGGTGTCACTTTGTGCATTTTTCCTGTAAATATCTCAATGCAAAGACCATGCACATCCCATCCAAGTTTACGTGGGTTTCCATTTTGTTGTAAACACGAGAAGCTGCAAGGTGTTCTTTGTCAATCAGCTGTATTACTTTTCTTGCTTTGATGCCAGTACTTTGTTAATCTCTAAATCACTTTGATCAATCTAATCTTGCCACACTCACTGCCCCGAAGGCTGCCAGGTAGACTTCGTCTCCAAAAAGAGCCCATTCACTGTTCCACAGGTAAGTGTAACTGGGCTTCCTTGTTCCTGTAAGGCGGCTGTGACTCATCTCTATCTAACAGTCACTAATATTTATTACATGCTTACTCAGTGTAGAGCACTATAATAAGTGCCTGGAAATAACAATAATGATTTCAATTATGGTGTTTGTTAAGTGTTTACTATGTGCCACTCACTGTTCTAAGCGCCGGGGTAGATACAAGATTATCAGGTTGGACACAGTCCCTCTCTCTACTGCATGGCGTTCGCAGTCTAGGTAGGAGGAAGTGGGATTTCATCCTCATTTTACAGATGAGAAAACCGAGGCACAGAGAAGTTAAGTGACTTGTCCAAGGTCACAAAACAGGCAAGTTACCGAGCCGGGAGTAGAACCCAGGTCTTTTGATTCCCAGGAGGTGCTGTTTCCACTAGGCCATGCTGCTTCTCTGGGAGAGTTCCATAGCAATTGGTAGGCATGAACCCTGCCCTCAGGGATCCTAAATATCCATTCAGGGTAACAGGCGCTAAACTAAATTTCAGATAATAATAAGAAGAATCATGGTATTTGTAAAGTGCTTACTACGTGCCAAGCGCTGAAATAAGTGCTGGGGTAGATTCCACATATTCAGGAACCTCATGGAACTCACAGTGTAAGTAGGAGGGAGAACAGGTATTCAGATGAGGGAACTGGGGCACAGAGAAGTTAAGTGACTTGCCCAAGGTCACACAGCAGACAAGTGGAGGAGCCAAGAATAGAACCCATGTCCTCTGACACCCAGGCCCATGTTCTTTCCATTAGGCCGTACTGCTTCTCTGGCTGCTTCCCCTACCTGTACATTTAACTAAATAGACCGGCTAGTGGCCTTGGGGAGGAAGGAATGGAGTGAGAACCCAAGGGTCTAGGGGATAGGGAGCCCGTTGTTGGGTAGGGATTGTCTCTATCTGTTTCCGAATTGTATTTTCTAAGCGCTTAGTACAGTGGCCTGCACATAGTAAGCGCTTAATAAATATGATTGAATGAATGAATGAATGACTCTAGTACAGAGGTGATACAGTAGGGAGGGAACTAAAGGGGAGAGAGGAGAAATTTAGTCAGCCAAGGCTTCCTTGCACTGTAGGGCTCCTTGAAGGTTTCTTTGTCTTCCAGGGACCTTCTCGATGGTTTGGGTGCCACTTAGTAAGGCATTCACTGCACTACTACGGTCTCAAGGTTGGAGCCTCCGAGTCAATTGCCAGCCAACTTTTGGCCTTCCCCTCGGCCGTGGCGATCCAGGCATCTTTCAAACCCCACTGATGGATGGCGATGCGCTCAATAAGATGCCATTGTGCAGACCTTGGGCCCTCCGCGTGATGCCATTCTCTTCTTTGAGAGGTGAAAGATGGTATTGGTGGCTAGGAGCTGAGGTTTGGCAGGAATTGGCCTCTGCAGTTTAGCTTTCCGATCCCATGTGGTTTTGTGGCTTTTTTCCACGTCTCAGCATCGCTATCCACTCAGGCATTGAAATCTCCTATGGTGATCAGTTTATCAGATTTTGCTACTGCTCTGATGAGTCTATTCAGATCCCTATTGAATATTTCTGTCTTTGTAGCTACTTGTTAATGTTGGGAACTTCATCTTGATGGTGGTAGTAACATACTTCGAGTGGTTTTCATTTGTTCAGTTATGCCTCCCTTTATATTCCAAGATTGGCCAGGCTAATAACTGTGCTGTTTGATAAGCACTTACCACGTGCCAAGCACTGTATTAAGGCTATGAAGTTATTTCCCAAATGAGAAATCCCATCACTGAAAGGAGCAAGAGCAGGAAAGAAGGATCTCTGACTTACCTTTCTTCACCTCTCTACCAGAACAGTTAAATATAGAACTTTAGCAATGAATAGTTAATCATCTTAAAGCAGTAAGGAGCTGGGGAAGCAGTGTTGCCTAGTGGCAAGAGCACAGACCTGGGAGTCAGAGGACCTGGGTTCTAATCCCCCGCTCCTCCACTTGCCTACTGTGTGACCTTGGGCAAGTCATTTAACTTCTTTGTGCTTCAGTCTCCTCAATTGTAAAATTGGGATTCAATAAGCTGGTTATGGGCAGGGATCATGTTTATTTATTTTTGTAGTATACTCTCCCAAGCACTTAGTACAGTGCTCTGCACACAGTAAGTGCTCAATAAATATGACTGAACGAATGAACTCTTGTTCTCCCCCACACTTAGACTATGAACTCCTTGTGAGACAGGGATTATGTCCAATCTGATTATTCTGTATCCACCCTAGGGTTTAGTATACTGCTTGGCATATAATAAGCACTTAAATTCTATAAAAAAGAAGGAGTTTCATATCATTACCTGGAGTGAAATATCATTATCGTTCAAATATTGATAATGAATCCGAATCATCTATCTCAAGTACATTTGCAGGTGACCTAGTGGAAAAAGCATGGGCCTGGGAGTCAGAGGACCTGAGTTCTAATACCAGCTCTGCCAACTGCTTGTTTTGTGACCCTGGACAAATTACCTAACATCTCTATGTCTCAGTTTCCTCAACTCTAAAAGGAGGATTTCATACCTGTTCTCTCTCCTTCTTAGACGGTAAGACCTTTGCGGAACAGGGACCATGACCAATCTGATTAACTTGTCTATACCCCAGTACTTGACACATAGTAAGCACTTAAATACCATAATAACAATAATACATTAGCTAGAGGTAGATCCCAGAGCCTCTAGCTTCCTGAATTCCAATTCTCAGGGCTCAGGACTCCATTAGGAAAATACAAAAAAAACCAAAACCCCAAACCAACCTTATCAGTCACATGCTTGGAGTAATTGTGGATTTTTCTCCAGACGTTATAATGGTAACGATTCCCTTTGGCTTGGAGATCTGCTTCTGGACTAATGTAGTTGGAGTTTGGAAGTGTGTATCTTAGGAGATAAGGACCTGAGTAGGCCTGTGACATCACTGGGAAGTTTGCTGTGAATTGAACCGGAATCCCGTACATTCTTCAGAATGAAGGGAAAGCTACAGGCTGCTTCTCTGAAACTAGTTATGTATTAGCCTTCCTTGTGCATACTGAATTTATTGACTGGATGTTAATAAATGACGGGACCTGGGTTATCTTTGTCACCCTATATCACTAGAGATTGAAAGCAAACACATATTAGCTTTCAAAACTGCTCCTCCTCTTCTTCCTTCTCTGTACTCCCAGCCAGAGAGCACTTTCTGAACTTGCATTAAAAGCCAAGATGCACATGCCTCTCTGGCCCATCTTTTCTGTTCAACTTGGTCCTTTGGAGAACAGGGTCATTCAACCCAGCGCTTAGAACAGCGCTTGGCACATAGTAAGCGCTTTACAAATACCATCATTATTATTGTTATTATTATTCACTCAACCAATCAATCAGCAATCTACTGTGTACCTACTATGTGCAAAACATTGCACTAAACACTTGAGAAAGTGCAGTAGAAGCAGCATGACCCAGTGGCAAGAGCACGGGCTTGGGAGTCAGATGACGTGAGTTCCAATCCTCCCTCTGCCACTCATCTGCTTTGTGAACTTGGGCAAGTCACTTAACTTCTCTGTGCCTCAGTCACCTTATATGTAAAATGGGGATTAAGACTGTGAGCCCCGTGTGAGACAACATGATTACCTTGAATCTACCCCAGTGCTTAGAACAGTGCTTGGAACACAGTAAGCGCTTAACAATTAACCGTATTTTTTTTTTTACAACAGAGTTGGTTAGACTCTACTGGTAGAGTTGGCAGCTCCCCGGCCTCAAGGAGCTTACAGTCTAGAGGATCATGTATGCCACACACGTCCTCTCTGCAGAGATGAAGGAAAAGATGGCCCATATGGGGTCCCTTATGTGGAATGGGGAGGAATGGCCAGAATCTCCCCATCAGAGTATAAGCTCCTTATGTCTAGGGAATGTGCTCGATACTTGTTGCATTCCCAAGCTCTTCCTACAGTACACTGCACTCGGTAGGCACTCAATAAATACTATTTCAGGCAGTCCTCAATTATAGCATTGCTAAATTTGGCCATCGATTCAACTTTATAACACACTGGATTCAGATTTACAGCGTTAGTGGAAAGAGGACGGGCCTGGGAGCCAGAGGACCTGGGTTCTAATTCCAGCTCCACCATTTGACTGTTCTGTGACCTTCTCTGTGCCTCAGTTTCCTCAACTGTAAAATGGGGATTTGATACCTGTGCTCCCTCCTACTTAGACTGTGAGCCCATGTGCGACAGAGAGCGAATCCAGCACATATCTCGATGCTGACCCCTTACCCACATCCTCGCTCTGGTCTGGAACTCCCCCTTCCCGTCATATCCGACAAACTATCACTTTCCCCTTCAAAACCCTACTAAAATCACATTTCTTTCAAGAGGGCATCCCCAACTAATTCCTCGTTTCCCCTACCTGCTCTTCCTTCTGTTTGGCTTACGCACTTGGATCTGTACTCTTTAAGCACTTGATATTTACCCTACTATCAGCCCCATGACACTTACCAATGCAGCCATAATTTATTTTTAACGTTTGTCTTCCATTGACTACAGCCTGTAAGCTACTCACAGGTCTAACAACTCTATTATATTTGTTCTTTACCAAATGCTTAGGACTATGTTCTGCACACAGAAAGTACTCAATAAATATCATGGATTGATTGATTGATTGATTGATTGGCAGAGGGACTTTCTGGCTAGCTGAGAGAATAATAATAATACTACTAATAATAATGGTATTTGTTAAGCGCTTACTAACTGTCAGGCTCCATACTAAGCACTGGGGTGGATACAAGATAATCAGGTTGGATACAGTCCATGTACCACATGGGGTTCACAGTCTTAATCCCCGTTTTACAGATGAGGGAACTGAGGCACAGAGAAGTGAAGTGACTTGCCCAAGGTCACTGGTCACTGGTGGAACTGGAATTGGAATCCAGGTCCTTCTGACTCCCAGGCCCGTGCTCTATCCACTAGGGCATGCTGCTTTTTGAATTCCAGGAGGTTTTGAGTTTGCATAATCCTAAAAGGATATTGGCCTTGGGGCCCTCTCAGGTCCTCTTCCCCCTTTAAAAATAGCCTCTTCATTCAGGCTAATTTCACTGAGCTTTTATCTACTTTAGAATGAACACTGAGGCCAATATATTGTCTTCCCGCTGAAAAGCGTTTTCTAACTCTTACTGTTTGAAACTTCTGAAGCCCCATTTCATGGGAGCATGTGTGTGTTTGTGGGGGAAAATCTCCTGTAGCAACCCCTTGAGTGCTGGGAACTTTCTGATCTTTCTTTTTCTTTTAATGGTATTTGTTAAGCCCTGACCATGTGCCAGGCACTGTATTAAGCACCAGGGTAGATACAAGATAATCAGGACGCAGTCCATGTCCCCCATGGGATTCACAGTTTTAATTCCCATTTTACAAATGAGGGAACTGAGGCACAAAGAAGTTAAGTGACTTGCCCAAGGTCACACAGGAGATAAGTGGTGGAGCCAGGATTAGAAGCCAGGTCCTGTTCTTCCTTTGTCTTTCTGCTAGGATGGGGGAGGAACCCAGAGACCTTACTTTATCCTCCAGCACGGATGGATGTGGCTTTTCTTGGTGTGGGGTTTTTTTTATTGTTATTTTTTGTTCTTCTCATTTCTTTCCCAGTAGGTGTGCTGCCAGTCACTCCCACCCCCCCCTCCCCTTTTGAGACCTAAAGCCCTCTGTGGGCTGGGACCTTGTCTGATTTGATCAATCAATCAATCAATCAATCAATCAGTCAATGGCATTTATTGAGTGCTTTCTTTGTGCAGAACACCGTACTAGGTGTTTGGGAAAGCACGGAACAATAGAGTTGGTAGACCCTATCTCTGCCCACAAGGAGTTTACAGTCTAAGGACTCAATGTCTTTATACTTTTTCTCAACCCTTATTCCAGTGTTTGGCACTGAACGGTACTTAACAAATGTCAGAAATAAAAAAATAATGTAAGTTATATAAAGCTGTGCTGTCAGATGTTGGTGCAATTAACTTAATGAAACTGATTAATAATTCACTGGCTTTTTTTTCACTTTAGCAATGCCTCTGACAGTTATGAATAACATCCCCTTTTTTCTTTTTCATTTTCCAAGTCTTTATTTCCTTACAACCTAATCCTTTGCTAACAGAGTCTGGCTGCTCCTTCAGGCTTCATTGTTTACTGAATGAATAATTGATGGGTGATAACTTACAGTTATAGCCCCTCCCTGCCCAGTTTTACTGCCTGACTGCCTCACTAGAGATGGCATTCTCTGGCTTTTCCAGCTGCTTAAACTTTCGGCCGCCGATATCCCTTGAATATAAAGAGATACAAATAGAAATAAAAAAGATACAAATGCTAAGGGCCTGAATGGGAAAGGTCAGGCTGATGTGAGCAGGGAAGTGTTCTTTTCCCTCAACAAACACTACTGATAGGTTGAACAATTGCAACGTTCATTAGTTACCTTACGAACCTCTTCCCGGCCTGTCCTCGCGAAGCTTTGAACTGCAGAGAAGTGCGTTCCTCACTCCTCTTTTATCTGCGCCCAGAACAGCCTAGAAAGCCGGGAAATTGGTACGTTAATTACAACAAATAGAATCTAGAAGCGTAGCAACCAACAACTTGAAAAAAGAAAAAGGAAACCAAGTTCTGTCTCAATGGATGAAGCCCAGTGAATACAAACAGCAGAAAGTTGCCAAGTTGTCTCTACGGAATAGGACAAATCAGCATAGTACCTTTGAGCTCCATCTGCCGGACAGGGCATCCCAAAGTCTCTCACCCCACAGACCCAGGAGCTGGGCTCGGCCCTTGTGGTTTGGCTCTCTGCTAAGAGAGTGGGTTCCAATCCATCCATTAATCGGTGGTATTTATTAAGTGCTTACTGTGTACGGAGCAGAGCCCTTGGGAAAGAACAGTACAACAGACTGAGCCCCATGTGGGACAGGGACTGTGTCCAACCCAATTTGCTTGTATCCACCCCAGTACAATGCCTGGCACGTAGTAAGGGCTTAACAAATACCATAATTGTTATAACTATTATTGGTAGATGTGATCCCTGCCTTCCGAGGTTCCACCAAAGGTTCTGTTCAGGCAATTTCTGGGTCCTCCTGGCTCCACTCCCCACCCTCCCTTGCCAAGAATCCTTCCCACCTCCTCTCCAGTTGCCTCTCCTATAAGCCGACTTGAATTTCTACCCGCCGAGGAGAGAAGGGCTTGGATCTTTTCAAAGCCACTGCTTCCCTGCAAGTTATCTGCTATTATAAGCACTGAAGCTGGTTCTTTGAAAAAAGGACTATTAGAGTTTCCTAACAGAAACAGAAACAATCTGAGCTGAATGTCATTTTGCTTGCTTAAGAACATTAAGCCCAATAGGTGCATGTACAGATTGAACTCACCTGCACATTCAATCACTCAATCGATCATATTTATGGAGTGCTTACTATGTGCAGAGCACGGCATTAAGCTCTTGGAAGGGTACAGTGGAGCAAAATTAGCAGACAGGTTTCCTGCCCATAAAGAGCTTACAATCTAGAGGGGGAGACAGACATTAATATTAAATTCAACACTCTAATGTCTGGTCTAGTGACCCAAGTCCACAGCCCCAATTTGGGAATGGCAGTGGTAATAGAATTTTTCCCCTTCATTGTCATTCCCTCTTACTGACCCTTTCTTAGAATCAGGGACAAGTTACCCCATTCAACAAACTCTGACACCATTTTTTATTCTGTTTTTTCTCCTAAAACATTCTCCTAAAAATCGCATCTCTTCCAAGAGGCCTTCCCTGTCTAAGCCCTTTCTTTTCTCTAACCTCCCTCTCCTCACTGTCAACTTTGAACTTAGTTGGGTACCTCTTAAGTGCTTTCATACTCACCCCAAACCAACAGAATCTGTGTAAATACTCCTAGACTCTACTATTTCCCCTATCCCTAATCTACTTTAATAACGTTGCTTCCCTCTGTAGAGTCTAAACTCCTTTTTTTTTTAAAAAAATGGTATTTGTTAAGCGCTTACTACGTGCCAAGCACTGTACTAAGCACTGGGTAGCTGCAAGTTAATCAGGTCAGAAACAGTCCCTGTCCCACATGGGTCTCACAGTCTGAGAGGAAGGGAGATTGGGGATTGAATCCCCATTCTTTAGATGAGTAAACTGAGGCCCAGAGATGTTAAGTAGGCATATCAGGCATGTGGCAGATCTGGGATTAGAACCCACGTCTCTCAACTCTGCTTGTTTCACTTTCACCATGCCCATCCCTTTCCACAGTCATTTATACTTCACCCCATGCCTGGTTCACCTGATTTCCTCAGGATCTTTTTCTGGAAGGGTGACGAGTGAGTAAGACTCTCTGAAAAACACTTCACTCATTGCACACACTTACCGGCTATGTCTACACTCCCACACTTTCACTCTGCTCACACTCACACAGGAAAGCCTCAGTTTGCTCGGTAATAACGATGGTCTTTGTTAAGCACTTACTCTGTGCCAACCACTGTACTAAGTGTTTGGAAAAGTAAAATACAGTAGTAACTGCATTTACGAAGCACTTGCTGCTTTCAGAACACGGTACTAAGTGCTGGGAAAGAAGGCAGAGGTGGGAATTAGACGTAGATCCCATCCCTGTGGGGGGCTCAGAATCTGAAATAGCGATGGTAGACATGCGGCCTTGGTCTAAGTGAAATGAAGACAGCAATAATGATTCAGTTTTAGAAGCCTGCGGCTTGGGAGGTGAAAGGCTTTGGACCGGAAGGAGGAGAATTATTGAGAAATTATTGAGAAATGGAATTTCTACCTCAGTGGGAGGACTCCAGCATTAGCCCTCATCATCCCAGGCACTTTAGACCCCTGGTTACAGAACCCCATTGATCAGTAAGTTTCCTCAATCAGTCAATCAATGGTATTTTCTGAGCAGTGGCTGTGTGCAGAGCACTGTACTAAGTGCTTTGAAGAGTACAATGAGAGAACAACATGGCTTACAGAAGCAGCATGGCTTATTGGCAAGGTCCCAGGCTTGGGAATCAGAGGTCACGGGTTCTAATCCCTGCTCTGCCACGTGTCAGCTGTGTGTCCTTGGGCAAGTCACTTCACTTCTCTGGGCCTCAGTTACCTCATCTGTAAAATGGGGATGAAGACAGTTGTCCCATGTGGGACAACCTGCTTACCTTGTATCTACCTCAGTGCTTAGAGCAGTGCTTGGCACATAGTAAGCGCTTAACAAATACCAACATTATTATTATTAGTGGATAGAGCACAAGCCTGGGAGTCAGAAGGACCTGAGTTCTAATCTTGGCTCTGCCACGTCTGCCTTGGACAAGTCACTTGGCTTCTCTTTAGTTCAGTTACCTTATCGGTAAACTGGGGATTAAGAGTGTGAGCCCTTTGTGGAACAGGGACTGTGTTGAACTTGATTAACTGGCGTCTACCCCAGCACTTAGAACAGTGCTTCACACATAATAATGTTGGTATTTGTTAAGCGCTTACTATGTGCAGAGCACTGTTCTAAGCGCTGGGGTAGACACAGGGGAATCAGGTTGTCCCACGTGGGGCTCACAGTCTTCATCCCCATTTTACAGATGAGGGAACTGAGGCACAGAGAAGTTAAGTGACTTGCCCACAGTCACACAGCCGACAAGCGGCAGAGCTGGGATTCGAACTCACGAGCCCTGACTCCAAAGCCCGTGCTCTTTCCACTGCGCCACACTGCTTCTCATAGTAAGTACATAGTACATAGTAAGTACATAGTAAGTACATAGTAAGCGCTTAACAAGTACCACAATAATAACTATTATTACAATATAACAGAGTTCATGGAAATATTAATCTGACCACAAGGAACTTATTTCGAAGTCTGAAATGTGTGATTCTCCCAGGTGCTCTGCACACAGTTTACACACAGTCGGTGCCCAGTACAGTGCCTGAATTCAGTAAGTGCCTAGTAAACTTCTCTGTACACGATAGGTGTCCAAAACAGTGCTTGGCACACAAGCAGGTGCCCAGTTCGGTGCTCTTCTGGCAGCACTCAGGCATGTCCTTTTTACTGGAACCATGTTTCAGGGTGGCTCTGCCACTCTCTGCCACCAACCAAGCTGTTCCCTCACTTCCCCATCCTGCCCCAACTCCCACCTCGAAACACATATTGTTATAAAGCAATGCCTATACTGGCAGGAATCTGGAGAGTTGATACTCATCTTTAATTTCAGCCAGTTTTTATGCTATTTCCATGTACTTCCTGCTTCCAAAATAGCAACCTCTCAGCTCCTGGTATAGTACAGACTACAGTTCCTTGGCAGACTAGTTGCAGAAGGTATCTTTGCTTTCCCATTTCCCTTTTCCCTTAATTTTCCCTTCATCGCGTTCTGCCAATCCTAATCTATGTAACCTTCTGGAGCGTCACCTCTGACCTAGAAGAGGAAGTGGCACATTTATAAAGGGTGAGGGTTGGGGCCGGGATTCAGAAGACATCTCTTGTTGACCTCCACTATCCCAGAGGGAACACCACTGGCAGGGAAGAGGGAATCAATTCCTTTAAGCAGGTTCTCAGTCCTGAAGCCTTCATGACTGGGCTGAGACTCACCTGACATTTACAATGAGAAACAGCATAACCTAGTGGATAGAACCCGGGCCCGAGTCAGAAGGACCTGGGTTCTAATCCCAGCTCCACCATTTGTTCACTGTGAGACCTTGTGCAAGTCATTTAACTTCTCTGTACTTGAGTTACCTTTTCTGTAAAATGAGGATTAAGACTGTAAGCTTTATGTATAACTTGATCAGCTTTTATCTATGCTAGCACTTAGTACAGTGCCTGGCTTAACAAATGCCATAAAAACAACAACAGGAAATTCTGTAAGGCAGCACTCCAGGGCTTGCCTTGTTTGTCAAAATAAAAATTAAAAACCTTATACTTGGAGCTTTTCATCCAGAACATGACAAATTGGATGTATTCTCTGAAATCCAAAGGACTTAATTACACTAATAATTGTGGTATTTAAGTGCTTATTTATGTGCATACCTCTAAATTATTTATTTATATTAATGTCTGTCTTCCCCCTCTAGACTTTAAGCTTATTGTGGGTAGGAAATTTGCCTACCAACTCTGTTGCACTGTACTCTCCCAAGCACTTTGTACAGTGCTCTGCACTTAAAGTACTCAGTAATACCACTGATTAATTGGTTGATTATTATTTGACTGTGCTAAGCACCAGATTATGTAGAGGATAATTAAGTGGGACACAGTCCCTGTCTCACACCGGGCACACAGTCTAAAGGGGAAGGAGAACAGGAATTGAATCCACATTTTACAGCTGAGGAAACTGAGGTTCAAAGACGCGAAGTGACTTGCCCGGTCATACAGCATACAAATGGCAGGGTCGGGATTCGAACCCAGTTCCTCTGACTTCCGGCCCCAGACTCTTTCCACTAGGCCACCCTGATTCTCAGGTAACTTTTCAAAGGATAACGTTTATACCCCACAGGATAAGCCATCTCGCTGACTGTCTTGGTAGTGAGACTGACGTTTGGAAGATTGAGTTTGGTCATTCAAGGAACAGTAGAGTACATGTGAAGTCACTCCTGGTGAAAATATCTCAGTCTATAAAGTTGGCGTGGCATAGGTCACATGCGTTCAGTTGGGATTTTATTAACCTTTACTGAAGAGCCCAACTGCACTTAGTTTTGTTGGTTTTCAGAAAAGTCAACAGCACGCACCTTTAAAGTTCTCCTTCTGATATAAATACAAATAAGTTTCTGTTCTTGGCAAGAGTCCAGCGAGATGTAATTCTGGCCCATAAATGGATGTTAAATGCCAGAATCGTATAGATCATTGACAGAAAAGAACATCGGAAAAATCCAGTCCTGAAACCGACGACTCCAAATGAACGATCTTATCTAAATGACAGAAACAAAGATTATCAGAGTGAGGTTCCCCCTTCCTCAGCAACAGGTAATGCCACTGGCTTTATGCTTTCCCTGGCTGCCAGTGACCTCAGACTGAGCTTCCCCGGCAGTCCGAGCCCCCCCTCCAGGCTTGGGTTGCCTCCCGGACCAAGCTGCCACCCCGTTCCCCGCACCCCCCGCCCCGGCAGCCCCTGCCCGAACTACCCCCCAGCCTGTCTCCCTCCTCAAGGCTTGAGCTGTCCTCCAAGGCCATGCTGCCCACTTCCCCGCTGGCTTAAGCTCCCCCGCTAGCCGGAGCTTCCCTCAAAGAGGATCCAACGGAAGAGGTTGTGATATTCCCTTGTGTGAAAGGAAAAGAACAATTTTCTCCTCCCCAAGGCCCAAGGAACAGGGAATCAGAAAGCCTGAAAACACATGGCACTTGGAGCTTTGCAGAGAATTTGGAGTCAGAAAGTGTCTCCCAGCCACGGCCAGTGGCACCCGAACACAAAGCAGGAGCCCAGGATCGAGAGAGCATCAGAGCTTCATCCTTCAGCTCTGAAATCCGCCTGGCGCTCATTTCATTTCTCGGGAGAAAGGAGGTTAAGGCGATGGCCCAGTGCTCTCGGGGCTCTAGGACAGCTTGGACAGGGAAGCTCGCAGGAGAGCGAGGCCTTTGTTCTCTAATCGCCTCCTTCACGCCAGAAGAAAAGCTGTCTCCCCAGGGTTCCTGCTGCTAGATGCCTCCTTGGGCTTTTGTGCTGTGGTAGCAAGGATCGGCAGCCACAGTCCCGCCACAATCCCCCTCAGCCCCTGATCTGGCCCGGCCTCAGTCCGGGTCCAGCCCCGCCGGGCGCCAGATCCGGCCCAGTCCCCGTTCTGGCCCTGATCCAGCCCTGCTCAGCCCCACCATGCCCCACCCAGCTCTGCTAATCCTGGTCCAGCCCTGCCCAGCCCTGCCAAGTCCCAGCTTTTCTTCCGGCCTCAGCCCCGATCCAGCCCAGCCCAGCCCCAGTTCTGGCCCTGGCTCAACCCTGCCCAGCCTTGGCTTGGCTTCCGGCCTCAGCCCCGGATCGAGCCCTGCTTAGCCCCAGCTCCGGCCCAGCTCCACCCCTGGCCCACCGTGCCCATCCTCAGTTCTGGTCCATACTCACCCCTAGACAAGCCCTGTCCGGCCCCAGCTCCGCTCCAGTCCCAGCCCTGCTCAGCCCCACCCAGCTCTACTCTGGCCCTAACTCTGGTCCGGTCCTGACCAGCCCCAGTTCTGGCTCTGACCTGACCCTGGCCCCAGCTCCGCAGCAGTCCCAGCCATGATCTAGCCCTGCCCAGTTCCAGCTCTGTTGCCCTTTGCCCGTAGAAAAGGGCTAACTCTACCTATTGGGACTGGCAGAGGAGGAGGGATTTTGAGGGCACATAAAGGCCTGGGCCCAATGGGAGGCTTGTAGTTATGCCTGGAGGGCTAGTCAGCACAGGACTAGCTGGGATTGGGCTGGCCCGGTCCCAAATCCCTGGCATTTCGGGCCCTGACAATTTTAGCTGCCCATGAGGGCAACTTGAGGAGGTCCTGGGTAGCAGGGAGTGCTCCCCAAACTGCCACAGCACATCGGCAACACAAGGGAAGTAGCAAGACCTAGTGAAAAGAGCATGGGCCTGGGAGTCAGGAGTCCTGGGTTCTACCAGTTCTGTTGCTTGCCTCCTGTGTAACCTCGGCCAAGTCACTTAACTTCTCTGTGTCTCAGCTTCTTCACCTGTAAAATGGGGATCTATTACCTCCTCTCCCTTCTATTGAGATATCCCAGCACCTAGCACAGTGTTCAGCACTTAGTCGTTGCTTAATAAATACCACCATTATTACTGTAACCAGGGAGATGTAGGGTTGTATTATTCACTTTGGATCTACCCAGGGAAGCCTAGTACAGTGCTCTGAACACAGTAAGCACTCAATAAATATGATGGAATGAATGAAAGGCAGCTTGGATCCCTGGGCACAATCTAGTCTGGTCAGTGCCACCCGCATTTGTTGTGCCCACATATACCTCTTTTTGTGGTTCGATAAGTGTTGGAAACTCCATCACGGCCTGGGGCTTGAGAGAGACTGGGAATGGGTACAAGGGGTTTGGGGGCGGGGGGACGGGGAGAGACTGTGGAAAAGGGAGGACGGAGGGGAGAGAAAGACAGGATGTCGAGTTCCTGGGCCCAGTACAGAGCCTCAAGGCAGACAATCCTACCCACCTGTCAGGCACCTCAGGAGAAAAGTACAGACATCTTCCATGTTTCTCAGTTCACAAGACGCTTTGAATGACAAGAAATACATAGGTTTCAAAAAAAATTAATTGGGAAAAATTGACAACTGAGCTTTGGCAGAGGAGAGGGGAGTGAAGGAAGCTGTGGAGTTAATTTCTTGTTTCCAAACCTTGATGTGTCCTTTAATTCAAAAGGCTTCATCCCACCTTTTACCTGGGAAAAGAGAGAGGAGGCATGAGCTTGTAAAAAAGGATGGGGAGAGGTTAGCTTGCTGGGGCAGACAGGGCTGACGGAAAGAAAAGAAGGAGGCAGGGGAGGAGGAAGAAATGGAAAAGACGACTGGGGTGGAGAATAAGACCTCCACACAGCTATGGTCTTACACTCTTGTAGACAAAACAAACATTTTGATCAATTGGTTGTGTCTACTGATTGGAACTTGGGAACATTCAATAAAGGTTAAAGATACAGACCTTGCCCTTGGAGAATTTATAGCCTTATGGAAAGAAAGATACTAATTATTTACAAATACTGGGAACAGGGGACGGAGTGTTGGTATAATCAGTACAAGCAAGAATGGAAAAATGAATGAAAAAATGAATGAACGAATCCATAAATGGAGTACAAAGATTGAGATCCACTGAGTGCTTAGGGTGGCTCACCTCTGGCACCAGCCCAGTCCTCCCCTCATGCCCCAGTCCCAGCCCAGTCCTCTCCTCAATTCCCACCCCGATCTGGTACTCCCCTCATGCCCCAGCCCAGCCTAGTTCTACCCTCAACTCCTGCCCCTGTCTGGTACTCCCCTCACTCCCCACCCTAGCCCAGCCCTCCCTTCACTTTTGACTCCCAGGCCCGTGGTTTTTCTGCTAGGCTCTGCTACTTCTCTACTCCCTGGGTTGAGAGGTGAGAAGACTGGGAAGACATTACCTGAGGCACTGCACTCTTGTTCAATTCATGGAAACCTCTTACCTGTTCCTCCAACAGTCTCCCCAGGAAACAAGATGACCCAAGGCCCCTCTACACTGTAAACTTGTTGTGGGCAGGGAACACGTCTACCAACTCTCTTGTATTGTACTCTCCCAAGCACTTGGACTGTGTCGGACTGTGTCCAACCTGATTAACTTGTGTCTACCCCAGTGCTTGGAACAGAGCTTGGCACATATGAAGTGCTTAGCAAGTAACATGATTATTATTATCATTATCACTTAGTACAGCGCTCTGCATTCAGTAAGTGCTCAATAAATACCATTGATTGATTGATTCTTGTGGATAGGGTTCATGCCTTCTAACTGTATGGTACGATCCCAGACACTTAGTACGGTGGTCTCTATGCAGTAAATGTTTGATGAATACCATTATTTGAGTGATTGCTTCAAGCAGAAGTGATAATAATAATGATGTTGGTATTTGTTAAGTGCCTACTCTGTGCAGAGCACTGTTCTAAGCGCTGGGGCAGATACAGGGTAATCAGATTGTCCCACGTGAGTCTCACAGTTAATCCCCATTTTACAGATGAGGTAACTGAGGCCCAGAGAGTGAAGTGGCTTGCCCACAGTCACACAGCTGACAAGTGGCAGAGCTGGGATTTGAATCCATGACCTCTGACTCCCAAGCCCGGGCTCTTTCCACTGAGCCGTGCTACTTCTCTGTGGTATTTCTGTTCATATCCCAATATCTACCTATCTCTTCCTCGTTTTCCAAGATGATTCTACTGACGGTCTCTATCCATGCATGCCAGTGCACCTGAAAAGATCGATGTGTATCTAACGCTCCTGACTGTGTTTGTTTTTTTTAATGGTATCTGTTAAGTGTTTACTATGTGCCAGGCACTGTTCTAAATACTGAGGTAAGATACAAGCTAATCAAGGTTGGACGCAGCCCATGTCTCACATGGGGCTCACAGTATTAATCCCCATTTTACAGATGAAGGGCACAGAGAAGTCAAATGACTTGCCCGAATCACACAGCAGACAAGTGGCAGAGCCAGGATGAGAGTCCAGGTCCTTCTGCATTATTTGCTTGTTGGTAGATCCTTGTTGCTCTCATGGGTTTGTCCCATTCAGGACCTGTCTCTACCTCTCCGTGTCTAGAAGAGCAATTTCTATCCCAATTGCTGCCCTCTAGGCTAGTCTGCCTGCTGCAGGGATTTCTCAACCATCCACTGCTCTGACCCTCAGCCCTATCAACTCAACAACCATATCTGCTCATCCTCAGCCACATCAACCCAACGACCAAAACCTTTAGCCATTATGAATCTTTTTATTCCCATTTCTTATTCCCATATAGATTCAATTATTTATTCAGATTCCACTATTTGTGCATACGTCATCTCCTATTAGAGTATAAGCTCCTTGTGGTCAGGGAAAATGAACTGTGCTTCTGTTGAATTTTCCCCACGGTTTACTAAAGTGCATTACACACAACTGGAGCTCAACGAATGCCATCACTACTACTGTGTCTTCAAATGGTTCGTTCTGCTTGCCTGACTTGGATGTGCCAGTTGAAGGGATGGCAATAAGTGTGGCCTCTTCAAAGGGGCCAGCTGGAGGGGAGGGTGAAATTTAGGGTTGGGGAGTTCAGAAATGTTATCAAAGCACGAATAGACCGCAGGCCTATTAGAGGCCACTAAGGGACTGTGAAAAGGAGAATGAATGACATGACCGTGCAAAGGGAACGGCACTCATATCAAACTGGGAATAGCACTCAGCCAAACAGGCCAACTTCTTGAGGACAATTCTTTAAGGCCCTGGATGTGCCTCTCCTCCTAGCCCAGCCTGCTACCTTCCCCCTGCTTCCCCAGGTCACTGGGTGATTAATTCCTCTTCTTCCCCACTGGGCCCAAACTCACCTGGTCCCCGGGACCATGATCCCATCCACCACCACATCAGTGAGCCCCTGCCTCATTAATGAGATCCTTTCTTTTCAGAGCCAGGCCGAAGTGTGGCAAACACTGTAACAGATGATCGATGGAGGCTTTTGGCTGTTGACCGAAAGCAGCAGGTAAAGCAGCCAGTGAAGCTGACAGACTATGGAAGAGCTGGGGCAACCCCATGGGACAAGAGGAGGAAGATGAGAAGGAAGAGGAGGAGGACGGGAAGGAAGTTGAGGAGGAGATGAGCATTGGCAAAGGAGTAAAGGCAGCAATGACTGTCATAACTGCAACTTTGACGTATGGTTATCCCCTCACCATTGGTTCCACGAGAGACCCCGAGAGGCCCTGAGGCTACTGGTCCAGTGGCAGTTAAAGATATGGGTGAAAACTTCATGAAGCCAAAAAGGGCCAAGAGGTGGTAAACAAAAGACTCAAGGCACAATTCAAGTCTTCTGGGGAGACTGTTGCTCAGAGGGTTCCAATGAAACTGAGATGAAAGGGGTAAGTTCTAAGGGGTTGGATGAAAAGGGCAGCTTTGGCTTCACGAGTGGAATTGTGTGTGTCTGTCTTTGGTTGTGTGCATGCAGTCGTGGGATGGGCAGTGTTGATGCCTGTGGTTACCTTCAGTAGAAAATTCATGTTTTCTACACCCCTTTCTTATTAGCCAGCGGCACCGTCACAGCTCCCATTTACAAAACTGTCACCAAGTTTGACATCTCTTACGACAAAGTGCTCTCAGGACTTTTCAGATGTCTTTTATCCAAATAAAACTACCAGCTGTTGAGTGATGTCATTAATTGTGTAAGCTCTGCCGAAGCAGGCTAGAGGCTGCCTCCAACAGGGACAACAGGCCACTAAGAAGAATCTTATCAATCAGTCAATCAATAGCATTAATTGAGTAATTACTATATGCAGAACACTGTAGTAAGTGCTTTAGAGAGCTCAATATAACAGAGGTGGTAGTCACTGTCCCTGTCTACAGTGAGTTTACAGTCTAGAGAGACTCTAAGAGGGACATGTTCTCCTGGGCATTCAACCTCATCATTACGATCGGACCACCGAATGCCCCTAACTCTCTCTTCTTCACCCTTGGATCTTCTTCCAGCGGCCCATCCAATACCCCAGACTCACCCTTTTCCACCCCAAATCTTTCCCCTAGGGACCCATTACAGACCCAAACTCCCCTGGGACCTGTTGATATTTTTGGCTCAACTTCCCATGAATTCCTCTGGTAATAAATTGCATATGCTTATCCCCACTGTTTCATTTTTGTTTGCTTTGAACCTTCCTCCTTTATGTTTTGGGTGTCTTTCACTCTGGTGATGTGTGATTTGTCTCTAACTGATCCCGAATTGACTTTCCAAAAGCTTAGTACGGTGTTCTGCACACAGTAAGTGCTCAATAAATACGATTGATGAATGAATGAATGAATGATTTGGTGAACATCAGTTACATATTCTCCTTGTTCACACACATTCCTCTTGGTCTGGTAGACTCCCATCCTGCTCCCTCTCAGCCTGCAACTTCCAAACTAGGGAGTCCTAACTCTTTTGGTCTGTCTTCCCATGGAAACTCCTCCTCATAACTGACAGACAATTCCTCTCCCCTCCTTCAAAGTCTTACTAAAGGTTCATCTCCTCCTAGAGGGCTTCCCTGACTAAGCCTTCTTTTCCTTTTCTTCAACTCCCTTCTGTGTCACCCTGACTTGATCCCTTATTCATCTTCCCTCCCAGCTCTGCAGCACTTGTAGGCTTATGTGTAATTTCTTTCTTTATTTCTATTAATGTCGGTCTCCCCTTCTAGACTGTAAGCCATTGTGGACAGGGAATGGGTCTGTAGTATTGTTGTATTTTACTCTCCCCAGCACTTTCATTACAGTGCTCTGCACACAATAAGCATTCAATAAATATGACTGACTGACTGACTCCATCCCCCTGACCATCCTGATGGCCCTTCCGCCTCTCCCCTCCCCCCCACCAACCCCCTCCCCTACTTTCCCATCCTTCCGTGCAGTATCCTCAGAGGAGATCTCCTCCCTCCTCGCAAGTGCCACCCCCTCCACCTGCGCCTCGGACCCCATTCCCTCTCACCTTCTTAAAACCATCGCCCCTGCCCTCCTCCCTTCCTTAACTTCTATTTTTAACCACTCAATCTCCAAGGGCTCCTTCCCCTCTGCCTTCAAACACGCCCACGTCTCCCCCATCCTAAAAAAACCCGCTCTCGACCCCACTTCCCCCTCCAGTTATCGTCCTATCTCCCTACTACCCTTCCTTTCCAAAATCCTAGAACGAGTCGTCTACAATCGATGCCTAGAATTCCTTAACTCCCATTCTCTCCTAGACCCCCTCCAATCTAGCTTCCGTCCCCTCCACTCTACCGAGACTGCTCTCTCTAAGGTCACCCGTGACCTCCTTCTTGCCAAATCCAATGGCTCCTACTCCATTCTGATCCTCCTTGACCTCTCTGCTGCCTTTGACACTGTCGACCATCCCCTCCTCCTCCATACCTTATCTCACCTTGGCTTCACGGACTCTGTCCTCTCCCGGTTCTCCTCTCGCCTCTCTGGCCGGTCATTCTCGGTCTCCTTCGCCGGAGCCTCCTCCCCCTCCCATCCTTTAACTGTTGGAGTTCCTCAAGGGTCAGTTCTTGGCCCTCTTCCGTTCTCCATTTACACTCACTCCCTCGGTGAACTCATCCGCTCTCACGGCTTTGACTACCATCTCTACGCAGATGACACGCAGATCTACATCTCCGCCCCTCTCCTCTCCCCCTCCCTTCGGGCTCGCATCTTCTCCCGCCTCTGGGACGTCTCCACCTGGATGTCGGCCCGCCACCTAAAACTCAACACGAGCAAGACCGAGCTCCTCATCTTCCCTCCCAAACCCGGTCCTCTCCCAGACTTCTCTATCACCGTCGATGGCACGACCGTCCTTCCCGTCTCTCGGGCCCGCGATCTCGGTGTCATCCTTGACTCGTCCCTCTCGTTCACCCCACACATCCTATCCGTTACCGAGACCTGCCGGCTTCACCTCTACATTATCGCCAAGATCCGCCCTCTCCTCTCCACCCAAACGGCTACCTTACTGTTACGGGCTCTCGTTATATCCCGGCTAGACTACCGTGTCAGCCTTCTCTCTGACCTCCCTTCCTCCTCTCTCGCCCCGCTCCGGTCTATTCTTCACTCCGCTGCCCAGCTCATCTTCCCGCAGAAACGATCTGGGCATGTCACTCCCCTTCTTAAACAACTCCAGTGGTTGCCCATCGACCTCCGCTCCAAACAAAAACTCCTCACTCTAGGCTTCAAGGCTCTCTGTCACCTGGCCCCTTCCTACCTCTCCTCCCTTCTCTCTTTCTACCGCCCACCCCGCACGCTCCGCTCCTCCGCCGCCCACCTCCTCGCCGTCCCTCGGTCTCACCCGTCCCGCCGTCGACCCCCGGGTCACGTCCTCCCGCGGTCCCGGAACGCCCTCCCTCCTCACCTCCGCCAAACTGATTCTCTTTCCCTCTTCGAAACCCTACTTAAAAATCACCTCCTCCAAGAGGCGTTCCCAGACTGAGCTCCTCTTCCCCCTCTACTCCCTCTGCCATCCCCCCTTTACCTCTCCACAGCTAAAGCCTCATTTTCCCCTTTTCCCTCTGCTCCTCCACCTCTCCCTTCCCATCCCCACAGCACTGTACTCGTCCGCTCAACTGTATATATTTTCGTTACCCTATTTATTTTGTTAATGAATTGTACATCGCCTCGATTCTATTTAGTTGCCATTGTTTTTACGAGATGTTCTTCCCCTTGACGCTGTTTATTGCCATTGTTCTCGTCTGTCCGTCTCCCCCGATTAGACTGTAAGCCCGTCAAACGGCAGGGACTGTCTCTATCTGTTGCCGACTTGTTCATCCCAAGCGCTTAGTACAGTGCTCTGCACATAGTAAGTGCTCAATAAATACTATTGAATGAATGAATGAATGAATATTTTCTCCAACTCAACTCTTTTACTCCCTAAAATGCAGCAACCCTAACTGCATGCAATATTCCAACTGGGCCTTTTGCTTTCTATGCCCTTCCTGATAAAGTCCTGTATTGAGTTGCCTTTTTTTTCCTGCACATTGAGCCAGTGATATAAAAAAACCAGTCAATATTGACTCAGAGATCTCTTTCCTGAATCATGACTGATAGCTCGGTCCATTGTAATGTAGTTGTAATTTGGATTACTTCTTCCATTGTGAATTATCTAGAACTCGATCCCAGCAATACTTACTGGCCATTTTTCAGCCCCGACACTCAGCATTTGAGGTTTTCCTGAACTTCATCCCCACCTGCCTAACATCTCACCATCTAGAAGAGCTTAATTTCATCTGCATATTTTTTGGGAAGGATATTTGTTAAGCACTTACTCTGTGCCAGACAGTGTACTAAGCACTGGAGTAGATACCAGCTAATCAGGTTGGACACAGTCCCTGTACCCCATAAAATCTCAGAATCTTAATCCCCATTTTATAGATGAGGTAACTGAGGCATAGAAAAGTGAAGTGACTTGCCAAGGTCACACAGCAGACAAGTGGCAGACCTGGAATTATAATATAATTCTAATATAATTCCTGTCCTCAAGGAACTTAATAATAAAAATATAAATTGATATTGTGTGCTTACTGGATTCAGAATGTTGGCATTAGAGGAGTGAAGTTTGTGGCAGGGTTTTGATAGCAAATTAGCTAGGTAAGGTGGGAAGGGGCAAGCTGATTGAGGGCTTTATAGCTGATGATAAAGTGTTTCTATTTAATGTGGAGGTGGATGGACAACCATTGGAGCCTTTTAAGGAGTAAGGAGACATGGACTAAAGAATTTGTTTTGAAAAATAACCTATGCAGCAGAGTGAAGTAAAGATTGGAGTGGATAGAGAGAGGAGGCAGGGAGGTAAGTGAGGAGGCTGATGCAGTAGTCAGGGTGAGATATAAGTGCTTGGACCAGCATAGTGGCAGAAACTTTTAATGTTAGAATATTTTAATGCTAACTTTGGCATTCCTTGCAGTATTCTCTTGTAATGCTTTTATAATTTTTTGTTCGCCCAACCTGAAACTCTTTATGGACTTTTCTGTTTTTATTCATATGAGTTTTCCACTTTTGAAGAAAGACCCAGGCCTTCTGATGGTTTCCTTAACCCTGTCAGCTAAGCCACATCAAGCTTTTATTGTGTGATTCGGTTTTCTTGTTCTGTGGCATACAGTTTATCTGGGGCCCTATAAAATTACATTTCTTTAAAAGGCCTCTATTAAACCTGTTTATTTTAGCTACCCCTTTCAGCTTCTTCCTAGGTCTGCATTTTTTCAGTTTTCTTTACAAAAGTTAAATAGCCATGGGTTTTTTTTTCATTGTTCTTACCTCTTTCATCTTCCGCAAAAAAATGCAAAAGTGTTACATGGTCACTGCGGCAGAATGGCTACCCCACATATGCTTCCTGTTCTACTCTCCCAAGCACTTAATACAGTGCCCTGCACACAGTAGGCTGTGTAGAGAGAGGGGAGTGAGTACCTAAGTGCTTGGGGGAAAGGAATCAAGTCCATAGGTAACAGAGTAGGGAGAGAGATAGGGTGAGGAGATAAGACATTAGTCAGAGAAGGCTTCCTGGAGGAGATGGGATTTTAGAAGTGAGTGTCTAATTCCCTCTTATTACTAATTCCCAGAGCTGGTAGAGTGCTCTGCAGATCATGAACAGCTAACAAATAATGGTATTACTAGAAGGGCAGTGTAGATGGGGAGAGTTTGGGTCTTAGGGATATTACAGGAGAGAGTGTTCTAGGCAGGAGGGTGGATGTAAGCTAGAGGTCAACAGAGAGAGAGATGAGAGTGAGGCTCAGTGGGGAGACTTGGATTAGAAGAGCAAAGTGGGCAGGCTGAGTGGTAGTGGGAGAGGAACGAGGATGACTAGCAGGGAGAGAGCTAACCGAATGCCTGTTAAACACAATAATCCCGGACAACTCAGTAAAACCTCAATGGTCCATCACCAATAAAATGACAGGAAGCAGCTTTGAAATGGTTTACTTTCTAAAATTTGAACCATTTAATTGCCAATGGCTCCAGCCCTTGAAGCAAATCCTCTGATACCAAGAAACTGGAAGCTCTTAGTACAATGCTCTGCGCCTAGCAAGCAATCTATAAATACCACTCATTGATTGATTGACTGAGAGGGATAGTCTCCTGCTGCTGGTGTCAGCACTTTAATAACAATAATATTAATACTTAAGCCCTTACTCTGTGCCAAGCACTGTACTAAACCCTAGGTACGGGATAATCAGGTTGGCCACAGTCCCTGTCTCCCATGGGGTTCACAGTCTAAGTAGGAGGAATAGAGCCAATAGACAGTGAGGCAGAAAAGACTAATTCAGCAGCATCCTCTGGCCGTACTGACGATGAGACAAGGTAGGGCGGAAGGAAATGGGCTTACCCTTGAGTTACCTCAAGTTCCCGAATGAGGGAGACAAGAGTAGGAGACGCAGGATGGTGGGAAGAAGGCAGTAAGATACCTCCAGCCTCTCTTTTAACTTTCACTTTCAGATGTCACTCTATTCTGCAGAATTTTCTCCATGATATTTCCTGGCTTCACCCCATCCTCTCCCTGCAAGCAGTTCCTGTGCTGGTTCAAGCTCTCCTCATCTCCTGGTTATATCTGTTCTCTTCCCTCTCAGTTCTCCAGCTCACATTCTTGGCTCATCGCAACCTAGCCATCTTGCTGTGCCTCACTCTAGACTCTCTTACCTTCAACATCCCTCCTCCCTTATTTTTCTAATGGCATTTGTTAGGCGTTTACTATGTGCCAGGCACTGTACTAAGTGCTGGGGTAGATACAAGCTAATCAGGTTGGACACAGTCCATGTCCCACATGGGGCTTTGCATTTTACAAATGAGTTAACTGAGGCAGAGAAAAGTTAAGTGCCTTGCCCAAGGTCACACCGAACGCAAATTTCAGAGCAGGAATTAGAACCCAGGTCCTTCTGACTTTCTGGCCCGTGCTCTATCCACCAGGGCTTGCATGTCCTCCAGTCCGCCTGGTAAGTCCCACTCTTGAAAGTAGCCAGACCTCAACTTTCTCCATATTCAAAGCCCAACTGAAATCCCTCCTACAGAAGGCCTTTCCCAACTAATTTTCCCTACTCCAGTTCATTTCAAGCTGACAGATCCCCTTAGCACTTACATTTATATGACAATCCTTAAGGACTTACGTATATATTGATTGACTTACCTCACTTGACTTCTGTTATATTTATCCACTCATCTTTCTAGACTCCTGCTATGACCAGTTCCAGCTTTGTTTTTGCTCTTGATTCCACTATTTGTAGACCAATTGTGCCTGCCTGTCTCCCCTTTCAATTCTAAAGCTCTAGAGGACATTTACTGAGTCCTACTGCATGCAGAGCACTGTGGGAGAGTACAAGACAGCTAGTAGGTATGATCTCTGCCTTCAAGGAGTTTACAGACTAAGGGAGGAGACAAATGCTAAAATAATTTACAGATCAGAGGAAGGGGAATGGCTATATAGGTGAAGGAGTTTTCTAATAGTGTAGATTAAAGAGTGATACAGATGTTTGTGGGTATATAACTGCACAGTTGATGAAGAAGTGTTGGGAGGATAAAACCCCGAGGAGAGGGGAAATTTAACAGGGAAGGCCGGCTGAAGGAGACATAATTTCAGAAGGGTCTTGAAGATGAGAAGATTGATGGTCTGACACATACTAAGGGGAAGGTAGTTTCAGCTATGCAGAAGGGTCTGACCCAGAGATCAGAACCTGGAGAATCAAGAATGAAGCACAGTAAGCTGGAGAAGAATGAAGAGTGCAAGCTGGGATATAGTGAGAGAATAGTGTGGATAAGTAGAAGGGAGACAACTGAGTGACTGCCTTAAAACCAACGTGTCCTATTCTTGCTTTTCATGCATCATCTCAAGCACTTAGTACAGCTCACTGCAAGTAAATACCACTGAAAATAAAATGGAAAGTGTATGCTTGCAGTGTTCTCCTGCTGGGAGCTACTTTCCTAAAGGCCAGGAGATATCCATTTCTAGATCACCCTTCTCCTGTACTAGACCAATCATCCTCTCTATTAGACCACCCTTCCCTGTATAAATGACCCTTCTCCTGTAGTGTAACAACCTGGCTTAGAACTCCCTTCCTCCCCTCTAGATTGTAAACTCCCTGTGGACCGGGAATGCGTTTACCAAATCTACTGTATTGTTCTCTCCCAAGCGCCTAGTGTTTGGTCTGCAATAAATACCAATGAGGGATCCCAACATCAGATATAGTTCTCTCTGCAGTTAAATCCCTCCTAAAATTCCATCTCCCCCAACAAGCTTTCCCAAGTTAATAGCTCAGGACCTTAAGCCATATCATCCCTTCAGCCAGTTCTAGCCTTTATGAACTGATGAGCAGCATGGTGTAGTGGAAGAGCACCAGCCTGGGAGTCAAAGGACCTGGGTTCTAATCCTGGATCCACCACTTTACTGTTCTGTGACCTCAGACAAGTCGCTTAACTTCTCTGTGTCCCAGTTACCTCATCTGTAAAATAGGGATTCAATCCTTGCTCTCCCTCTTACTTAAACTGTGAATGCTTTCTGGGAGAGGGACTGTATCTGAACTGATTCTCTGGTGTCTTCTCTAGCACTTAAAACAACACTTGATGCATATTAAGCACTTAGATACTGCGATTATTATTATTATTATTTAAATCCCCACTTAGTACTCATGTATATCTGTCTGCTCAATCTAATTATTTGGACCACTCTAGTTGTAAATATTTGTGTATTTATTGCCCCCTCTAAGGCGTAAGCTTCTTGGGGTCAGAGAATGCATCAATTTGTTATTCTGTTCTTCCTGAGCACCTACTTCAGTACACTGCACAAAATGGGCACTTAATAAATACTACTTACTGCTAACCATCACCACCACTACTACTATCGATGGTATGTACTGAGCACTTACTCTATGCAGAGAACTATATTAAGCACTTGGAAGAATCCAATGGAACAACGAACAGACACATTTCTGCCCACAATGAGCTCACAGTCCTGAGGGGGAGACAGACATTAATATAAACAGATAAATAGATAGATAAATTACAGGTATATACATATGTGCTGAGGGGATGGGAGGGAGGATGAATGAAGGAGCAAGAGCGGAGCAGAAGGGAGTGGGAAGAGAGGGGGGCTTAGTTAAGGAAGGCTTCTTGGAGGAGAGGTGCCTTCAATAAGGTTGAAGTCGGGGAGAGCAGTTATCTGTCCGATAGGAGGAGGGAGGGCATTCCAGGCCAGAGGTACGATGTGGGCGAGATAGACTAGACTGAGGTACAAGAGAGAAGGTTAGCGTAAGAAATCTGATGGAATGAATGAATGAATGAATAACGTAGCCTTGTATAAGTGAAGAACTTCACACTCGCAAAACTCACACGGTAGTACTACGCACACTTTGTCCAACAACACACGGATATGCATAAATGCTTCTTCTAACATGGCAACAGCATTCTACCCCAAAACATCTTACTAAAAAGAGGTTTTTGGAAGATCTGCCTGCACCTGATTTTTCAGACCTATGTTTTGAGACCCGACCATGGCCTTTGATGCAATTAGATTTACTATTTGTTTAAAGTATCCCTTTAAAATAAAACCTCTCAAAGTTGGTTTGTAGCCCCCCTTCTCCCAACAGCGTTTTGGCTCCTGGATAAACGTGGTGCTCTGATGTGGCAGGGGAAAATTTGCTTCGTGCTTTCTTATCAGAGATAAAGAACCTTACTCTGGACGCAGCCTCAGTCCTTCAGCCTAATCATAATTCTACCACACAACCCGCATGTTCTAACTCAATCAGCAGGGTACTTTTTTTTTAATCTGTTCTTCAAGGAAAATTCAATTGATGACTTACAAACCTGATCCACCATCAGAGTTTTTATTAAAGGGGCTGTATTTTCTGTGTTTTCCAAAGCTTAAAGTGGGACAGAAGTGGGGCCTTTTGGGAGGAGACTGACAGTTCAGTCGTGATCAAAACTGATGAGAAAAGGAGAGAGAAAGGAGAGAAAGAGAAAGACAAACACAAAGAGACACAGAGAGAGAAAGAGATGGGAAGAGAGTCAGAAAAAACACGGCCTAGTGGACAGAGCACAGGCCTGGGAGTCAGAAGCACCTGGGGTCTAATACCTGTTCTGCCACTTGTCTGTAGTGTGACCTTAGGCAAGGCATTTAACTTTTCTGTGCCTCAGTTACCTCATCTGTAAAATAGGGATTAAGCCCGTGTGCTCCATGTGGGACACAGAATGTGTCTAACCCAATCAGTCTGTATCTATCCCAGCACTTAATACAATGCCTGGCACTTAGTAAGTGCCTAAATACCATTAAGAAAAAAAAGAGCTCAACACAGAAAAACAGAAAGAGAAACAAAAAGTGATTACCAATCAATCAATCGATCAATTGGATTTATTGAGCATTTTATGGGTGCAGAGCACTGTACCAAGCACTTGGGAGAATACCGTATAACGGAGCTGGTAAACAAGTTCCCTAACAGTTTTCATGTTCTCTCCGCAGTGCTTAGTAAAGGATTTTGCATAGTTTAACTGCTTAATTCTTACCTACGATCAATAAGTCAGTCAATAGTATTGAGTGCTTACGGTGTGAGAGTGAGGCAGCAGAGACTCTAGGACACAGAGATACTAAAGATCAGAGATAAAATCAGAGATAGAGACAGGCAGAGCCAGAAAGACACATGCAGTTGGGATCAGCAGGCACACACACACACACACACACACGCACATACACACACAAACCACCTATTTTTTGTCCTCAGCAAAGGGGTATGCAAGGACAAGGAAGGCTAAAGTAGAAGACATCAGGTCTTCTCCTATCCCCATTATCCTCTAGATTGCAAGCTCCCTGTGGGAAGGGATTGTGTCTTTTATATCATTCTATTGTACTCTACCAATTGCTTAGTATGGTGCTCTGCACACAGTGAGTGCTTAATAAATACGACTGGACCGGTTTGGTCTCCGCCACCATCTGAGTCTGCTCCTTGTGGCTTCCGCTGAGACAGCCCTGTGTGACCATGAGAGCTAGTTGAGACATAAACAGCGTGGCTTAGTGGAAAGAGCAAGGGCATGGGAGTCAGAGGACCTGGGTTCGAATCCCGGCTGCGCCGCCTGTCAATTGTGTGACTGTGGGCAAGTCACTTCACTTCTCGATGCCTCTGTCATCTCATCTGTAAAATGAGAATTAAGACTGGGAGCCCCACGTGGGGCAACCTGATAACCTTGTAACTACCCAGCGCTTAGAACAGTGCTTGGCACATAATAAGCGCTTAACAAATACCATCATTATTATTATTATTATAAATGCAAAGGAACAACTCCTGGTAGTAAGTGGTAACAAGTCCTGTCGCAGTTGCAGCGACAATGAAAGCAGCAACCAAGCTGAAACTAGTGCAGAAGGAAAGTTACACACCATCACGTACACAAGCACACTCACAAGAAGTGATTGGAAGGAGCTTAGACAGAAGATGGAACATGAAAATCTTTGTCCACCTCTTGCTCGTATTCATCCATCTCGTTGGTTCTTTAAGAATTTCCTCAAGTTTCCCTGCAGAACCCGAGAATCTCAGCAATTGAAACATCGCACTTTTTATAATGATTCCTAAAACAGTTTAGATTTCCCTCCTTCAAGCTACATCCTTGAGAACACCTGCTTTGAGCTGTTAACAGATTATTATTAAGCAAGAGCAAATGTCATGGCGTCAGTTACAATAAAGTGTAAATAAAAGAGTTTATGGTAGGGTGTGTGGAGCTAAAAATTGAAATTAATCGCCCAGGCAGCAAATGACAGCTCCAAAGGTCGCGGTTTTGTTCGCTTGAAAAGCGTAATTTAATACTTTGATCAAAGAATTAATCTCTGTTCATCTTTTTTCATCTTAAATGGTGGAACGCTCATGGCGAATTCTTGCCTGGATCAGGCTTCCTGTTCAGACTGTCTATCCGTGTTCCCGTACTCTCTGGGTTGGAGAATTTAGGGTTATCACCCCACGTCTGGACCCTCTTCCCTGATCCCTGATGGTGAAGCAGCGTGGCTTAGTGGAAAAAGCACAGGTTGGGGAGTCAGAGGTTATGGGTTCTAATCCTGACCACCACTTACCAGTGGTGTGACTTTGGGCAAGTCACTTGCCTTCTCTGTGCTTCAGTTCCCTCATCTGTAAAATGGGGATTAATACTGTAAGCCCCAAGTGGGACAATCAGATTCCCTTGTATCTCCCCCAGTGCTTAGAATAGCGCTCGGCACATAGTAAGCACTTAACAAATGCCATTATTATTATGTTATTATTATCCCTGGTTTAGGCCGCTCCAGTCCAGAATAATGATAATGATAATTATGGCATTTGTTAAGAGCTTACTATGTGCAAAGCACTGTACTAAGCACTGTGGAGGATACAAGGTGATCAGGTTGTCCCACGTGGGGCTCACGGTCTTAATGCCCATTTAGTAGATGAGGTCACTGAGGCACAGAGAAGTGAAGTGATTTGCCCAAAGTCACCCAGTTGACAAGTGGCAGATCAGGGATTTGAACCCATGACCTCTGACTCCCCAGCCCATGCTTTTTCCACCAAACCACGCTGCTTCTCCAACATGAAAACATGAAAACTTACTCTCTCCCTCCTAGCCCCATCCTTCCAAACCCCACCCTCGCACCCCATGCTTACTCTCTAGGACTCCTCCCCTCCCATTTCCTGAGATCCGTGAATCCCTGTCCCCCGACCCAGGGGAGTCAAGCCCCTGACATTGGGCCAGAAAATGGTGGAATTTATTCTAGTCCAGAAGAGCAAAGTTCCTTATTTTAGGGGCGGGAAGGACCAGACAGCAGTGTCTGTTAATTGCTTTACCCTTTCATTCATTCATTCAAGTCATTCACTTGCATTTATTGAACATTTACTTGTGTGCAAAGCACTATACTAAGCACCAGGGTACAATACAACAATACCTCCGAGAAGTGGTACCCGTTTTACCACTGGCTAAGTTTAGCCTTTTGGTGGTGTGTCGGTGACATGTTTTTCACCCAGTGCCATTTTCGACTGATCCAGTTCCCAAAGAGTAGCTCGAAGAGGCAAGACTTAGTGGATAGAGCATGGGCCTGGGAGTCAGGTCATGGGTTCTAATCCCGGTTCTGCCACCTGTCTGCAAGTCACTTAACTTCTCTGTGCCTCAGTTACCTCATCTGTAAAACAGGGATTAACCCAATTATCTTGTATTTACCCCAGTGCTTAGTACAGTGCCTGGCACATAGGAAGCATTTAACAAATACCATTAAAAACGATAAAGGACAGCCAAGTCCCAGAAAGAGAGAGAAAGAGAGACAGAGAAAGAGAGAGAGACCGTGTGTGTGTGTGTATGTGTGTGAAGAGGGGTCTCCGGAGGTTGAGGTTTTGGGTGTTGGGGAGATCCAAGTGGATGGAGGGATCCGATGTGATAAGGGATCAGGTTGGAGTGGAAGAGTCTGAGTGAAAGGCAGGGACTCTGGTGGGAATCTGTTTGTTAATTCTGTTGTATTATACTTTCCCTAGGGCTTAGTACAGTGATCTGCACATAGTTGATCTGCACATAGTAAGCACTCAATAAATACCATTGATTGATTGATTGAGTGGGTAAAGGGTACTGAGTCTGAGAGTGACAGAGAGTGAATGGGGAGGGGCACTTCTAGCTAAGCACTGAGACTGCAGGGATACAGTTTCTAGATATGCTTGAAAACCCCCTGTCTTATTCTCTCTTTCTCTCCCCCTCCCCCTCATTCCTGGACTCCAAAGCTTTCCTCACTTCACCTCAGTTCCCCAGAATGGTGAAGTGAGCATAGCAACCCAGGAGTAGGGACAACACAGAGAGATAAGGCTTAAAGGCGATATTAATATCTGTCCACCCCCTGGACTGCGAGCCTGTTGAGGGCAGGGAACATGTCTACCAACTCTGTTGTGTTGTACTCTCCCAAGCACTTAGGACAAGGCTCTGCACACAATAAGCACTCGATAAATACCACTGATTGATTGAAGAGTTGATCAAAAATACAGCAGAGTCCCTAATTCCAAGCATCGTGAACCACCACCATATCATCAGCAGCAGCACTTAGAACAAGTGCTCAGAGCTTAGAACAGTGCTTGGCACATAGTAAACACTTAACAAATACCATCATTATCATTAGTATTATCACGACCATCGTCCCTGCCCTGTCATCACCCTTGATGTCATTGATATCATCACCATCCTCCTCCTTACCAGAGTCACCACGGACAGAGTCATAGCCAACATTATCATCTCTGCCCCATCTTCATCATCATCACCACTGACAGAGTCATTCATCGCCACCATTATCGCCCCTGCCCCATGCCATCCCTAACACCGTCGGCATCATCATCATCATCATCATATTATCATTATCATTATTATTATAATGGTATTGGTTAAGCTCTTACTTTATGACAAGCACCGTTCTAAGCGTTGGGGTAGATGTAAGGTAATGAGGTTGTCCTCTGTGGGACTCACAGTCTTAATCCTCATTTTCCAGATGAGGTAACTGAGGCACAGAGAAGTTAAGTGGGTTGCCCAAGGTCACACAGCAGACGAGTGGCGGAGCCAATATTAGGACCCTCATCTTCTGACTCCCAAGCCCGGGCTCTTGCCACTAAGCCACACTGCTTCTCAGCCATCACCTTCACCACCATCATCACCCTCACCAGCATCACCACTGACATAGCCATCACCACCATCCTTGTCTCTGCTCCATCTTCATCGTCATCCTCACCACTGACAAAGTCAGTGGGGAGACAGCGTCATTCATCGCCACCATCATTGTCCTCGTCCCTTGTCGTCCCCGGTGCCATCCCCATCACCATCCTCACCGATGACATAGTCATCACCACCAACATCGTCCTCACCTCCATTACTATCTGAAGAAAAAAGACCTCCGATCAACCTGCGTTAAGCATCTGGTACAGGTCAAGGACTCAGGGAGGGTCCATGGGAAAGGAGAGCAAGACAGATTTCTGGTCTTGAGGTGCTTGCACACTAAAGGGAAAGGCAAGACAGACCCAAGTGAAAGGCCATGATAACGGGAGTGCCAGATACATACCAATGGCCCCTAACCAATAGCGGACACGTGAGAAGAATCCAGGTTCAGCAGGTGATTCCGGTTTAAAGGAGGGCTGGAGGAGAAGGGTGTCGAGATGGATGGTCATGGGAATTAATGGGTCTGGGAAGTTCATCTGAAAAATTTCTGAGGGACAATCTGAGTCAGGGAAGGATTGAGAGGAGGACAGAAATGCAGAGATGCAAATGTTAATACACCTCCCAAGCCTTCCCAAGCTTTCCCAAGCGCCCCCTGCCCTGCCAAGCCCTCTCAAGATCTTCCATGTTCTCTCCTGCCCCGCCAATCCCTCCCATGATCTCCCCAGTCCTCTCCTGCTCTTGTAAGTCTTCCCAAGTCCTTCCATGCCCTCCCAAGCTCTTTCATCATGCCCTCTAAGCCAACCCGTGACATTTTAGAGACGCGGCGTGGCTCGGTGGAAAGATTGCGGGCTTGGGAGTCAGAGGTCGTGGGTTCTAATCCCGGCTCCGCCGCTTGTCAGCTGTGTGACTGTGGGCAAGTCGCTTCACTTCTCTGTGCCTCAGTTACCTCATCTGGAAAATGGGGATTAAGACTGTGAGCCTCACGTGGGACAACCCGATGACCCTGTATCTACCCCAGCGCTTAGAACAGTGCTCTGCACATAGTAAGCACTTAACAAATACCAACGTTATTATTATTGTTTTAAGCCCTCCCATGCTTTCCCATGTCCTTCGCCCATGACCTCCCGTGCAGTTCTCTGCCATTTTAGGGAGAGAGAGCTTCAATCTGAAAGTTTCCAAACTGGATGTTACTTTTTCCTAGCATTACATTTTCCTATCAAAAAATAAACCTAACTCATATTCATCACCATCATCTTAATCACCATCAAGAACATTAACTGAACCTTCTTGGGTACAGAAAACTGAACCTAGCACCCACTGTGTGCAGCACACTGTACTTGGCCTGTAGGAACAAGCAATAGAAGCAATACACAAATCTTCCTTCCAGAAGACTGCTTTCTAAGAAGGGGGAAGACACATAGTAGTAGTAGTAGTAGTGCAAGGAAGCAGCGTGGCTTAGTGGAAAGAGCCCGGGCTTGGGAGTCAGAGGTCGTGGGTTCTAATCCCGGCTCTGCAACTTAGCTCTGTGACTTTGGGCAAGTCATTTCACTTCTCTGTGCCTCAGTTCCCTTGACTGTAAAATGGGGATGAAGACTGGGAGCCCCACGTGGGACAACCTGATTACCTTGTATCTACCAGTGATTAGAACAGTGCTTGGCACATAGTAAGTGCTTAACAAATACCAAAATTATTAAATTAGTAGTAGTACTAGTTACAGTATTTACTGAGCACTCACTGTGGGCAGTGCATGCCCCAAGTGCTTACAAATTCAAAACAAAATAGAGAAGAGCATGGACCTGGGGGTCAGAGGACCTGGGTTTTAATCCCAGCTCTGACACTTGCCCGTTGTGTGACCTTGGGCAAATCACTTAACTTCTCGACTGGAACTATGTCCAAACTGATTTCCTTAGATCTATCCCAGCTCTTAGTATATTGTTTGGCACATACGAAGCTCTAAACGATTACAATAATAAACAACAACAAAAAAACCAAAGAAGTGACCATGGTCTCCGTCCACAGGAATTTACACTTTAAAGAGAGAAGTAGATATAAAAATATTTACAAATACAGTAGTCAAAATAAATAGTTGACTATATAATTGAATGCACGTATATACAAAACGGCTGAAGATGGAAATAAATGTTAGTAAATACTAGACTGGGCTGATGGTTTTAAGTAACTTGGGTTATTGGGGGAAATAATTGGGGATGGTTTATTGGAGGAGGTGGGAAATTAGGAGAGCTTTGAATGTGGGGAGAATTGAAGCCTGGCTGATTCGGGAAGAAAGGAGTTTCAAGCCAGGAGGACAAAGCGAATGAGGGGATGGAGGTAGAAGAGTCAAGAGAGGGATAAGACGATAGCTTGCTTGGGAGAAATGAAGAGAACAAGCTGGAGAATAGTGGGCTGAGAGAAAGCATAGGTAAGGTGAGGTGGATTGATGGGGAGGCTGGAAGCTGACAATTTTCCTTGAATATGGTGAAGCAGCAAGGCCTAGTGGCAAGACCATGGCCCTGGGAGTCAGGGGACCTGAGTCCTAATCCCAGCTCCCCCACACCTCCTGTGTGACCTTGAGTGAATCACTTAGCTTCTATGTGCCTCAGCTCTCTCACCTGCAAAATGTGGATTATTATTATCCTTATTATTACTATGGTATTTGTTAAATGCTTACAGGCACTGTACTAAACCCTGGGATGGGTACAAGCAAGTCGGGTTGGACAGAGTCCCTGTCCCATATGGGGCTCACAGTCTCAATCCTCATTTTACAGATGAGGGAACTGAGGCACAGAGAAGTGAAGTGACTTGCCCAAGATCACACAGCAGGCAAGGGGCAGAACCGGGATTAAATACCTGTTCTCCTTCCTATTTAGTTGATGGGATCTGATTACCTTGCTTCTACCTCAGAGCATAGTACAGAGCTTGGCACATAGTAAGTGCCTAACGAATATAACAACCCAGGAGTAGGGACAACACTGAGAGATAAGAAGGTTTAAGGTAACATTAACGTCTGTCTCCACCCCGAACTGTAAGCTCACTGTGGGCAGGGAACATGTTTACCAACTCCGTTACAATAATATAATAATAAATGGAGGAACAAAGGAAACCAGTGGAGAACTTGAAGGGAGGGGAGATGCATGCTAAATGATGCCTCTAGAAGATGATCCATGCAGCCACATGTAGTATTTTTCACTCCCCCAAGCGCTTAGTACATTGATCTGCACACGATAAGACCTCAATAAATATGATGGATCAATTGATTGAGAAGAGAGAGACCAGAGGCAGGGACGCCAGCAAGGAGACTGAGACAGTAGTCTAGCAGTGATCCAGGAACTTATTCCAGTATGGTAGCTATTCGGTGGAGAAGGAAGGGTGGATCCGAGAGACGCTGTGCGAGAAAAACCATTAGGAATTGGCAGGGGTCGGAAAGCTAGAGTTGAAAGACAATGAGGAATCAAGGTGACGCCGACGGCGTAAGTACAGAAAGTTATCTTGGAAGGAGTGAATCGTACGAGCTGGGAAAGTACAAGCAAAGAGAGTAGAAAGCTAAGAAGGGGATGGCTCCTTCTCTACACTGTAAGCTCACTGTGGGGAGGGAACGGGTCTACCAACTCTGCTGTATTATATTAGCCCAAGTACCTAGTACAGTGCTCTGCACAGAGTAAGTACTCAATAAATTCCACTGTTGATGATGATGATGATGATGATGATGATGGCTTATGGAGAATCCTGAAGCCAGTGATCAGAAGTTTCTGTTTGGGGTAGAAGAAGAGGTTTTGAAGAAATATGGTGATGGTTCTGGCTGGCTGGAAAGTAACTGGGGCAACTAAATGCAGGAAAGACCAAGGAAGTTGATGGAGTTAGTAAGCATCACCAGTTACTGTATCATTTCTAACCTCACCAACTCTGAAAATCCCCCTTTCAGACCACAACCTCCTAACCAGTAAGCGCTTAACAAATACCGACATTATTATTACTCTATTATACTTTCTGAAGTACTTAGCACACACTAGTAACTCAATAAACACTACTGATCGAACGACCGATTGTACGGGAAGGCTGGAATCACCTTGGTGGCTCCAAGAATGAAGAGGAGAAAGCACAGATCCGGAAAGTACCGTAGAGGTAAAAGCAACAGGATTTAGAGATTAACTGAACGTGGGAGAGATGTGTATTATCTATCCCAGTGCTTAGAACAGTGCTTTACGAATACCATCATCATCATTTAAGTCCCCTATTGTTCATTGAACATTCACCATTTTAACTGAGTTTAGATGGAGAGGAGGAAGAGATTGAAATGTGTCAGAACAGCAGGAGGAACAATTTAGAGGATATTTAAGTATTTGGTCCAAAGGATGTTTACACGGAAACTCCTGAAAAGACCCGTATGACTTTCCGGTGCCGCATCTCCAGAGGCCAGACTTAGGCTGTCTCCTTCATGGGCTGGAGAGTTGTGTAATTAATATTCATGATTCTACTACTAATAATTCTAGTTAAGTGCTTACTATGTGCCAACCACTGTTCTAAGTCCCGGAGTAGATACAATAATAATAATAATGTTGGTATTTGTTAAGCGCTTACTACGTGCAGAGCACTGTTCTAAGCGCTGGGGGAGATACAGGGTAATCAGGTTGTCCCACGTGAGGCTCACAGTTAATCCCCATTTTCCAGATGAGGTAACTGAGGCACAGAGAAGTGAAGTGACTTGCCCACAGTCACACAGATGACAAGTGGCAGAGGGGGGATTCGAACCCATGACATCTGACTCCCAAGCCCGGACTCTTTCCACTGAGCAACGCTGCCTCTCAGTCAATCAGGTTGAAAGAAAGCCTGTCTTACTGGGTGAGGGAACACCTCCTCCTCCACCCAAGATGCCGGGGGCAAAAGCCAGACACCCCCCACCCTGACATCATGGAGGCTGTCGTAACAGCACTCAGGACCGACTGGGCACCAGACCTGGCCACTGGCCACCCCACACCCTGCGAAAGCATTCCGCAGGAATCATTAACCGCACAAACACGTGTGAGACAGCAGATGCTTGGCTCAACACCCTCCCTCCCACTCTACCCCTCGTTCAAACATATTTGTCGAGTACGGTACATATTTATCTACTTTCTGGACCCTGTCACCTCCCTTCCAGCAGGAAGTCCGCAGGGTTACTCCTCAGAGGGTTGTAAAAACATTCTCAGCAGCTACTGGCTTGCACACGATATGGGCCGGGGGTGAGTTTATATCCCCGGATTAAACTGCTGAGCACTTCAGACCCTGTAGGTGACCAGGGAGACAGAGAAGGACGTTTCGTTCCCAACCTGCCAGAGGTAGAGTTATGGAGCACTCGTACTCTCGAGTTGTAACCTCATGTCGGAGAGCTAGCCAATGAAGCAGTTAATCAGTAGTGGTTTTTTAACTCCTACTATGTGCCCGGCACTGAACTAAGTACTCGGGAAAGTACAGTCCGATAGAGCTGGCAGACGGTAAGGTCGTTTTGGACAGGGAACCAATTCTGTTTTACTCTCCCAAGTGCTTTTTACAGTGCTCTGCATGCAGTAAATACTCAATAAATACCATTGATGATGACTTCTGCCCTCGAGGAGTAAAATGGAGTGGGACTGGACTCTCCTATCAGGGCCAGAAATTTCTATTTAGCAGCTAATCACTCAGGAGGATATCCAAGCAAAACAAATGAAGAAGTAAATGAGAGAGTCCCTCCTCTTTTGAAAGACCTAAGACACGCCCTCAGCAATCTCCAGAGATAGAGTACCCGGTCTTGGAGGGCGGGGTGATATTCACCCCTCCCTCAACCCCACAGCGCTTATGTCCCTCTCCGTAACTTATTTATTTATATTAATGTCTGTCTTCCCCTCTAGACTGTAAGCTCGTCGAGGGCAGGGGACATATCTACCAAGTCTGATACTGAACTCTTGTCTTACATTGTACTGTGATTAGCACTCAGTAAGAACTCAATAAATATGATTGCTTGATTGGTCACTATCAGAAGCCATTTTAAAAACACAGAATCCTGGGAATTACGAATGGACCGTCTAGGAAATTTCTGTAAGGAAACTGAATGCTTCAATCTCTGACTTTTGTACACAGTGGATGGGTTGTGCCCATTCATTGCAATCCTCTGTATCAAACCCCTCACTGACCTCCCTGCCACCATCCTCTCGCCTTTCCACTCAATCAGTTGATCAGTTGTATTTACTGAGCATTTACTATGTGCAGAGCACTGTACTAAGAGTTTGGGAGAGTACGGTGTAGCCGTTCATACTTCAATCCGCCGCCCGGATCGCTTTTCTAAAATACTGTTCCGAGCATGACTCCCCACTCCTCATAAACCTCCGGTGGTCACCCATCCACCTCCATCTCAGGCAGAAACTTCTCACCACGGGCTTTCAGGCACTCAATCAGTTCTCTTCCCCATTCCTATCCTTGCTTTTCCCCCAACTATGATCCAGCCTGCACTCTTCACTCCTCTAAAATCAGTGTATTCACCATCACCCTCTCTTGTCTTGCCTTCAGCATCTTTCTCATGCCCTCCCTTCCTGGAATTTCCTGCTATTGTGCCTGGAATTTCCTCCCCTTTCACATTCAACAGACCACCAATCCCCCCAACTTCAAGGCGCTACAAAAATTATATCTCCTCCAGGAAGCCATCCCTGCATAACCTTTCATCTCCCCACTCTATTATCCCTCCTTATTGTACCATCTGCCCCTCTCAGGGTCACACGTGAAGAGTTTCCAGTCCTGTACCAGCCTTGACTCTGAGAGGGAGAGTCAAGCAGAGACCTAGCCATTCCATTCCTAGCTTGGGCAGTGGCTAGCGAGTGAAAGGCAATCTGCTATAAGTCAGAATTCACCTGTGCTGGGCAGCAGTGGCATGAGAGAGAATCGAGAGTGGAGACTCGAGTTTACTGCACGGAAGGAGATAATGGTAAACCACGCCCATATTTTTACCAAGAAAACTCTTTGGACACACTACCAGAACGATTTCAGATGGAGGTGGGGCGTTGGGGAAGAGATGTGTCTGCGGCGTCGCTACGGGTCGGAGACGACTCGACGGCATAAGACAGGACTGTATCATTTATGCACTTGAGTCTGTACCCACTAAGCACTTTGGTATGTACTCCACCCCTAGCCCACACAACACTTATGTACAAAGCTTCATTTTAGGTTGCTTTCCCTACCCGAATAATTCATTTTAGTGTCTTTCTCCACTCTCCGGCCCTCCTGCCCATACATAGATTCTAAACTCCTTGAGGGCAGAGATCGTGTTGACTTACTGGAGTAAGTAAATAAGTAAGCCTCCTCCCCCTGACTTTCTCATCACTGCAGACAGCAACACTATCCTTCCCGTCTCACAAGTCCATACTCTTGGAACGATCCTTGACTCCTCTCCTTCGTTCAACCCACATATTCGATCTATCACTAAATCCTGTCTGTTCAACCTTCACGATCTCGCTAGAATCTGCTCTTTCCTCTCCATCCAAACTGCTACCATGTTCATCCAAGCACTTGGCCTATTCTGCCTTGATCAGTGTATCAACTTCCTTGCTGACCTCCCAGCCTCCTGTCTCTCCCACTCCGGTCCAGACTAAACTCTGCTATCCGGATCATTTCTCTACAAAAACGTTCAGTCCGTGCTTCCTCCTCAAGAACATCCACTGTTGGCTCATCCATTTCTGCACGGAACAGAAACTCCTTACGATCGGCTTAAAAGCACCCAACTTACCTCCTCCTACCTCTACCTTGCTGGTCTCCTGCTACAACCCAGCCCACAAGCTTCATTCCTCTAATGCCAACCTGCTCACTGTACCTCAATCTTCTCTATCTCACCAGTGACCTCTCACCCACGTCCTGCCTCTGGCCTGGAACGCCCTGTCTTCTCATCTGACCTCTCCCCACCTTCAAAGCCATATTTAATCAATTGTATTTACTGAGCATTTACTACGTACAGAGCAGCGTATTAAGCACTTGGGAAAGCACTGGACAACGCAATTAGCAGACACGTTCCCTGCCCTCTGCAATCTTATAGTCCAAAGGCATATCTCCTCCAAGAGGCCTTCCGTGACTAAGTGCTCATTTCCTTTTCCCCACTCCCTTCTGTGTCACCCTGATTTACTCTCCTTATTCATCCCTCCCTCAGCTCCGCGGGACTTATGTACATATCCGTAATTTATTCATTTATTTATATTAATGTCTGTCTCCCCCCTCCTTGTGGGCAGGGAATATGTCTGGTATATTATTCTACTGTACTCTTGGCAAACACTTAATATAGAGCTCTGCACACTGTAGGTGCTCATTAAATACTATTGATTGACTGACTGATTGATTGCTTTGTGAATTAGAGCTCTCCCTCTTCATTCCAGGTTGCTTCAATTAATCAATCAGTCAATGGTATATGCTGAGTGCTTGCTACGGGCAGAGCAATACACTCAGTGCTTCGGAGAGAACAATATAATAGAATTGGCAGACACAATCTCTGCCCTCAAGGACCTCGCAATTTAGTGGGGCAATTGGCACTGGCATTCACTCGACAGTCCACACTGAATCTCTCTCTCGCTCTCTCTCTCTCATAAACACACGCACTCACTAGACGCAGATGCACACACATGTGCACGCACATGCACACATACACACACACACCCCCACACAAATGCTGACATTCAATCCCTCCAGGCTCCCAGCTGGAGCTGGCCCCTGAGCCTTGTCAGGCTGGGGGTGCAAGTTTGGGAGCTGGGGTGTATGTTTCCCTCCCCCAGACGACTGGTTGGGAGAGGCTGCCCACTGGTTGTTCAGAGATGTCTGGACAGGCCCATGGCGATGCCCAGTGAATGCCTCAGTTTCCTCATCTGTAAATTGGGGGTTCAATACCTGTTCTCCCTCCTACTTAAGACTGTGAACTCCATGTGGACGGGGATTGTGTCCGACCTAATTAACTCGTACCTACCCCGGCACTTAGAATGGTGTTTGACGTATAATAAGTGCTTAACAAGTACCATAAAACAAAAAATAAAGGACCAGGATTCTACAGCTATTGGAAGAAGAAGGGACTGCACCCTGCAGCCCAGGCAAAGCAGGGCACTGGGATGGCACACAGGGAGCTTCCCTCCTCTGGCTGGAGTCCTGGCCCACTTCCATCCTCTGTGCCAGGAAGTCCACCAAAGACTTTTTCTGGGATCTAACACAAACCCAGAGCTCTTGTCCCCACTGATGCCCAGCCAGCACTGGGAGGGAGTTCCACTCCTGACACTGATCCATGCCCTGGGCCCCCAGATTCCTCCAACCCCACTCACCTCCTTCCCCTTTCTCATCTCCCTTCTTCCTCCCCTCCACCTTTTCTCCTCAGTCTCCTTCCTAACCGCAGCCTGCGGGAGCCCATCCTGTGCTTGCCTCCCAGACTACACACAATCCTGCTTCTCTCTCATAGAAGAGCCCTTCCCGCTACCAAGACCGCCCCCGGCTTCCTAGTTGGTTTCTGTGTGTGTGGTTGTTGTTGCTTTTATAGTATTTGTCAAGTGCCTACTACCTGCCAGGCACTGTACTGAGCGCTGGGGTAGATACAAGCTAATCGAGTTGGACGCAGTCCTTGTCCCATCATAATCCTCATTTTACAGATGAGGTAACTGAGGCACAGAAAAGTGAAGTGACTTGCCAAAGGTCACGTAGCAGAGAAGTGGTGGAGCTGGGATCAAAACCCAGGTCTTTCTGACTCCGAGGTCCATGCTCTTTCTTCCATGCCACGCTGGTTCCTCTCCTTGACTCATCACCCCGTCCCCTTTTACCCTGCACCCTGGCTCTCTGCTTCTCTGGTCTGCCCAGCATCAGCATCACCATCCCAGTTACCAGCAGCATCTACAGGGTGCATCTACCAAGCGCTGAGCTCTGTACCGTGTGAGGGTGTGGAGTGGGGACGCTTGTCGATTTGGCAGATAACACACCGAGCTGCTTTAGAGGCCCCCCTAACCCAGCTCTCCACCCTCAGCTGCCCAGTACACACACACACAGCCCCTAGATACTGACGCAAGCAGACCCAAATACGCATATGCCTAGATGCTCTCCCACCCAAGCACGCACAGACTCACACAAGAAGAGGGTGCCGGGGCGAGGCGGACTACTGGGGTTATGCCTGCCTCGGACCCCGACTTCCCAGTTTCCGCTGGAAAGGTCTCTGGCGGACAGGCAAAGTGGGCTAGTGGATAGAGTGCCGGCCTGGGAGTCAGCAGGACCTGAGTTCTAATCCCCGCTCCTCCGCGAATCTGCCGTGTGACCTTGAGCAGGTTACTTCACTTCTCTGTGCATCGGTTCCCTCATCTGCAGAATGGGAGTTAAGACCGCGAGTCCCATGGGGGGCGTGGATTGTGTCCAACCTGATTACCTCGTGTCTACCCCAGCGCTTAGCACAGAGCTGGCACACGGCGCTTAAGAAACACCATTAAAAAACCCGAAGAGAAGCCGGTGTTTCCGGAGGGGCCGGGGCAGGGTGAAGGGGCCAGGGGTCCGGGCTGGCCGCCCCCCCCCCCCCCCGGGACCCCCGCATCCCCCCGGCCCTGCGGCCTCTTTGTATGTCGGGGCGGGGGGAAGCGGGCGGGCTTCCACCGTGAGTATCTTGGATACTTGGCGGGGCTTTGGGGGTGGAAGCTAATTGCTAATAATGGAGAGAAAGGAGTCAGCCAGCATGGCAGGGGCGGCCTGGCATATGGGGAACGAGACCTCCGAAACGTTCAATATTCAGGTTTCCAAAATATTAATGAGATTAAAGCAACCTGCAGCTCGCCGGCCCAGCTTGTTAACGGGACGGGAGAGCGCGGCCTGCCAGCCGCTTCTTATGCAAACTCCACGGCGGCGTTTCTGCGGATGGAAAACGGGGGGTCTGGGGGGCCTGGGGGGAGGGGGCAACTCCCGACCGGAGGGGCGAGAGAGGGCCGAGAGACAAGAGGGAGGGCAAGGAGAGGGGGTGGAAAAGATGGAAAGGGATGGGGGAGAGGAGGGAGAGAGAGAGAGAAGGGGGCAGGGAAGGCGGGGAGGAGTGGAGGCAGGGGAGAGGGGAAGGAGGTGGGGAAGAGACGAGAGAGGAGCAAAGTGGGGGAGAGGAAGGGAGAGGGGAACAGGTTCAAGGAGAGGAGAGAGAGGTGCAGGGTGGAGGAGAAGAAGGGAGAGAGGCGCAGGGTGCGGGAGAGAGGAACAGGTCCAGGGAGAGAAGGGGAGAGAGGGGCGGGGTGGAAGAGAGGAAGGCAGACAGGAGCAGGGTGGGGAAGAAGAGGGGAGAGAGGGGCAGGGTTGGGGAGAGAGGAACAGTTTTGAGGAGAGGAGAGGAGGGGAGAGTGGTGCAGGGTGGAAGAGAGGAAGGGAAAGGGGAGCAGGATGGGGAAGAAGAGGGGAGAGAGGGGCAGCGTTGGAGAGAAAGAGAGGTTCGAGGAGAGGAGGGGAGAGAGGTGCAAGGTGGAAAGGAAGGGAGACAGGAGCAAGGTTGGGGAGACAGGAGCGAGGTGAGGGAGAGGAAGGGAGACGGGAGCGGGGGCGGGGGAGAAGACGGGAGAGGGAGAGAGGAACAGATTCAGGGAGAGGAGGGGAGAGCGGGGCGGGGGGGAGGGGGGGGAAGAGAGAAAGGGAAACAGGTGCGGGGTGGGGAAGAAGAGGGGAGAGAGAGGTAGGGTTGAGGAGGAAGAGAGGTTCGAGGTGAGGAGCGGAGACGGGTGCAAGTCGGAAAGGAAGGGAGACAGGAGCAGGGTTGGGGAGAGAGGAGCGAGGTGAGGGATGGAGAGAGGAGGAGGAGGAAGATGGAGAGAGTGCGCGGGGAGAGGTAGAAGGGGTGGGCAGGTGAAGGGGAGGGAAGGGGAAAGGGAGCAGGCAGAGGGCTGATTGGGCCTGGGCCGCAATCCAGCCCGGGGCCGGGCTGCCCGGCGGAGGCGGCCGCCGTGCCTGCGCCCTGGTGCCCGTCCCCTCGTGCCCCCCCCCCACCCCACCCCCGGACCGGCCGAGGGATGCCCGGCCCCTCCCCGGGACACCCCGAGGGACACCCCCACCCCAGCACACAGTCCCTGTCTCTGTCCGTCTCTCTTTCTCTGGTTGGGTGCCGCCGTCTCTCTCTGGCCGTCTCTCTCTCTCTCTCCGTCTCTGCAGCCTCTGGTTGGCTCCAGCCGTCTGTCTCTGCCTCTCCCCGTCTCTGGGTGACTATCTCTGACTCTGGTCTATCTCTGCCCGTCTTTCTGTCTCTGTCTCTGCTTGGCTGCCGACCTCTGTCTCTGTCCATCTCTCTGTCCGTCTGAATCCGTCTCTGCTTTGGCTGCCGACCTCTGTCTCTGTCCATCTCTCTGTCCGTCTGTCTCTGTCCCTGGCTGCCCTCTGTCTCTGTCCATCTCTCTGTCCGTCTGTCTCTGTCTCTGATGGACAGAGACAGAGGTCGGCAGCCAAACACTCTGTCCGTCTGTCTCTGGCTGCCGACGTCTGTCTCTGTCCGTCTCTCTGTCTCTGGTTGACTATCTCTGACTCTGGTCTATCTCTGTCTCTGGTTGACTGCCGGTCGTCTCTCTCTGTCTCTCTGTCCATCTGTCTCTTTCTCTGGTTGTCTGTCCCTCTCTCTCTCTCTCTGTGTCTCTGTCGCCGTCTGTCTCCCTCTGTCCATCTCTCGGTCTCTCCCGTCTGTCTCTGGTTGACTGCCGGTCGTCTCTCTCTGTCCTTCCCGATCTCTGCCTGCCTGTCTCTGTCGTGGGCTGCCCCCTTCCCCCTGTCTCTCCCCGTCTCCCTGCCTGCTATCTCTGCCATCTACGCGTCTCTGTCTCTGTGGCTGTCCGTCTGGCTGGCCGCTCCCGTCTCCGTCCGCCTCTGTCTGATGGGGCTGGTCGCGATGTAGCTGAGAAGCGGCCTGGCCTGGGAGTCAGAGGACGTGGGTTCTAATCCCGCCTCGGCCACGTCTCTGCTGTGGGACCTGGGGAAAGCCCCTTCGCTTCTCTGTGCCTCAGTTTCCGCATCTGTAAAATGGGGATGAAGCCTGCGAGCCCCCAGCTGGGACAAGCTGCTTAGCTGGTACCTACCCCAGCGTTTAGAGCGGTGCTTGGCGCGTAGTAATCACTCGACAGATACCATCGTCATCATTGCTATCATTATTATTATTATTATTAAGAATAATAAATGTGGGTGGGTGGGTGGTTGGAACGTGACCCCGAGCACTCCCCGCGCCCAGGTCGGCCGGAGCAGCGAGCGGGTCCTGTCGACTGGTCCTGTCCCGGCCGAGGGATGCGGGACGGGGATGCCCGGGGACCCAGTGATGCCCGAGGCTGCCCCGGAGTGGGCACCGGGGGTGGTTGGCAGGGGGTGAGGGGGTGAGGAGGTGAGGGGGGGGGGGGGGGTGGTCCTCAGGCAGGAGGTGATGGGCGCAGGGGCGATGGGTGACGGCGTGGCCGCGGGGGGTTGGTCCTGCCCGGCGGGGCCGGGCTGCTGCTGTGGAGGTCGCCCTCTCTGCTCTGACCGACCCTGACCCCAACCCCGACCCCCGGGGTGGGGCTCTCACTCATTCGCTCGTACTTATTCAACGCCTACTGCGGGCAGGGGACCGTACTAAGCGCTTTCCCGAGAAGCAGCACGGCCTGGTGGCCAGAGCCCGGCCGCCAGAAGGCCACGGGTTCTAATCCGCGGTTTGTCCGCTGCGCGACCTTGGGCTGCCGACTTCTCTGGGCCTCAGTTCCCTCCTCTGTAAAAGGGGGACGGAGACTGCGAGCCCCGGGCGGGACGGGGCCGGCGTCCGACTCCATTGGCTTGGGCCCGCCCCGACGCCTAGTACGGCGCCTGGCCCCCTAGTAAGCGCTTAACAAATACCAGAACCATCTCTCCTCTTTCTCCGCCTCGTCCTCCGCGGCCGCTCTTGGGCTTCTGCCCGTTGGCCCGAGCAAGGCCCGGTCTCGCCCTCCGCGGCTTCGGGGTTTTCGTTGAGGGGGGAGAACCCCCCCTCCGAAATTCGTTGCGGAGGCTCCCGCACTTCCCCAGAGGCGGCCTTTCGTTGCCGCACGCCTTTCCCCGCGAAGACATCGGCCGGGACACAAGGCACCACGGGCTCCTTTCCCACCTTTATTGCCATCCTCGCCCAGGAAAACACGCCGACTCCGCTAAATTAAAAATAAACGGCTCTGATAGAAAAAAAAAACCAGTACAAAAAGAACCCCAAAACGGGGGGGAAAAAAAAAGGTGTGTGGGGGGGGGAGGGGGGTGGTAGAAACGGTAGCAAACACTCCATAATAAATACCTGTCCTAACGTCAACGGAGCCAAAGAGAACAAAACGAAATCTTTCGTCCCGGGGGGTTGGGGGGGGATCTTTTGGTGTTTCTGTCTTCTCCGGGGGGCCGGGGTACGGGCCCCGGGCGTGTGCGGGGTTTGGCGGGTGGGGGGGCACCCCGGATGGAGGGGGAGGGGGGAGAAGGCGGCATCCCGTTTCCCCGGCGACGGGGGGAGGTGCGGGATGCGGGGGGAGGGGGGTCGGCATCTCTGTCCGGCCCGGCCGGCCCGGGGGCGTCCACTAGCTGGCCTCGTCCGAGTCGCTGTAGTGGGAGCGGGGGGAGAACTCCCCGTCGCTGCGGTGGGAGCGCGGGGAGGCCTTGCGGCCGCCGTCGGGGCCGGGCTGCAGCAGGGTCCCGGCCAGCGCCTTCTGCGCCACCATGGCCCCCAGGGCCCGCTCGTCGAAGGGGGCGAAGTGCAGAGCGTCTAGCGGCAGGGGGAAGCCCCCCGCGGGGGCCCCGGGGAAACGCGTCCTGCCCGGCCCGGCCGGGGGTCCCGGGGGCAGCGGCGGCAGGACCGATCCCGGGAGGAGCCCGGGCTCCGCGTCCCCGACGGGAGCCGCGGCGGGGGCGGGGGCCGGGCCGGGGGCGGCGGCGGCGGGGGCGGGCGCGGCCGCCTCGGGCCCCCGCAGCAGGTCGGACAGCGCGTTGATGTAGATCTGGGCCATCTGCAGCGTCTCGTACTTGGACAGCTTCTTGTCGTTGTTGAAGGACGGGATGACGTCCCGCAGCTGGTCGAAGGCGTGGTTGAGCCCGTGCATCCGTCGGCGCTCGCGGGCGTTGGCGGCCAGGCGCCGCTGCTTCTGCACCCCGGGGGCGGCGGGGGCGGCGGGGGCGGCGGCGGGGCCGGCGGCGGGGGCGGCGGCGGGGGCGGCGGCGGGGCCGGCGGGAGCCTCGAACGCCGCTCCGGCCCTGGCGCGGCCCGGTTCCCGGCCCCGCCGCCGGGGGGCGTCGCCGTCGGGGCGGGGCTGCGGGGGGCCCGGCCAGGGGTAGGCCGGGGCCCAGGCCCCCGCGGGCGGCGGGCGGGACATGGCTGGCTCGGCCGCCCCGGCTGGCGGCCGCCGACCCGTCTCCGGTTGCCCAAGGCGCCGCGGCCCTTTAAGGAGCGGCACGCGCCGCCGGCCCGCCGCCCCTCCCCCCGCCCCGGCCCTCGTGCCGCGCCCGCCCCCTCCTCGCGCCGGTCGCGTGGCGCCTCGGCCAATGGGCGGCGCCGCCCGGCGCGTGCGAGGAGCCAATCGGAGCCCGCCCGGCTCCCTCCCCTCCCTCCCCCCCCCTCGAAACTGGCCCCGCGCGCGCGCGCGGGCGGGCGGACCGGCGGGCCGGCGCGCGCGCCCCCAACTTTTTCTTTCTTTCTTTCTTTCTTTCTTTCTTTCTTTCTTTCTTTCTTTCTTTCTTTCTTTCTTTCTTCTTTCTTTTCTTTCTTTCTTTCTTTCTTTCTTTCTTTCTTTCTTTCTTTCTTTCTTCCTCCCTCCCCTTCCTTCTCTTTCTTCCCTTCCTTTCGCCTTCTCTTCTTTCTTTTCTCTCTATCCTTCTTTTCCCTTTTTTCTTTCTTTCTTTCCTTCCTCCTTTCTTTAGTTTTCTTTCCGTCTCTCCTTGTCTTTCTTGCCTTCTTTTCTTTTCTTTCCTTTCTTTTCTTTCCTTTCTTTCTCTTTCTTCCCTTCTTTTCGCCTTCTGTTCTTTCTTTTCTCTCTATCCTTCTTTTCCCTTTTTTCTTTCTTTCCTTCCTCCTTTCTTTAGTTTTCTTTCCGTCTCTCTCTTCTTGTCTTTCTTGCCTTCTTTTCTTCCTTTCTTTTCTTTCCTTTCTTTCTCTTTCTTCCCTTCTTTTTGCCTTCTCTTCTTTCTTTTCTCTCTATCCTTCTTTTCCCTTTTTTCTTTCTTTCCTTCTTCCTTTCTTTAGTTTTCTTTCCGTCTCTCTCTTCTTTTCTTTCTTTGCCTTCCTTCCTCCCTTTCTCTTTCTTCCCTTCTTTTTCTTTTCTTTCTTTCTTTTCCTTCCCTCCTCTCTTTCTCTTTTTTCCCTTTCTTTTTCTTTCTGTTCTTTCTTTCTTCCTTCTTTTTTCCTTTCTTCTTTTCTTTCTTTTCCTTCCTTCCTCTCTTTCTCTTTCTTCCCTTCTTTCTTCTTTTCTCTCTTTCTTTTCTTTCTTTTTCTTCTCTCTTTTTTTCTTTTCATTCTTTTCCATCCTTCCTTTCTTTCTTTCTTTTTCTTCCCTTCTTGTTTCCTTTCTGTTCTTTCTTTCTGTTCTTTCTTTTTCCTTTTCTTTCTAATCTTTCTTTTCCCTTTTTTCTCTCTCTCCTTCTTCCTTTCTTTCATTTTCTTTCTTTCTCTCTTTTCTTTTTTTCTTTTCTTCCTTTCTTTTTATTTCCTTCCTCTCTTTCTCTTTCTTCCCTTCTTTTTTCCTTTCTGTTCTTTCTTTTTTCTTTTCTTGCTATCTTTCCCCTTTCTCTTTCTTTCCTTCTTCCTTTCTTTCGTTTTCTTTATTTCTCTCTTTTCTTTTTTCATTTCTTTCTTTCCTTCTTCCTCCTTTCTTTTTCCATTTTCTTTCTTTTTTTCTTTCCTCCTTTCCTTTTTCCTTTATTTCTTTTTTCTTTCTTTTCCTTTCTGTCCTTCTTCTTCCTTTCTTCCTTTTTCTTTCTTTGTTTTTCTTTCTCTTCCTTTCTTTCCTTCTTTCTTTCCTTCTTCCTTTCTTTCTTTTCTTCCTTTTTTCTTTCTTTGTTTTTCTTTCTTTTCCTTCCTTTCATCTTTCTTTCTTTCCTTCTTTCCTTCTTCCTTTTACCTCCCCGCTCTCCTTCCAACCCCCCACCCCCCCGCCTTTTTTCTTTCAAGTCTCCAAATTCATATGTTAATCGAAGGGCCGTTACTGCCGCCCGAACTCCCGCGGAGCGAAGAACGGCTCCCGCCTCGCCATTCGATCAGATTTATGATGATGATGATGATGATAATAATAACAATAATAATAATAATAATAATGGTGTTTGTTCATTCAACAGTATTTATTGAGCGCTTACTCTGTGCAGAGCACTGGACTAAGCGCTTGGAATGGACAATTCGGCAACAGATAGAGACAGTCCCTGCCCAGCAACGGGCTCTCAGTCTAGAAGGAGGGAGACAGACAACAAAACAAAACAAGGAGTCGGGAGTCAATACCATCGAAATAGATAAGTAGAATCACCGATTATATTAAGCGCTGACTATGTGCCAAACACTGTATCGAGTGGGCAGAGCACTGAGACAGTACAGTACAGACTCGCCTCCCGCCCCTTTCGCCCTTCCCGCGTCCCCGCTTCATTACTATTATTAATAATAATAATGAAAAATCGTATTATTGAGCGCTTACAGTGTGCGGAGCACTGTAGTGAGCGCTTGCGAAAATACACTACAGACTCGCGTTCCTTCCCTTTCGCCCTTCCCGCGCCTCCGCTTCATTACTACTATCAGTAATAATATTTACAAACCGTGTTATTGAGCGCTTAATGTCTGCAGAACACTGTACTGAGCGCTTGGGAAAGTACAATACAGCCTCGCGTTCTTTCCCTTTCATCCTTCCCGAGCCTCCGCTTCATGAATATTATTATTAACAATAATCGTATTTATTGAGCCCTTATTGGGTGCCGATCACCGTAGTAAGCGCCTGGAAAAGTACAATACCGACTCGCGTTCCTTTCCTTTCGCCCTCCCTTACCGCGCCCCCCCCCTTATCATTATTATTATTATTGTTACTCATCGTATTTACTGAGCACTTTACTGTGTGCAAAGCACTCTACTCAGCGCTTGGGAGAGTGCAATATAACATCAAACACATTCCCTGCCCACAACGAGCTCCCAGGCTAGAGGAGGAGACCGACATTAATATAAATAAATAAATTACACATATATAGAGAGAGATCTAGACGCATGTGCCTTGGAGGAAGGGAGAGAGGACGGATGAAGGACCGAGTATGAGCGGAGCAGAAGAGAGTGGGGGGAATAATAATAATGTTAGTATTTGTTAAGCCCTTACTATGTGCCAAGTACTGTGCTAAGCGCTGGGGGAGATACAAAGTATTCAGGTTACCCCCATTTTAGAGATGAAGTAACCGAGGCACAGAGAAGTGAAGCGACTTGCCCAAAGTCACGCAGCTGATAAGTGGCGGAGCCTAGATCAGAACCCACAACCTCTGACTCCCGAGCCCGGGCTCTTTCCACTAAGCCACGCTGCTTCTCTGGGAAGAGGAGAGGAGAGCTCAGTCAGGGAAGGCCTCCTGGAGGAGATGGGCCTCCGATACGGCTTTGAAGCGGGGGAGAGCAATAATAACAATAATGATGATGATGGCATTTGTTAAGCGCTGACTATGTGCCAAGCACTGTTCTGAGTGCTGGGGGAGGGAATACAAGGTCATCAGGTTGTCCCACATGGGGCTCACCCTCTAAATCCCCATTTTCCAGATGAGGTCACTGAGGCCCGGAGAAGTAAAGTGACTTGCCCAGAGTCACGCAGCCGACAAGTGGCGGGGTCGGGATTAGCACCCAAGACCTCTGACTCCCAAGCCCGGGCTCTTTCCACTGAGCCACGAATGATCTGTCCGAAAGGAGGAGGGAGGCCGTCCCGGGCCAGAGGGAGGATGTGGGCCAGAGGTGGGCGACCACTTGGACGAGATGGCGTTATAGTGAGGTACAGCTGACCCTCCCCGACCCTTCGGCTGGTGGGCACCAAAGAACCCGCTGCCAAGACACCTGCACCCCTGGACTTATAATTATTATATAATTATTATTATTATCAGCTGGGCTTAGTGGAAAGAGCACCTGCTTGGGAGTCAGAGGACGTGGGTTCTAACCCTCCCCCTCCGCCACTTCTCTGCTGTGTGGCCTTGGGCAAGGCACTTGGCTTCTCTGTGCCTCAGTTCCCTCATCTGTAAAATGGGGACTGAAACTGTAAAACCCACGTGGGACAACCTGAGTACCTTTCATAATAATAATAATGACGATGGTATTTGTTAAGCGCTTACTATGTGCCGAGCACTCTGCTATCTCCCCCCAGCGCTTAGAACGGCGCTCGGCACCCAGTAAACGCTCAATAAACGCGACTGATAATAATCATCCTAATGATGACAGTATTTGTGAAGCGCTTAGTATGTGCCAAGCACCGTTCTATCTCTCCCCGGCGCTTAGAACGGTGCTTGGCACACAGTAAGCGCTCAATAAATACGATTGAGAATAATCATCATAACGATGATGGTGTTTGTTAAGCGCTTACTATGTGTCAAGCACTTGTCTGTCTACCCCAGCGCTTAGAACACAGTAAGCGCTCAGTAAATACGATTGATGATCGTAATAGTCATAATAATGATGGTATTTGTTTAGCGCTTTCTATGTGCCAAGCACTGTTCTAAACGCTCGAGAGAGCATAATATAACATTAAACCCAGTCCCTGCCCACAACGAGCTCCCAGGTAAACGGCGCGCGGGGCCTCTATATCTGCTCCCAAGGCTGGAGAGAGAGAAAATGTTATTTTATCGCCTCTTCCCCACCTCCCACCCCCCTCGCCCCCCTTAGCCAGTTTCGGGGTGCCCCCTCCCCTGCCAACGCCTCCTAGCCCAGAAATTTTCATCAGAGGGAGGGAGCATGAGTGTGGCCTGGAGGGGAGACCCTCGGCTGTGGGAATTAGGGGACGGACATATAGGATTAAACCTACGTATGTCCCCTAATTCCCTAATTCCCACGGCGTCCCGACGGGCCTCGGGAAAACCACTGCCTTCCCTCCTCTGTAAAATGGGGATTCACTCAGTCGTATTTTCTGGGCGCTTACTGTGTGCAGAACACTGTACTAAGCGCTTGGGAAAGTACACTAGAGCAATAAAGAGTGACAATCCTTGCCCACAACGAGCTCACCGTCCAGAGGATAATAGTAACGATGCTGCTGCTGCTGCTGATGGTATTTGTTAAGCACTTACTCTGTTCCAAGCGCTGTTCTAAGTGCTGGGGTAGATATAAGGTAATCAGGTTGTCCCACGTGGGGCTCACAGTCTTAATCTCCATTTTGCAGATGAGGGAACTGAGGCTCAGAGAATAATAATAACAATGGTGGTATTCGTTAAGCACTTTCTGTGCCAAGCGCTGTTCCAAGCGCTGGGGGAGATACAAGGCAATTAGTTCGTCCCACGTGGGGCTCACCGTCTTAATCCCCCTTTTGCAGATGAGGTAACCGAGGCACCGAGAAGTGAGGTGGGTTGCCCAAGGTCACACAGCAGACAAGTGGCAGAGGCGGGATTAGAACCCACGCCCGCGCTCACACCGCCGAGCCACTGTTGATACTTGTCTCTCTCCACCTCGCAGGGATGATGATGTGAGAGCCAAGGTATAAGGAGTGACGTGGCAGGTTGGGAAAAGCAAAATGCGAGGAGGTTTCCCATCATCGTGACCCCTAGTGCCTCCGACCGCAGCAAATCCTCCAGTTGGGCCTTCGTGGGCGTGTTCCCTCCCTTGGCCCTTTGGCTTGGCGCCCCCCGGGTTCGCGGCGATGCCCGGACGAGAGCCGAAGGAGGGGCCGCCGTCGTCCGGCCTGGGCTACTCGCCCACTGGCCCACTCGCCCACCCACCCACGAGGGCGCGACCGGGAGGCTTCTGCACCGTGCGGAAAAGCTCGGATCTCCCCCTTCGATATACCCGTTATACAGTTACATCGCCCTCTCCCAAGCGCTCAGTACAGTGCGTGGCCTAGGGACAAGAGCCCGGGCTTGGGGGGTCAGGGGTCGTAAATTCGAATCCCGACTCCGGCACCGGTCCGCCGTGTGATCTTGGGCAAGCCACTTAGCTTCTCTGCGCCTCGGTTACCTCATCTGGAAAGCGGGGACTCGAGACCGTGAGCCTCACGCGGGACGACCTGATTACCCTGCATCTCCCCCAGCGCTTAGAACAGTGCTCGGCACATAAATACCATCATTATTAAGCCCTCGATAAATACGGCTCGGCTTAGCCCCCCACGCGGTAGCGCTGGCATCGATTCGGCGTCCGCTGGACGGTGAGCGCGTTGTGAGCGGGCAATCCGTTGGATGCCCTACGGCGCTCTCCCCGGGGCTTAGTACAGTGCTTTGCACGCAGTAAGCGCTCCCCAAGTACGACTGCTCACACTAGGCGCCCAGGACTGGCTGGAGAGCGGCGGCTGCCGGGTCCGGGAGGCGGGCCCGTGGCCGGATTAGCTTCGAGGGCTTCTCAAATCCCCTTCAGAGCGCTGGGTTGGCACGGCCTCCTCTGGGCCTTTCGCGGGCTCGCTCTGGGTGTCACCCCCCTTCCCCTCCCCCTTACCGATTTCTTCTTTCAATCTTCTCCGCTGGAGCCACGAGGTGACAGCTCCGGGCTCGACAGCCAACAGCGTTGCCAGGCTGGCAGCGGCCCGCGGGGAGGTGGCGTTGGCACGGCCGGCGCGCGGGCCCAGCACGGGAGCCCGGCCGACAGAAAGGACGGGGAAGGGCACCGGTGCCCCGGGGCTCTTCGAAGCCCGAAGGCGCGGGGACTCTGCTCCCCCTGGGCGGGAGGCGCTTTCCCTTTCTGCTCCGGAGCCGCAGAGCCTCATCCTCCTCGCCCGGAACCGAGGCTGCCCGGACCAGGCCTGGTGGGAGCCCAGAACCGAGGCTACCAAGACTAAGGCTGGTTTGAGGTCAGAACCGAGGCTACCCAGGCCGAGCCTGGTAGGAGCCCAGGGTCTTCCCGGGCCAGGCCCGGTGGCAAACACGAAGCACAGGGGGTAGCTCTCCTGGGCCGTCAAGACGGATCAAACATCAGGGCGACCGGGACCACCCCAAGCCCCGTCTCCCCTGGAACCAGGTCCCACTCCGGACGGGGTCACCATCGGCCGTCCTCTACGGTCACGGGGAGTCGGTGTGGACGGTCCAGGACGGAGGGGGGCCGGATTCCGGGGCCGGGGCCGCCCCAGCCAAAGTGCATTGGCAGGGCCAACGTCATGGAGAGTCAGAGAGGCCACCGGGCGTCTTGACGATGTTCCCTTCTCCATCCGTCCCCATCTTGGTCACTTGTGCAGCTCCATCCAACGAAACTAGAAGAGGGTAAACTGAGCCTGTGGGCCCTGGATTGGCAGTGCGGTTGAGTTGAGGGGTGCGGGGGTGCGGGGGGGGGGGGGAGTTGCTTCTGGGTCTGCTGGTTCTCCTCGAAAACCTGGGGCCCGTGGTCTCTGGCAGCTGCCCACCTCTCCTCCTCCCCCATCTGCCTGCTTGAATTCTGGGGATCTGCAGGCTGTGGGTGGGAATGAGGGGGCAAAGCATGAATGCCGCCAGCCGTCGGGGTTTCTGAGGGGAGAGCACACAGCTGGGAAGCACGCTGGGCACCTCCCTACTGTTTCCTTGTCTCCACCTCCGGAGCGGTGACTACGAGATGGACCCCAAGGGTTAGGCTTGCTCGGGGGAAACGTGGCGGAGACAGGATTTCTAATAAAAAACATCTCCCCCCTTGCCCCTCCCCCCGCAGATCACGCCGACGGCCCAGGCCACGTTGTTGTTGAAGGCTGGGACAAAGGAGCCGGAGAATTTAGAGGGTTCTCTCTGGGCCGATGTGGACGACACAATGCGGCCCGGCCCGGACGCTGCAATGAATGTGTTTAGGCCCTAAGCCAGCATTTGGGAAACTTGACGGACAAAGTTGAGAAAATGAATGACCGGTTGATCCCCAGAGGGTGTTAGTGCATTAGTCATACCAGAAATGCTAAATGAGGTTTTAATTGCTGCCTTTCTGGCAGCTCCAGGAGAGGGACCCAGCACCGGCCGAGCTTCGAACTCCTCTGACCCGGGCCGAGGGGCTGTGGCATCTCCGGTGCTGGGCTGTGGAGGACAAATTCGATATTAAGGAAACACGATGCTGAGGGGACAATCGGTGTGAGCCTCTGCTGCTCGAGGACGGTTAATAACGACAACAACAATAATGACAATAATAACTGGGGTATTCGTTAAGCGCTTGCTATGTGCCAAAGCACCGTACTCAGCGTTGGGGTAGATACGAGATCAGCAGGTCCCACCCGGGGTTAACAGGCTAAGTAGGAGGGAGAACAGCCATTGACTCCCCATTTTGCAGATGAGGGAACAGAAGCAGGGAGAAGTGAAACGACTTGCCCAAAGTCACACATCAGGAAAGTGGCAGAGCCGGAATCAGAGCCCACGTCCTCTGATTCCCAGGCCTGTGCTTTTTCCACTAGCCCATCCTACCAAGCCCTGGGCCAATTGCCGGGATGGATAGAATGCAAACCCTGTAGTAGTGTACTCTCCCAAACGCTTAGGCCAGTGCTTTGCATGCAGGAGGCGCTCAATAAATACCATTGAATGAATGAATGAATCCCTGTCCCTCGTGAAACTCACAGCCGAAGGGGTAGGGAGAAAACTGAGGCACAGACCAGTCAAGTGACTTGTCCAGGGGTGAGGATCGTTTAGTATGTATAGCCCAACCTGGTCACTCGGCCTTAAAATGATCCTTCTCAAAACCGTGCGTTACTGGGGGTCGCCAGTTACCTCCATCCGCCCCTTCCTGCGTACGCCAGGCCTCTTCACATCAGGGTGTGGAAATTCAGACTCGTTTGCAGGTGACTGCCTTTCCTCCCAGAATAGACCCCAGAATAAGTTCATAATGAATGACATTTCTGTCCTTGAAAACATTCAGTCGGAATCAAGAGGGACAGTTTGACTTGGTCTAGATAATGCCTTCTCACTCAAGGTATCCGGGCCAGCCAGACGAGCCGCAAATCGTCTAGATGCGACTATGTAGTATATTGAAATTCCTCGGTTGATCTTTCAGAAGAAATATTCTGACTGGCTATGAGGGCGGAGATCTGCTGGAGGCTTCAGTGCTATTGATACACCTATCGCTCACAATGTCTTCTTGATAGTTTGTTTTTTCCGGCTGCTTGGACCCTGGGATATGCCCAGTCGATAAAGGAAATAAATCCCATGGTCTTCTGGGCCCCCAAGATCTCCACAGCAGGTTTGGGAGTAATGGAGGGGGGAGCAAACTTCTCCCCCCCTCCCAGGCCCCTTCCGTTCTGCGTTTTTCTCGCCACCTGGCAGGCTCCGTCGGATGAGGGCTTTCCAGTGGAGCTGACTGCGTCTGGGTACCTCCACGCCTCCCCACACCTGGCTCTTTGAGGTGCCTACATCTTAGGGGACTTAGCGACGGTAGCTGGGTTACCGGGAGAGCTGCCAGGAACACATGCCTGCTGCTGTTCCTCCCTGGGCCCGGACCCAAATAGTAACACCTCTGGAGCCCACTCCTGTCTGATGCCAGGGCAGGGGGGTTGAGGGGGTGGGGGGTGGGGGGAGAGCCCGACCCTCTGGGCCTTGAAAAGCCCGCCTCCCTGGGACCGACAGATCCACTCTCCTTGTTCATGTGAGAGAGAATGGAGGCCAGCTTTCTTTGGCTGAGAATGTGTCTACCGACTCTGGTATATTGTACTCTCCCAAGAGCTTAGCACACTGCTCTGCACATTGTAAGTCCTCGATGAATACGTTTGATGGATTGATGATTGATTTACCTCTCCTCTAGAGTAAGTCACTACTGGCCCCAAGCAGTGGGAAATGAGAGGCTGAAGATCCGCCAAAACCCAGGCCTCCTGTCAGGGTGACAGTCTGAGTGGAGGCCTATGGAAGCAGAGCACAGTCCTCCAGAGTAGACAGACCCAGATGCAACAACAGGCAGAGCAGACTCCTATGGCAGACAAGTCTTCCATTCATTCATTCAATCAATCGTATTTACTGAGCGCTTACTGTGTGCGGAGCACCACACTGAGCGCTTGGGAGAGTACAATAATTACAATGAAACAGACACATTCCCGGCCTGCGGCGAGGTCCAGCAGGAAGAGACGAGTGGGGAAGGAGGAGGCCAGCAAGGGAAGAGAAGGCTGGGCCGAAGACACAGAGGGGAAGGGAGACCACACAGGGAGAGATGGACAGGCAGAGAGCGGGAGACTTACCTTACCCAGTGCGCTCTGCCACATGCTGCCCCCGCTGCCTCATTCGGGGGCTCGGCAAGTGCCTCCTGCCTTGGCTGTCATCCCACTCCCCAGTTAGGAGGCAGAGCTGGGCCGTGGCGGGGCGGGGGAAGGGGGAGGAGGAGCACACTGACACAGTCGATGCCAGGGAGTGTCTGCGAGCGAATCTCGGTGTCCCCCTGGCAGCGAGCTTTCTCCAGACAGGCAGGGTTGGTCGGCCCCCGGGCTGGCTCCGTGCCCCAGCGGGCTGCTGGGGGGAGCTGCCACACAGCTCTTCACCGGGGGTTCCGTTCTCCATTAAGGCATCCTCGTGGCTTGGCTTGGATGCCCCTTTCCGATCCCTCTGCCGCGTGGCCGGCGTCGGTTTGGAGAATGCAAGCCGATGCCCCTTCCTGAACCGGGCACCTGGTTCCTCAACTGGAACACCTTGAGTGGCTGCAGTCAGCCAGTCCCACTGACGGATAATGCTGCAGTGGCCTTGATGCCATTGATCAGACCACGGGCCCACATCCTTACCTTCCTTCGCATGCATCGGTGAACTCTTTCTCTTTGTGGGGAGGAGGAAGATAGTGTTAGTGATTACTAACATACCGATATGACACTATTGCTATTTCTTTTTGGAGAAGGAGAAGTGTCTCAGGGGAAAGAGCAAGGGACTGGGAGTCAGAAGATCATGGGTCCTAATCCCGGCTCTGCCACGTGTCTGCTGTGTGACCTTGGGCAGGCCACTTCACTTCTCTGGGCCTCAGTTACCTCATCTGTAAAATGAAGATTAAGGGTGTGAGCCCATGTGGGACAGGGACCGTTTCCAACCTAACCTGAATCTACTCCATCGCTTAGAAGAACAGTGCTTAGCACATAGTGCTTAATAAATACCCTAATTAATTAAATGGTTTTTTCCGACCCCATGAGGCACGACGACTTATTTTTCACATCTGGGTATCGCAATCCTACAGTAAACTGGTATCGATCCAACAGTACACTGGTATCTAAATCCAAGCAGCTAATGTGACTTGGGCACTTGTAAGATCAATTAATCAATCAGTTGAACTTACTGAATGATTACCATGTACAGAGCACAGCACTAAGCACTTGGTAGAATACAGTCTAACACATTTAGTAGCCACAGTCCAGATGGACATTTATATAAATCAGTAAATAACCAATCGGTACAAAATGCTGTGGGGCTGAGGGTGGGATGAATCATTCAATCAGTTGGATTTAGTGAGCCCTTTCTTTGTGTAGGGCACTGCACTGAACGCAGAGGAGAGTAAAATACAGTTGGTAGACACTCGAGGAGCTCCCGATTTAGTGGGGTGATCTCTGGGAGAAGTGGGGTGGCAGGAGATTCCTAGGTCTTTTCAGTCACACTCACAATGATGAAAAAGATCTCATCGTCAAGGGCATCAACTCTCAATATAAAGTAGAGCCCCATAAAGATGGGTCCTTTGGGTTTCAAGTTGACGCTGCAGACAATGCGACTGTTTTCTGTGCTTCCAAATGTGGACGATAAGACCTCTGTGTGACATCCCTTCCACAGTCCGCATGTAAACCCTGGCCCTCGCTGCCCTGTTGTCGTGCCTGGTGCCCTTTCTGTTTCTCCCTCTTGGTGCCACCATTTTTCCAAAGCCTCTATTTTAGAAGTGGCCTGTGCTATTTGACCGTCACTCCATTCCTGATTGGTCTATGGCTGATCAACCTGCCTTTTATCGTTGGCTTCTAACTGTCCCCGGCTCCGCTAATTGGCTGGGGTTTATGCTTCATTGAGTCTTTAATGCTTTTTCTGTTCACTCTATTTATGATAACTCGATTTTATCCCACCACAGAGCCGCTGTTTGGGCACCTTAATGTCACATATTTTGGATAAGCATTGCATATAGTGAACACCGATGGCTCTAGAATTAAATGTGTTGCTGCTGGTAGGCTCAGGTCTCTCAATCGGTCAATAAATCCATCGTATTTCCTGGGCATTTACTGGGAGCAAAGCACTTGGAAGAGTACCAACTAACAGAGTTGGTAGACTCTCAACTAATATCGGCCTTTAATTTGGTACAAATCTTGATGCCATGTAGGAGCCACATTCAGCCAGTCTACCAAATGACAGATTAGCATTCTGATTTGATTTTCTACTTTGTCTATCCTTGCATCATTGGATAGTGTGCTGCCTAGGTAGCAGAATTAAGTGACTGCAGTCATGATTCATCTAGGTAGATATCAACAATACCAGTCTCCAGTTTAGATCCATCATATAATAGTAATAATACCAATAATGTCGGTATTTGTTAAGAGCTTACTATGTGCGGAGCACTGTTCTAAGCGCTGGGGTAGATACAGGGTCATCAGGTTGTCCCACGTGAAGCTCACAGTCTTAATCCCCATTTTACAGATGAGGTCACTGAGGCACAGAGAAGTGAAGTGACTTGCCCACAGTTACACAGCTGACAAGTGGCAGAGCCAGGATTCAAACCCACGGCCTCTGACTCTCATGCTTGTGCTCTTACCATGCATATATGAGAAGCAGCATGCCCTAGTAGTGAGAGCATGGGTCTGGGAGTCAGAAGGACCTGCGTTCCAATCCCAGCTCTGTCACTTGTCTTCTGCGTGAACTTGGCCAAGTCACTTCATTTCTCTGTGTTTCTCTGTGTCTCTTCATTTCTCTTAGTTACCTCATCTGTAAAGTGGGGATTAAGACTGTGAGCTCTTCCTGGGACAGGGACTGTATTCAACCTGGTTACCTTGTACCTATCCTACTCTTTAGAACAGTGTCTGGCACATAGTAAGCAATTAATAAATACCATAAAAATCAAAGATTAATTTTGACATGGGTAAATTAAAATATTATGCTAGAATTAATATTTCTTCAGGATAACCAAAAATGGCAATCCTGAAAAATTTTCAAAAAGATAATTGTATTATTTCTTATTTTAAAAGAATCTATATGCCACCGTAATATATGAAGCAATATATCATATGTTTCATAATAGCCTTTCCAGGAACACTTTCAGATTACTAGTAAACAACTTAAAAATGAAAAAAAAAGGAATCAAATAGACCATACCTTGTAATAGCATGATCTTTTGTGAGATTCATAGGAGAAAGGAAAGAAGTGATGTCATTTAGGTATCTAATTGCTTCTCTTTGGCTATAATAAGCATTCACTGCAGCAAGTATCTTTGGAAGTTCATTGTATCCTCATTTCTTTGCTCACAGTACTTTAGACTCGGAGCCTCATGAAGGACAGGGATTGTGTCCAACCTCATTACCTTATATTTACTTCAGCGTTTGGTACAGTGCTTGGCAAAAATTAAGCATTTAACAAGTACCCCCCCCCCCAAAAAAAGTTCCTGGGTTAGCCCCTCTCTGAGCACAGGTCATGAGAACATTCATTCTGTACCATGTGCTTTGAGTGAGAACTTAGACTGTGAGCACAGTATGGGACAGGGACTATGGTTTTCCTGATGATCCTTTATCTACCCCAGGGCTTCTCTGTGCCTCAGTTTCCTCACCTGTAAAATGGGGATTAAACGCCTGTTACTCCTCCTACTTAGAATGTGACCCCGGTGTGGGACAGGGTCTGTATAAGCACCCGAATAAGCAATTAACAAATACAATGATGAAAAAAAAATAATCATCCTGATTTTTCCTGTCTTTGCTCAACTAATCATGAGAAGTCAATGCTACATGTTACTGTGAAAAATAAAACACAATATGATACGCTATGTATATATATAAAATCCTAATTCACTGGAGCCAGTGCTGAATCTACTATAACTCATTCTCTGACCATTGTGTAGCACATAGACTGCATACATGTCTGCCATAGAGAAATGTGACATTTAAGGGCTCATTCTTCCCATACGTTGTTTGTGAGCCAATTTCAACTGGTGTGTATGTGTGTGTGTGTGTGTGTGTGTGTGTGTGTGTGTGTTTGTAATGTGCAAGAAAGTACATATTGAGCTCAATCAATTGATCAGTGATATTTATTGCATGCTTACTATGTGCAGAACACTGTACTAAATGCTTGGGAGAGTACAGCAACAACAAAATTAGCAGACTCCCAGACTCGAGATCCTGCAACTCTAAACATTTTTCCTTCAGGCTCGGGTTTGGCCAGAGAAGGTTGAGGCTATTCAGGAACCAGAAACTACATTAGCCAAGATAGAAGTTGATCAAACCCGACAGCAGAACTCTAACCTCCCTTGTCATTAGGGAAATACATCAGAGACTCTTTTGTCTACAGAACCATGATAAAACCCAGCAGCTCCCCGAATAGTATGTTGAGAGCATTTGATATTTTTCTTTTTAGTACACCACTGATCTCACTGACGTGTAACCCCAACCGCAGAGTCTGCAGAGTCTTTTCAGGGAGCCCCATGAAATGTTTTCAGAATCAAACCTTCCACCACAAGCCAGGCAAAGGGAAGAATGAAAAAGTCAAAGCTGCCAACAGGCTGACAGAGGAAAATAGCAAGCATGGTTAGTTAAACTGAAACACTGTTTGCTTTGTAGGTGAGAAATAATTGACCCTGAACCGAGCAATAAGTGGTGATCTTCCTCAGTAGTAAAATAGTATTAGTCAAGAATGAAGTTGGCATTCAAAGGATGAATATACTTCCAAATAATGAAATCAACTTGTAACACATCCTTTTTGAAAGAGGCAGATAGGGCACTGAATGGGCCATCACCTTGAATTCCTTTCCTTTTGTGGTGACTGTGAGAGAAAAAGAGCCTAGTCTTGTCATCTCTCCCGTGAAATGAATTGAAAGGCTCATACGTATCGTTTTCTCACTTTACCCATTTGTTTTTAAGTTGCCTATCTGGATGCCCGATTTGGTAACCGTCGTCATTCCTCTTTAGCACTGGGCTTTCTTTTGCTGCCTCGTGGGGCCTAATACTGTGACTTGTTTGAATATCGGTGACTGTGACACGCTTTGGCCCTAAAAGTCACACACAGTAAGCCAGAAACACAGGAGGAACTGAACAAATTGGGAATCTTTTGAAAGACATGCAGTTAGGAATTGGAACATCATTACACTTTTAAATGTGACAGTTTTATTGGCCAGGGTATTTTTACAACTATTTCAAAGCAATTTGGAGTCATTAACATTAGAATGATTTCAGCATTCACTTATCTGCAACCTGTTCCAATGAATTTGGCCAACAGAGCCCGGCTTTGCGTCTCTCCCTTTCCACTGTGAGACAACACCCTTCGAAAAATGAAATGCCCAAATTGGATTTCTGTACTGAGATGACCAACAGAAGCTTTAGTGACAATATGCTGGAGGTGACTGAGAAATTAGCGAGCCCTAACCACCACTCCTGCTAAGACAATGTTCGGAAATTAAGCCGATTGAGGAACCCGTGGTCAAACCCTTTAGAAAAGAAGAAAATCAACAATTTAAGTAGCACAGTTTCCCCAGCGGATGATTTACACGGTCACATCAACCCTAACTTACCTCCTTCAGTTCTTGTAACCTTTGATTTGCAACACTGACTGTGTTTTCATCCCTGTACCTCACTGAGACCCGTTACTTTGCAGATGAACACACCCTCATACACACACACACACACACACACACACACACACACACACACACAAACAGTCAAAGTCAAAGGCAGTGGGTGGTTTATGTCAGAGCTGAGCTAACTCTACTCTCCCAGAATAAGATAAATGTAAGTGCTGAAGAACCCCTGGGGTTAGCTAAACTCATTGTGTATTCAACACTGCCTGGCCCCTTTCTCTTCTCTTTCTCTCTCTCTTTGTATGTTCAAGCTTACTTGAGTTTCTTTTTTCTTTTGTAGAACTTGGTTCTTTTGATGTGATTCAGGGCACACCCTGCTGCAATGAGAACTTCCCAGGAATCGGAAACACTAGCACACAGGTCTGTAGCAGTTACTGTACAATAGCAAGAATGTTTCAAGCTTAGAAAATGAATTTTCTCTCCCCAAAGAAGCATCAAAGCTCTCTGGGAGGGAGAGGAGGGGAAGGAAGTACACCGTATCAATAGGAATACAATTTTAGAGAAAGCGATATTATTGCACACATTGGCCAGTTCCAAACCCACCGATTGGCTGGGGAAAGCTTCGACCCAGACCAAAATCTACAGTAGCATTCTATTCGGGGCTCTGTTTGATAGGTTAGTCTAATTTCATCTCACATCACTATATAAATCCGCTCGTCCGTCATTGGCGCTTTAGAATCAGCACAGCTGATATTTTCTGCAGCACACTCTGCTCTTCAGGGTCATTTTCCAGTAAAAAAAAGATACATGTAAAATGATTCAAGGCTTTGTGTACACTATTTACTTTGTCAAGAAAACACAAAAAACCGAGAGGTACATACTATGGTAAGGCTATGGATCTTATAAGGTTGGCCTGGGGTGTCCTTTCTGTATTAATTATTACAGAGGGGCTGGAGTGTTGTCAGGTATTTTAGTCCTAACTTTGCCAGAGGCATTATCGTTCATCTTGCGAAACACTGGTGTGAAAACAGGCTAATTGAAACACCTCCCTCCACCCCTAAATGCTTTACTTGCATATTGCACTGCAGAACTGGGAAAGGGTGAAAAGGTGGAAAGGGTGAAAAAGGGAGAAAGAGTCATCTCTTTAAAAGTGACTAGGCAGATTAGCAGATGAAAGGCTTTTGGGATGCTTAAAAACCCTTAATTAAATTAGATAACATATTTTCCAAAGTTCCTGAAATAAATTAGAAAAGTGAGAACAAGGTAGTTTTGTTTTCAGTGGCAGATTTGGACAAGATTTCAATAATTCTAAACTAAAATCCAAATTAGAAAAAAACCAAAAAGGCAAAGTAACTAGTGTTTTATCTAACGTTAGAGATGGCTTAGCAGAAAAGAGTGCAGGGAAAGAGGCTTTTAATCCTGCTCTTCTAAAGGCAAAACTTTGTGGGCTGGAGGGTTAACATTGCTTTCCTCTAAATAAGCGATTACATTTTCTCTTAATCCTATTTTTGCAGTCCGGTACTGGCGAAGGACGATCCGGTTGTGCTGACTGGGGGGCACCGGTGTAAATAAGAGTGCAAGGCTGGGAGCTGGAAGAGGAGGAAGAGGAGAAGAAAGAGGCGGAAGAGGAGAAAAGGCTACAGACCCTCGGTCCTACCGCCTATTGTAATGATGTTCCCACAACCCCCTTGCTGTGGTTACAGCCTTCTGGTCCTTGTCTTCTTCCTCCTCCTCTTCTCCCTCACTTTTGGTATCAGTGTCCTCTTTGAACTCTAACACCCACAGAAACTGGTGACACCAGGCTCCAGATAAGCACCAGCCCAGCAGCCCATCCCGGAAAACTGTGAAGGACAGACAAGGAAAGATCGCTCCTAAGAGAAACTGAGCGTTCAACATTTCTGAACAGGGAAGGGCACCTGCCCCAGGCCGGTGAAAGAGTTGGCACGTCCCTCCCGAGGGAGAGAGCCCGGACGGCTGGGTCTGGAGTCCCCGAGGGAAGGGGGCGACAGGTGGGGAGTGGGAGAGGTGGGGAGGAGGAAAAGCAGCACGGCCTAGTGGATGGAGCCCGGGCCTGGGAGCCAGAAGGTCACTAGTTCTAATCCCGGCTCCGCCACTTATCTGCTCTGTGACCGTGGGCAGATCACTTTAGTTCTCTGTTCCGCAGTTACCCCGGCTGGAAAATGGGGATTAAGACTGTGAGCCCCACGTGGGACAGGGACTGTGTCCAACCTGATTTGCTCCTATCTACCCGGACACAGTAAGCACTTAAATACCATAATAATGATTATTATGTAAACAACGGAGTTCCGCAGGCGGAAGGCACGTAGGGGACACTTGTCCAGAGAGGGACGTGGCCCGCAATCTCCACAAGCACCCCTCCTCCGGCTCCTGCTTCCGGTTCCAGTTGGACTCCTGGGCCCTACCCCTCGCCCCCAGTCCATCGATGGTACTTATTGAGAGTTTACTGTGTCAGAGCACTGTACTAAGCGCTTGGGAAAGTTCAGTACGACGGAGTTGGTGGACACTTAGGGACTAGAAGGGGAGACGGACGTTAAAATAAATTATAGCTGGATGTGTACCTAAGTGCTGTGGGAGTGGGGTGAAAAAGCGCCTAAGGGGTACAGAGGTTAGACGCCTCTCGCCTCGACCCTCAGAGCAGATCTCCCTTCCCGTGCTCTCCCAAATCATACCCATCCAAAAAGCTTTTTGGCTTTCTGGGCCTAGAAGGGGAGATTGAGAAATTTGTTCTCAGTTGTACTGAGTGTTTTTTTTAAAAAAAAGTCATAACCCGAACCAATCACAACTCTAGAATCCCCACGCAGCTCAACCTCTAAGCGATCCTTTCACTCGGAACTCCGGGTTCACAGGGTGGGCAATTCTCCCTTTATGTCTTAATTATTGATTTTGGTGATCACCCACTTTAGACCACTGACGGCTATATTCTTGTCTGAAGAAATCCGTGGTAATCCTGGATCAAAGCCCGGTAGAAAAGGCCTCTAGCCAGGAATCTGAATTTGTTTGAATTCCACTTTTCCCACATGGTAGTCTATTTATGGGGGCGGGGAGGGAAGGGAGGGCACTAATTTTTCTCACCCTGCCAGCTTCTTGCCTTCCTTCTCCCTACTGAAGCCTTACTTGTGCCTCTGAAATGCTCCTTCCTCTTCTTCTTCCTCCTCCTCCTCCACCACCACCTTCTCCTCCTCCTTTTCTCCCTCCTACACCTCCTCCTCTTCTTCTCCTCCCCTTCCTCTCGGTCATTTTACCCCTTGTTCTCCAGTTACTTCCCATCTCTCCCAGCCCAGGGAGCCATGGCACACTGCTTATACTTAAATCCCCAGACACTAACTAGAAAGTCAGGATGGCCAGATGCCCGGGACTGCGTATTTATACCCCGAAGCCCATCGACATTACCTAATTAAATGCATTTAAAGACCATCCACCGAGGGTTGGATAATCTTATTAACATTCCGATTGCAAAAAGGGTCCAGTCACTGACTGCGTGCGGAGTACTGTGCTAAGCGCATTGGAGTGTGTAATACGACAAAGATGGTAGACACGTTCCTTGCCCACCACGAGCTTACAGGCCACGATTCCTGGAGGTGGAAGTGATCGTCGAAGTCGGGAAGACGGCGGCCCTCAATCCGAGCGTCCTGGGCCAGAACGGGTCCCGATGGGCCCTTGGATGGTTTCCCTCCGGTCACTCTGGATGCAGTGGCAGGGGCCAGGCAGTCCGGACCGGTACCGGTTCCGTATTCTGTGAAAAACATCCCGGAATAGTCACGTTTTAGGATATATATCCTAAATATATATATATATATATTCTAAATATTTAGGATATATATCTGCGAGGTCACATCAGAGATGCTAGTTGCCCTCTTAGGCTTCCCCCTAATGACTCTCGGACATGCTTGAGAGGGTCGAGGAAGGACGAGGTACTTTACGTGGTCAGTGGTTAAACGGTTTAAGGCAGGTACACATCAAACACTCATCTGAGGGTTTATAGTCCTAATCCTCTCAACGAGTACTAATACGTGTTTAAAGAGGAGATTACACCACATTTATCCTCGGTGACGACCGTACCCATTTGGTAATCTTTAAGAAGAAAAATCCACTTGAAAATTTACAGTGTTGTCGAAAGGGGACTCTCGGGGACAATGAAGCTACAATCAAGCAACAAAAGGGAAATCGTAACCGGAGCCCGGTAAAGGACAGCGACGCTAAGTTAAAGCTTATAAAGTTGTGGATGCGAGTCCTTGCCAAGAGGCAGAAGTCTAAAGGTGCAGTGTCAGCTTTCTCTTCACGGGTCATCTTCTCTTTCTTTGTGTTCGTTCCCTAATGAAACCTCCCCCGCCCCCTCCCCAGAAATTTCAGTGGACATGAACGCCCATATCTGGACCCCCTACATATATCTTAGCACTATGCACGTCCACCACTATCCTCCCCCGGGCTAAAAACATCCGATGCCCTGGGCTTTAGTCTTCCCGTGAGCTCTCTCCCCTACATGTACATGTCCTTCTTTCTCAACTTGGCTCAGTGGAAAGAGCACGGGCTTGGGAGTCTGAGGTCGTGGGTTCTACTCTCGGCTGTGTGACTTTGGGTGAGTCACTTAACTTCTCTGTGCCTCAATTCTCTCATCTGGAAAAAGGAGATTAAGACTGTGAGCCCCACGTTGGGACAACCCGATTACCTTGTATCTACCCCAGGGTTTACAACAGTGCTTGGTACACTGTAAGCGCTTAACAAATACCATTATTATTATTACTACTTAACAGTCACCAGCGCTACAAATCGTTTTGCGCCCCCATCACCTTCTTCTGAACCAACTCCCGAGAGAGAACAAGGAGCAAAGGATTCCTCTCAAGGGTGAATTGGTCATTCCGGGATCATGTCATTATCAATGCTCTCCGCCCCCTCCGTCCCCAACCCCTGCAATTCTATTGGGATAGATCTGTAATCATGTATATCTGTAATTTTATTTATTTCTACTGATGCCTGTTTACTTGTATTGATGTCTCGATGTCCGTTTAGCTATACTGATGTCTGTCTCCCCCCACTCTAGACTGTGAGCTCGTTATGGGCAGGGATTGTCTCTCTATTGCCGTATGGCACTTCCCCGAGCGCTCAGTACAGTGCTCTGCACACAGGAGGCGCTCAATAAATACAATCGAATGAGCGGATGAATTTTTTCGAAAACGAATGTAGTCTTCGCCGGCCTTTTCGGACGCAGCAGCGAGGTGTGCTCGCGGGAGTGGGCGGCGAGGAACAGAGACACGGCCAAGAAGCAACATTTCGCACACCGTAAGGGGAGAGAAGTCGGAGTCCAGGCTTCCCCTCCCACCCCCAACCCCACCTTCTCATCCCACGACCAGAGTCCGGCCGTGGTCAAAATAATAACGATAATGATAATGCTATTTGTTAAGCGCCTACTAGGTGCAGAGCACCGTTCTAATGCGGGGTCATCAGACTGTCCCCCGTGGGGCTCACATCTTTTAATCCCCATTTTGACAGATGAGGGAACTGAGGCGCAGAGAAGTCAAGGTCACCCAGCGGACAAGGGGAAGAGTCGGGATTAGAACCCACGACCTTCCGCCTCCCAGGCCCGGGCTCCGGCCACTACGCAGCGTGGCTCAGTGGAAAGAGCACGGGCTTTGGAGTCAGGGCTCATGAGTTCGAATCCCAGCTCTGCCACTTGTCGGCTGTGTGACTGTGGGCAAGTCACTTCACTTCTCTGGGCCTCAGTTCCCTCATCTGTAAAATGGGGATTAAGACCGTGAGCCCCACGTGGGACAACCTGATTCCCCTCTGTCTACCCCAGCGCTTAGAACGGTGCTGGGCCCATAGTAAGCGCTTAACAAATACCAACATTATTATTATTACGCCGCGCTGCTTCCCTGCAGCCGGTGCAGGGCCGGGCCGGACCCCTCGCCGACCTCCCCTCCAAACCCCGAGGGGCGGGGGACGCCCCCCGGCCCCTCTCGACCCGGTTCGACCCGGTTCGACCCGGGCCCGCGGCAGCCCCGGGGGTGCTGGTCCGGCCGGCCGGGGCGGGGAGCCGCAGGATGGAGGCTCGTAGGTGTGGGTTATTAAAGTGTCGGCGGGACAATGGCGCTCTCTGTGTCCCATTCGTAACGCTTGGGCTCCTCTTTGGAAAGGGCACACAAAATGTGACACGATGTTGGCTTCCAGCATTATTCAGTCTGCATAGCAGCGAGGCCCTCCCTGTCTCCCGGGAAATCCATCGCCGCCCGCCGCCTGCGCCCTGCCGGCTCCGGGGCACCTGCAGGCCGGTGCGGGGCGGCAGGGCCGCCGGGGGGCCAGGGGACCCGGGACCCCGGGGGCTGGGGACTTGCACGGGCACCGACCGGCCGGGCCGCTCCCCCCGCACGCTCCCCTACCGACGCCCTGGACACATCTTCTCCCCCCCCCCTTCGCGGGCCCGGCTGCCCTCCCGGTTATTAGACTCGTCGTAACAAGAGAAACGCTAATCATCATCATCATCATCCTGTTGGCGTCTGTTGAGCGCTAAGTGCCACCGACACGCTGACATATCTTCTCCCCCTCCGTGCGGGCCGGGCCGCCCTCGAAGTCATTATAGTCATCGTAACCAGAAAAAAACACTAATAACGATGATAATAATAATGTTGGCATTTGTTAAGCGCTACGTGCCACCCTGCCACATCTTCTCCCCCCCTTGCAGGCCCGGCCGCCCCGGAAGTTATCAGACCCGTCACCACAAGAAAAACACTAATCATGCTGATAATGTTGGCATCTGTTAAGCGCTAAGTGCCACCGTAACATCTTCTCCCCTCCCTTGCAGGCCCCGCTGCCTTCGAAGTTCTTAGACTCATCATAACAGAAAAACACTGATAATATTAATAATAATAACGTTGGCATCTGTTAAGCGCTAAGTGCCACCGACACACTGACACATCTTCTCCCCACCCTTGCGGGCCCGGCTGCCTTCGAAGTTATTAGACTCATCATAACAAGAAAAACATTAAGAATGATAATAATATTTGCATTTGTTAAGCGCTATACGCCACGGACACACTGACACATCTTCTCTCGTCCCCCCATCCCCCTCCCCTCCATGCAGGCCCGGCCGCCCCAGTAGTTATTATACTCATTCCAACAAGAAAAACGCTAAAAATCATAATAACAATAATAATGATGTTGGCATTTGTTAAGCGTTATGTGCCACCGACACATCTTCTCTTCCCCCCCCCCCCCCCATCCCCTCGCAGGCCCGGCTGCCCTCGAAGTTGTTATACTCATCATAACAAGAAAAACACTAATAATTCGTAATAATAATATTGGCATTTGTTGTGCGCCAAGCACTGTTCCGTGTGCTGGGGAGGATACAAGGTGATCAGGCTGTCCCACGTGGAGCTCACAGTCTTAATGCCCGTTTTACTGGTGAGGAAACTGAGGCCCAGAGAAGTGAAGTGACTTGCCCAAAGTCACACAGCAGACAAAGGACAGAGTCGGGATTTGAACCCACGCTCAACAGTAGTATTTATGAAATGTTATGCGCCAGGCACTCCACTAAGCACGGGGACGGATACAAGCAGGTCGCGTTGGACAGAACCTCCATCCCACGTGAGGCGCACAGCCTCAGTCCTCATTTCACAGACGAGGACACTGAGGCCCAGAGAAGTGAAGTGACTTGCCCAATGTCACTCGGCAGACCCCGTGACTTAGAGGAAAGAGCACGGGTCTGGGAGTCCGAGGTCGTGCGTTCGAACCCCGGCTCCGCCACTTGTCTGCTGTGTGACTTTAGGCAAGTCACTTTACTTCTCTGGGACTCAGTTTACCTCATCTGCAAAAAGGGATCGAGACTGTGAGCCCCGCGTGGGACAGGGACCGTGTCCAACTCAATTGGCTCGTATTCACCCCAGAGCTTAGTGGCCTGGCGTAGTGCATACGGCATAGGTCTGGGAGTCAGAAGGTCCTGAGTTCTAATTCCAGACCCACCGCTTGTCTGTGGAGTGGCCTCGGGCAAGTCACTTAACTTCTCTGGGCCTCAGTTACGCTATTTGTGAAAAAGTGATTAGTACTGTGAGCCTCAAGAGGGACAGGGACTGTGTCCAACCCGATTTACTTGTATGCACCCCAGCTCTCAGTATAGTGTTTGGCGCAGAGTAAGCGCTTAATCAATATCACAGTTATTACGGGCCTTAGTGGAAAGAGTACGGCCTTGGGCGTCGGAGGTCGTGGGTTCTAATGCCGGCTCCGCCATTCATCAGCTGTGTGATTTGGGGCAAGTCACTTGACTTCTCTGTGCCTCAGGTACCTCATCTGGAAAACGGGGAATCAAGGCTGTGAGCCCCACGTGGGACGACCTGATTACCTTGTATCTCCCTCAGCGCTCAGAACAGGGCTTGGCACATAGTAAGCGCTTAACAAGTATCATTATTATTATTATGATTTATCGTTAGAGTGCCTGGCACACAGGAAGCGATTAACAAATACCATCATTATCATAATTATTATTGTTTAGTATTCTAGTGCCTGGCACACAGTAGGCGCTTAACAAATACCGTCATCATTTTCATCATTATTATTCTAGTGCCTGGGACATAGTAAGCACTTAAATGCCATCATCATCATCATCATCTATCACTATAGTGCTTGGCGCATAGGAAGCACTTATCAAATACCATCATCATCATCATTATTATTAGAGTGCCCGGCCCATAGTAAGCGCTTACCGAATACCGTCATCATCATTTTATTACTATTATAGTGCCCGGCACCTAGTAAGTGCTTAACGAATACCACCCTCGCCACTTTTATTTACTATATCATAGCGCCCGGCCCATAGTAAGCGCTTACCAGACACCATCTTCATCATTTTTATTTATTATCATCATGGTGCCCGGCCCATAGCGAGCGCTTACCAAATACCCTCATCACCATTTTTATTATCGTCGTAGTGCCCCGGCCCACAGTAAGCGCTTAACCGTATGCCATCACTATTATTATTTATTATCATCATAGCGCCCGGCACACAGTCGGCGCTTAACCGATGCCACGGTTTTCCAGATGAGGAGAGTGAGGGTGGGAGAAGGGCAGTGAGTTGGCCGAGGTCCCCCGTCCGCCAGGGGCGGGGAGCGGCGCAAGGGGCTCGGTGGGGCCGCAGCGCCGCCAGCCGGGGGACCCCACCACAGCCAGGGACGGGAGCCCCGGACGCCCCTCCCCCCCCGGGGGCTGCTCGGGGGTCGTCATCTCTCTCGGCACCGGCCGTCAGGCCTCCTTCTCCTCCTCTCTCCCCCGCGCCCCCTTGGCTCTGGTCCGTCCTCCTCCTCCTCCTTCCTCCCTCCCTTCCTTCCTGGCCTTCCTTCTAGTCCTCTCTCCCTGTCCTCCTTCCCCTGGTCCTTCCACTCTCTCTCCTTCTCCTCTCCCTCCCTTTCTTCCTTCCTGTCCTCCCTCCCTCTCTTCTGGTTCTCCTCTCTCCCTTTCCTCCTTCCCCCGGTCCTTTCACTTTCTCCTTCTCCTCTTCCTCCCTTTCTTTCTTCCTTCCTGTCCTTCCCCTGGTCCTTCTTCTGTCCTGCCTCCCTCCTGCCCTCCCTCCCTATCTTTCCTCCTTCCCCTGGTCCTTCCACTCTCTCTCCTTCTCCTCTCCTTCCCTTTCTTCTTTCCTGTCCTTCCCCTGGCCCTTCTTCCAGTCCTCCCTCTCTCCCTTTCCTCCTTCCCCTGGTCCTTCCACTCTCTCTCCTTCTCCTCTCCTTCCCTTTCTTCCTTCCTGTCCTTCCCCTGGCCCTTCTTCCAGTCCTCCCTCTCTCCCTTTCCTCCTTCCCCTGGTCCTTCCACTCTCTCTCCTTCACCTCTCCCTCCCTTTCTTCCTGTCTTTCCCCGGCCCTTCTATCCTCCCTCCCCCCCCATCTTTCCTGTAATAATAAAAATAATGTTGGTATTTATTAAGCACTTACTATGTGCAGAGCACTGTTCTAAGCGCTGGGGGAGATACAGGGTAATCGGGTCGTCCCACGTGAGGCTCACATTCTTAATCCCCATTTTACAGATGAGGTGACTGAGGCACAGAGAAGTTAAGTGACTCGCTCACAGTCACACAGCTAAGTGGCAGAGCCGGGATTCGAACCCGTGACCTCTGACTCCCAAGCCGGTGCTCTTTCCACCGAGCCACGCTGCTTCTCTCTAGTTCCCCTCTCTCCCTTTCCTCCTTCCCCTGGTCCTTCCACTCTCTCTCCTCTCCCTCCCTTTCTTCCTTCCCGTCCTTCCTCTGGCCCTTCTTCTAGTCCTCCCTCCCTCCGTCTTCCTCTCTTCCTTTTCTCCTTCCCCTGGTCCTTCCACTCTACCCTTCTCCCCCGCCCCCCTTTTCTCCTACCCGTCCTTCCCTTGGTGCTCCTTCTTGTCCTCCCTCTCTTTCCCCTGGTCCTCCCCTCTCCCTTTCCTCCTTCTCGTCCTTCCCCTGGCCCTCCCTCCTCTCCGTTTCCACTTTTTCAAATGGTATTCAATAGCGCTTACTATGTACCGGACACTGTTCTAATCGCTGGAGTAGATACAGAGTAATCAGGTAGGGCACAGTCCATGTATCCCACGGGGCTCACAGTCTTAATCCCCATTTTACAGATGGGGTAACAGGCCTAGAGAAGAGAAGTGGTTTGCTCAAGGCCACGGAGCAGACAAGTGGGCAGATCCACCATTAGAACCCAGGTCCTTCTCACTCACAGGTCCTTCCCCTCTCTCTCCTCTTCTCCCTCCCTGTCCTTCCCCTGGGCCTTCTTCTAGTCCGTCCTCCCTCCCTCCCCTTCTGTCTCACAGGCCCGTGCTCTATCCACGAGGCCATACTGGTTCTCGTCCTTCCTCCCTCTTTCGCTGGTCCTCCTCCCCCCCCCCCCCCCCCGGCTCCGGTCTTCCAGCTCCCCCTTTCCATCCTTCCTCTGATCTTAATAATAATTATGGTACTTAGTTGCGGTGAGCGCTTACTATATGCCAGTCCCTGCAAATAAACGCTGGGATGGACCCTAGCAAATCAGTGGGATACAATCCCTTGTCCCAAGTGGGGCCGACACTCTCAATTCCCATTTTTCAGATGAGGTAACTGAGGCCCAGAGGAGTGAAGCGACTTGCCCGAAGTCACATAGCAGATAAGCAGCAGAGCCGGGATTAGAACTCACGACCTTCTGACTCCCAGGTCCGTGCTCTATCCACTACCCAATGCTGCGTCTCTTCGTCGCCCCCCCCCCCCGACGTCCCCTCTCTCCCCTCCTTCTCAGGGGAAGATGCTGGGAGTTGCCCGCTTTCCCCAGCGGCCCGGTCCATTCCTGTCCAGTCCCGTCCAGTCCGGCCGCAGAGATCCCGAGGGTCTCCCCAGGCAGCGTGGCGGGCTCGGCCTTGGGGGTGTTGGGGGGAAAGGAAGGTCATCGCACCCTGAGGATGCTGTCCAGCCCCCTGACAGGGGACAGGGCGAGGTGTCCTGCGGGGAGCCCCCCGCACGCCCCCCGTCCCGCCTCCGCTGCAAACTTGCCGACCGGGGCCGGCCCCGCACAACTCCCCAGGCCTTGGACCACCCTGGCTCAAGTATCCAGGACCCCTTCTAGACTGTGAGCCCACTGAGTAGGGTGTGTCTCTATCTGTGGCCCAATTGTACTTTCCAAGCGCTTAGCGTAGTGCTCTGCACACAGTAAGGGCTCACTAAATACGATTGAAGGAACTGAACTCGCAGCGGCCCGGCCGACCCCACGCTTTGGGGTCTGGAGGCAAGTGGCAGAGAACCGGGCTTACCAGGCAGCCCTCCCCACCGGCCGAATCCCCCTTCTACACTCAGCAGGCCTCAAACCGCAGCTGCAAGGAACACGGGGAGCTTCGGGACTGACCTTCTCCTCCTCTGCCCTCAATCCCCGACCTCCACCTTGATCCCTTTTAAATGGGATCGGCCGACTCCCCTAGCACCCTGTGGGATCAGCTAAATCCCCCAGCTCCTTGTGGGATTGGCTAAACCACCCCCCTCCCTATGGGATTGGTTAACTCCCCGAGATCCCTATGGGGCTGGTTTACTCCCCCAACCTTTAGGGGATTGGCTAAATCCCCCGGCTCCCTAGGGGACTGGATCATATTCCCCAGTTCCTTATTGGGCGGGGTAGTTTCTTCTGCACTCTATGGGATGGGATAGAGGTGAACTCCCTAACCCTTGGCACAGATCTACACAACTCTCTGACAATTCACTCTTTCACTACCGCTGATCATGATGGTATCCGTTAAGCCCTTACTATCTGCCGAGCCCTGTTCTAAGCGCTGAGGGAGATACAAGGTAATCAGGTCGTCCCACGTGGCGCTCACGGCTTTGATTCCCCATTTTTCAGATTAGGTAAATGAGGCACAGAGGAGTTAAGTGACTTGCCCAAAGTCACACAGCTGACAAGTGGCGGATCCGGGATTAGAACCCACGATCTCTGGCTCCCAAGCCTGTGCTCTTTCCACTGAGCCATGCTGCTTCTCTACTACTACACCAACATTCCTTCATTCGGTTATATTGATTGAGCACTTACTATGTGCAGAACATTGTACTGAGGGCGTGTACCAATTTAACGACGACTGTTTCTACTATTTCCTCTACTGTGGCACACACTTTCGTAGGGCACGGACTGTGCTTTCTCCCTGCTACTTTTACCGATTTTATTGCACAGGGAACATCATCAAGTAGCTTGGCGGGGACTCAGCCGAAGTCCACTGAATTTGATTTAATCGGGCAAAAAAGAACACTATCAATTGGTGTTGCCAATTGCCTTGGGTCAAAACACTCACTTTATAGTTGTAAATCACTTGATAAAAATTCAGCCTGTTTTCCTCATAGCCCTTGTTTTTTCTGTTTAGCTAGGCAAAAAGGAGACAGAAAATCCCAAGAGAGTAAGAAGAAACTTCTCTTCACAGATAATAAAAAAGGGTGAATTGTTGAGAGAGAACCTATTGTTTCCTCCTCCACCATTCCCTTGCTCTGCTTCCTTGTGGGGTTTTAGGGTATAATTTCATTACTTAAGAACACACAAAAAAGATGTCTGTAGTTTATGAACAATCCTAACAGCATGACAATCTATCTAACAATCCTAACCACGGGTGGCTCAGGTCTGCACAGCATAAAGCCAATCTGGGGATGAGGATTTGTCCAATTATATAATTATGGCATTTATGAAGTAACAGAATAATAAGTGTTGCATGGTTTCCATTTTTAAGTGACTCGCCACATTTTCTAAACACACGTTAATCTCATTTTCTCTCTGGGGAGACCTTTGCTTAATTGGTATTTGTTAAGCACTTACCATGTGTCCAACACTGTTCTAAGGGCTGAGGTAGATGCAAGTTAATTAGATCAGACCTGACGCAGAGACGTTTTCTGGGATGTGCAGAACTGAGTAAGGGCACCAGGAGTCTTGCTTTTGCTTTATTCTTATACCTCCAGATGCATCCCTTTAGCAATCAGTGATTTTAACACATCCCATCCATTCCTAACCAAGGGTGGGGTCTGCATAGCAGAAGACCAACTTGGGGAAGAGGATTTGTCTAATTATAATAATTAAGGCATTTAGTAAGTGCTAATGGTTCCCAGTACTGGGTTAAGTACTAGGGAAGATACAAGGCTATTAGCTTTGACCATAGCCTAGAGGAAAATTTCCCTAAGTGACCAAAACCTGCCCAGAGAGAATTAAATCCCCCATCTCCAAACCTTGCAGGGAATTTCTCAGGAATCATATTGTCAGTCAGTCAATTGTATTTATTGAGCACTTACTGTGTGCAGAGCAGGAGAATACACTATAACAATATAGCAGAAACATTCCCAGCTCCAGCCCAGAGCTCCTTGCCCGGTTTAGCAACCCTGATCCTGACTTTGCAAACTTCATTCCTTCTCTTCATTTCCTGTTACATAGGGGAACCTCAGCACCGCTATAGAATGACTGGCTGGTTCCTATTTGAGACAGGGACTGTATCCAATCTGATTATCTTGTATCTACCCCAGCACTTAGTAGAGAACCTGGCTTGTAGTAAGTGCTTAATGAATACCTTTTTAAAAAACAAACAAACAAAAAGCTGCTATCCATCAAGAGGACTCCCAACCAATTTGAAGGCAGCAGGTGAATGCAAACTCATGTCATAAAATTGTGTCTGCACCATCCAAACCCAACAGTTTTGGCCCAACTGATGGCTTTCCAATTGCCTTTTGTTCAGAATGTGAAGGAAACAGGGCACATTTGCACGGTTGGAACACATCTGGAAGAGAACGGGGGTTTCACCCATGTAGATGTGATGGATGGGCGTAGCCTAAGGTTGATAAAGCTTTGTAAAACAGGAGCTTTTTAAATGAGACTAACCCTGATTCTTCTAAGACTAATAACTGTGGCATTTATTAAGCGATTACTATGTGGATAGCACTGGGTAGATGCAAGATCATCAAGCTGGGTACAGTCTAGGAGAGGAACCGGTATTTAATCCCCATTTCACATATGAGGAAACTGAGGTATATAGAAGGTCAGTAATTTGCTCGAGGTTGCCCAGTAGGTAAGTAGCAGAGCCAGGATTTAGAACCCACGTCTTCTGACACACAGGTCTGTGCTCTTTCCATTAGGAACACTGCCTCTCAGAAGAAGATTTTGACTGTTTGCGCTTGACCTGGTTTCCTTTACTGTACTATATAGTGAAAAAGGAAAAATACAATCTTTTAATGTAAATTTTGATGCAACAATAGAGAGATAGATCTCTCTTATTATAGACCTCAACACAAGTTTGATAGGTGAGAGTTGTGAGAGAACGGATGACGGTAGGTGCCCTTCAACTCCACATAATTAACTGTAACCACTTGGCTGCCTTCCCTGTGTTGCCCAGTCTGTTGTCAGCTGGGTGACTTTGGGCAAGTCACTTAACTTATCGGTGCCTCAGTGACCTCATCTGTAAAATGGGGATTAAGACTGTGAGCCCCACGTGGGACAACCTGATTCCCCTGTGTCTACCCCAGTGCTTAGAACAGTGCTCGGAACATAGTAAGCGCTAAACAAATACCAACATTATTATTATTACTATTATTTGTGTCCCACGGGTGTGAAGACATGAACCAGTGGTGAAATTATACCAGTCCATGTGGGCACAGTTCATCAGACTGATGAACTTTTGATAGCCCCTTCATCACGCTGTACTTTATTGCGCCATTGTATTGGTTATCTACAGTGCTGGGTATTTTAGTTTTGTGATCTTCTTGAAGTTTCTCTTCAAGACGGACCTTCCATTTCTGATTCCTGCCCATTAAGCTGGCATGTCTTCAGTCCATCACTTCTGCTTCATTGTAGAAGTCTTTCCTAAATCCTCATTTTCTCTTCTCCCACTCCATTTCGTTGCCCCCTTGAACTTGGGATTTGTACCCTTTATTCACCCCACTCACAACCCCACAGCACTTACCCATAATTTATTTATATTAATGTCTGTCTCTCCCTCTCGACTGTAAGGTTCTCGTGGGCAGGAAATATGTTTATCAACTATTGTACTGTACTCTCCCAAGTGCTTAGTACAGTGCTCTGCACACAGTAAGTGCTCAGTAAATACGATTGATTGGTTGAGTCTTTAAAGCATTTCTCCTGCCTTACCCAAGAACTGCTGTTTGGGTTTCTCATTGCCATTTATTCCCAAACACATCCCACCAGGAGAAAGGGTGGACTAGAGACTACAGCATTTTTTTTTTGGCCAGTTTCCAGAGGGATCGATCTGCCAGGAGAACAGAAGGGTGTTTGCTATTGGGAGAAGCTTGTGGTCTCCTAGCTGAGGGCTAGGGGAGCAGGAGAAGTAGCTGTGGAGGAAAGGGTGGTAAGGGGCGGTGCCATCACATACAGGGAAGAATGTGGAGAGCCAAACGATTTACTGAGAATTGTAGAAGGGTTACTAACAGAGGAGAAAGTTTATCCAGACCCCCAAACTGCCCCCACCTTGCCCTTTCCACCCCACCATGCTGGCCCCTCCTCCGAAACCTCTGGGGTCTCCTCTCAATCTCCATGCATGGGGTCCAAATCTTTGGGATAATAATAATAACAATTGTGATATTTCTTAAGTGCTTACTATGTGCCAGGCACTGTTCTAAAGGCTGGGGTGGGTACAAACCAATCCGGTTCGACACAATTCCTGTCTCACATGGGGCTCACAATCTTAATCCCCATTTTACGGATGAGGTAACTGATGCCCAGGGAAGTGAAGAGACTTGCCAAAGGTCACACAACAGACACATGGCAGAGCCAGGATTAGAACACAGATCCTTCTGACTCTCAGGCCCATCCTCTATCCACTTCGCTACACTGTTTCTCCAAGGATGACAGGGTCGGGGCTGGGGAGGGAGGGAAAAGGGAGTTGGGGTAGGCTCTACTGACCTGATCATCCCCCATCTCCTCCCCGACGAAACCACTGGACTGACTTCCACCTTGATGTTTGCCCAGATTTTCACTTTTCCAGGAACAGGTGGTGTTGAATTACGTGAGAATTTTCACCCTAAAACTCTAATGAGTTTGTTTACTTCCCGAAGTGCTGGCCAGCAATATCATTTGCATGGTAGGTGGGTTATAAGAATGTTATGGGTTTCTTTTTAGGGTATTTGTTAAGTGTTTACTATGTGCCAGGCTAAGCATTGAGCTAGATACGAACTAATCAGGTTGGACACATTCCAGGTCCACAGGGGGTTCCAGAGTCTTAATTTCCATTTTACAGACTGAGGTGACTGAGACACAGGAAGCAGCGTGGCTCAGTGGAAAGAGCACGGGCTTTGGAGGCAGAGGTCGTGAGTTCGAATCCCGCCTCTGCCACTTGTCAGCTGTGTGACTGTGGGCAAGTCACTTAACTTCTCTGTGCCTCAGTTCCCTCATCTGTAAAATGGGGATTAAGACTGTGAGCCCCACGTGGGACAACCTGATTCCCCTGTGTCTACCGCAGGGCTTACAACAGTGCTCGGCACATAGTAAGCGCTTAACAAATACCAACATTATTATTATTATTATTATTATTATTGCTCTGCACATAGTAAGCCCTTAACAAATACCAACATTATTATTATTATTAAGTTAAATGATTGCCCAAGGGCGTATGGTAGACAAGAGGTGGATCTGGGATTAGAAGCCACGACCTCTTACTCACAGGCCCGGGCTCTATCCACTAGGCCATGCTGGGTCTCTTGGTAATTATGTGGTGGGTGTGTTATGGGTGTATTGAGGATGTGGCTCTGGATGTGGTTTGGATGTGGTGTGATAGATGCATTCTGGGTACAGGAGAGGTGATAAGTATGTTGTGAGTACTTTGAAGGTATGTTGTTGCCATGTTGCGTTTCTTTAGAACTTGAGAGAAGTATTTTGTAATTAGGAATTGTATTTCCCTCTCTAGGCTGTAAACTCTTTGTGGACAGAGAATGTGTCTATCAATTCTGTTGTTTTGTACTCTCTCAAGCCCTTAGTACAGTGCCCTGCACCCCCTAAATGCTCATTAAATACAACTGAGTGATTGATTAGGAAAGAAGCTTTGTTTTGAAAGTATGTAATCATTAGAAAAAGATATAAAAAATTAGAACAAGAAGAAAATAGCGATTAAGAAGTTGAGGGGATCTATGTAGCGTCACTCTGGAATAATAATAATAATGATAATAGTGATATTTGTTAAGCACTTACTATGTGCCAAGCATTGTACTAAACACTGGGATAGATACAAGGTAATCAGGTTGCACATGGGGCTTAACAGTTTAACATGAGGCTTACTCAGTAAGCTTTATACTTAGACTGTAATTCCCATTTTATAGGTTAAGAATCTATATATTCTGAACAGTTATTGAATCCCTACTTTGCCAGTGAGGGAACTGAGGCACAGAGAAGTTAAGTTTAGGGAAGCAGCTTGGCCTAGTGGATAAAGCACGGGCCTGGGAGCCACAGGACCTGGGTTCTAATCCCTGCTCCATCACTTGCCTGCTGTATGACTTTGGGCACTTCACTCTATGTACCTCAGCTTCCTCCAATGAAACAATGAGGATTCAGTATCTGTACTTCCTTCTACATAGAATGTGAACCCAATGTGGGAGAGGGACGGAGTCTGACCTAATTAACACGTATCTACCCCAGTGCTTAGATGAGTGCTTGACACAGTGTTTCACAAATACTATATAAAATGACTTGCCCAAGGTCCCACAGCAGGTATGTAGCGGAGCCAGGATTAGAACCCAGCTCCTCTGACTCCCAGGCCCTTTCTCTTTCCACTAGGCCATGCTGCTTCCCAACGTGACTCAGCTGGAAAGGGAGAAATGAAGGAACATCTAATCTGAACTCTCAGAAAGGTGAAGGGGGGAACATGAGTTTTCATTTAAGTAAATCACTCACCAGTGATTTGTTATTACTGCCATCCATCAGCACTGCTAGGCAGACATGAACACCCCCACTTTTTCTATTGTCAAATGTGCCTCCCGGGTGAGTCAGTGGTTTACCACGTAACCGAGGAACCCGAACAATTTGTTCCCATCCCAAAGTGGGGCTCCACAAGGAGCAGTTTCCAGGAGTCGAGAAGTCTAAACTGGCGAGTGCATACAGAGACTCCCACAGTGCCTCATTCCAATGCCTCCCACCCAAATGGGGCCTCAGTGATTTCATTTCATCATCGTCTGACTCTCCAGGTTGCCAAAGCTGTCACTAATCCTTGCTTCTGGGAGAAGGAGACTTAGAAGCCACCACAACTCTATTTGCCCTTTCGTCTTTTGTTGACAACTTCCACATTGGAAGTTTCAGAAGGAAAGGCCGTCTCTGGTGAGCAGTTTGTTTAGCGCTGCCTGGAAGCTGTTTTTCCCCGGTTTGATCGCTCTATCAGCCTTTCAGAAAAGACTCTGCCCAAATTGGTTGGAGTGCATTCTAGTTTTCACTGTTGGCTGAGTGAATGCTGAAAAGGCAACTGTCATTTAAAGCAGTAGTCCATGTAAAGAAATATAAAAAGCTAATTATGGTAGTCAAATTCATTTGCATGAAATGCATCCTAACTAGTACGCTATAATGACCTCAATGAAATGAACGGTAAATGTGCCGTTACTAAACTAACCCCGATTCTCTCACTCTGCCGGAACAGGAGTCCTGGCCCGTTCCTTCCACCAATAAATTCTCTTACATAAAAAGCTTTTTGGTTTCTGTCTCTTAGGCCATACATACTCCCACCCCCACCCACACTTTGGAGAAAGCGCAAGTCTAATTCGCGAGAGCCGGTACGGCACTGTCGGTGCAAAGGGACAAGCTAGGAAGGCAGCCCTTTCCTCTTCCAGGATTATTGTCCGGCCAGGTGGGTAGCAGGGATTGTGTCCAAAACCGAACTTCATCGGCCCCAGGGGCTTGTACCTTTTCACTTTCCACATTATTTACAGAGAACTTCGGTAGTGTGAGAAGCAAGTTTAGAAAACAATTTTATTAGACAAATTATTTAGACAAATTATACACTGAAAGCTCTGCCACTTGTAACTGAGGCCTCCAAAAAGTGTTCTGTGTATTTGTATAATAGGCAGCACATTAAAATAGGCCTATTTTAAATATCGTACAGAGTTAACGGTTTGTTTATAGCTAAAACCACGGCAACATCTGGTCTGTCCCTACATAGCTTGTTGTGAAGAGTCTTTACTCCGAGTTGGTATGAGATCATGAATGTTACAAGGGGAAACAAGGTGTGCATGCGCTCAGATTCTCGTTCCCCTGGAAAGAAAACGGCTTTTAGCAGGAAATCGTTCTGCCTTACCCAGTAGACAATATTTGAAGATTTAGTACAAAAACAGTGACAGTAGAAGATGCTTCTCCAGAACAGAATTTGCATCAAAATAGATTACATCTGAAGAGTATCCCTTCTAATTGCTCCTAAAGCAAACCACGAAGGCTGAGCCTATATCCACCCTAACCACAGACTGAATCTGAGTAAAATAAGGGGATGGCTGCGAGAAAAACACAGGATAAGTTGCTTGCTCCCTACTTATCACAGTTTAGTCTTAAGGATTACAAACTGAAAGCTCACTCTACATCTCTAACAAGCAAGAACGTTACTTTAAAAGGGTTGTGTGTGCTCCAACCGGCATGGTCTTTGCTGTCTCCCTAGACACTCGGCACTAATGTCAAAAATGTGCGGCTCCTCTAAATTGAACTAAGCCCAGAAAGGGTGCCGGTGAGGCGGGGGGGAGGGGGGCCTGGTCAGGGGGTTTTGGATAGCACATGATGGTCATTAAGGCCACATCAATGTCCTCGAAGGCTTCACCCCCTCACGCAATGACCGTATTGACTGGCCGAACTACTTTGGAAGAGGATTTATTAACCTTCAATGATCTATACTTAAACTCTTAGAGAGTTACATTAGAATTTCCCGGCTTGCTAATTAACGTAAAATGATCAAGGCTAGCTTCATACACCACCGGATGGCAAAGGCAAACTCGATTCCGGGGTGTCGCACCGAGGCAGCAACGTTACGTTGCTCCTGGATGCTCTAATTCGAAACGTGTAAAATAACTCAGGTGGCAAACGACGAAGCCAGCAGATTAAAGCAATCCGAAGTTTCCAACTGAAAATCTATCCCCTGCACTGTACATCTTTCCTGTATTCCACACATTTTGAACTAAAGCCTTATTAAGTGAATCATAAATAGCAATGGCCGCCGTCATCTATGTATATATATACATATATACAAATATTTAGATGCATATATATGTATATATATATGAGATAGTAATTTATTTAACACAACAGAGGCTTCTGCCATATGATAAAGTTTACTATACATAAGAAAAAACTTTTAACACTATACAATCACATAATGGTCATATGCACTGTTGCAGTGCAAAAGTCGATTGAACTGTAGTCTTTACTGGCATAGTAATGGCTTTTTTGTAATCCTACAAAATTGCATTCTCGTGTTTGGCGGCCTGAATCGTCTTTCTACCCTGCAGGGCTCGATCTTGGCCCACAGGTGAGGACCCACAGCAGCGGAAAAGTTCTGGGAGGAGGAAGCTGGACGGGTGGAAAGGGGGTGAGGTTATTGCAATCGTGTGTGGTGGTGGAAACGGAGAGAGACGTCACAGAGGCCCTGATGCGAAAGGGTGTTCAGCACTCGCATCCTATACTTGAAGCACAGTGAATGAAGAGGGTAGTAACAGAAGACAGTTACGGTAGATTGCATTTGTGGATGGTTGGGGGGGGGAGGGAAGGGGGAGGTGTCTAACCAACAAAACGGCAAGGGGATGGGTGGCAGGAGGTGGAGATAAATAAAAAGAGCCAAGGAGAATGGAGAGAAAGCGAGTGAGAGAGACAGACAGACAGAGGGAGAGAAGTTACTGAGAATCCTGATTTTTTTTTTTAAAAAGTTACATCCTTGTTAGTCCCACAACACTTCAGCTGCTCCTTGCGAAGGGAGTCCTAGACAGAAACAGGGAAGAAACTTTGCCGTTCAGATGGAGGTTCCTCGGTCTGGGTCACTGCTGCCCAGGTTGAGACCGAGCGTGGGAGTCGGCTGGTACGGGATGGAGGACATGGTCTTGATGGGGCTGCGGAAAAAGCCCCCGTTGGGTGCTCTGTGTCTGAAAGGGCCCGTTCGGTGCTCCGGCATGTTGCCGAAAGAGAACCCAGAGGCCGCTTTGGCGGAGAGTGTGCGGCTGAGAGTCTGGATCTGCTCTGGGATGAAGGTGGTGGTGGTGATGTGAGTGTTCCTGAAGTCGCTGATCTGCTCCAGGGCCTGGCGCGTGGGCAGAGTGTCCATGTCCAGGGGCGTCAAGTCAATGGACGAGGTGGAGAACTGTTTATGGGGACTGTCGTCGTCGGTGCACAGGCTGTTCACCCGCCGGTGGAGCTGCTCCAAGTCCATTTCCTTGTCATCCTGGGGGAGAGGAAGGGGAAACCCGTCAGTTCCCATCGGCGCGGCGGCGATCCACCGCGCCGGTTCCAGAAAACGTGGTGTGGCATTCAGTGGGGCGTCCCCGAGGTAATCGGGTACCCCTACGATAAGGGGGCACGCCCCGGTTTGTCAGACACCCGGTTTTCGTCGGGCACATCTGGAGCCGATCGTGTTCATGGAGCGCCCTTGCGTTCATCAGCTGTGTGGATGTAATTGGGCACACCTGCTTAAATGGGGGTACACCAAGGGGGAATCGGTCCTCCAAATGCAATGGATTGGAATGTAAGTGCCCAGCCCCTGGGCAGAACCTCTGGCCAAGACCCTCCAGATGCTCTGCTCAAATCCCCTCAGGACTCTGGACAGTGATTGGAGCTGCTGGAGAGTTCTGGCTTTCTGGGGATCGTTCTGTCACCAGGCGGCGGAACCGAGCCCTCGTCTAGGCTCCGGCTGGCCCCTGCCCTTACCCAGGGGCACTCTGAAGGCAGGAATGCCAAGCTGGGACAGCCAGATGTGGATACAGCCAGATGTGGATTCGGCACAGCCCCAGGTGATAGCAAGATTCCCAGAACCAGAGCCTCTTCTATTTATCTCTGTCTTGGGTTCTGGACCCCTTTAACATGGGCCACCCAAAAGGAACAGGTCCTCCCGCTTCCCCATTGATGACGGAGGAAAAAATGGGGTAGCCGATCATGAAAACCTCTGGGAAATAAGGCACTAGGCAAAATCAAGGCATTATGACAGGGTTACCCCCGATCACTCCCACATTCTCTAAGCTGTAAACTCGTCTCTAGTCTGTAAGCTTGTTGTGGGCAGGGAATGGGTCTCCTAACTCTGTTGCATTCTACTCTTACAAGCTCTTAGTACAGTGCTCTGCACACAGAAAGGGGTCAATAAATGCGATTGATCGATCCACATCCCTAGGGATGTCACCCCATCTGCCACTCACCTGGGGACGCATGTATTTCTGTTTATTTGTTAGCTCTTTATTTCACTGTTGGATTGTGCTTGATTATTTGTACCTAGGCTCTTACTCTGGCATCTCTCTGTATGTTTGGCAATTTGTATCCACAATAGACGGTAAGCTCTTCAAGGGCAGAGTCTTGCTTAGTATGACACTCTACACATAGTATAGAGAGATGCTGGGGATAATGCTGATTTCACGGGAACCAGAAGATTAATCAATGACACCTTGATGAGAGGGACTTTTATAAAGGATACAGGCCTGAGCCAGGTAAAACCAGCCCACGATTCAATCATTCTGGGGAAACCACTTATATTGTTGATTCCTTACCCCACACATTAAGCCAACTGGCTTCAGTATTTCAGATGAGAGCTACGAGTAAGTAAATCCCTACCCAACTGGACCGAGATTAAGAAATCAACAATGAATGGATTTTGGAGGAAGCTCTGCCCCAAGTAAGGTTCAAATTTTCAAAGGGTTGAAGAGACCCCTGAGAAATTAACCAAAGAAGATGTTGAAATGTGGAGGCATCTTAACTTAGAAATGGATGATGGTGATGATGAAGATAATGATGATGATGTTGGTATTTATTAAATGCTTACTATGCTTCAAACCCTCTGCCAAACTCCAGGGTTGATTCAAGATAATCAGATCAGCTATGGTTCCTGTCTCACATGGAGTTCACACATTAAGGGGGAGAATGGGTATTTTATCCTCATTTTACAAATGAGGAAACAGAGGCACAGAGAGATAAAGTGACTTGCCCAAGGTCACAGAGCTTAAAAGTGGCTGAGCCAGGACTAAAACCTGGGTTCCCTGACTTCTAGTCTGTTCTCTTTCCACTAGGGCACAGTGCAGATATTGGTAAGTTAATTGCATCTCATTCATTCAGAGGTATCATGCAATGAGGACCTCATCAACTTAGACCATCTGATGCATTGCTGGAAAATTCTAAAACAGATGAAGAAGTTATGATTTCTCAACTACCAGCTTAAATTCGGGATTAAACAGTCTCATGTCAATTTTCAAGCAAGGAGATGAATTTATAAATATGACTGAAAAAAAGACCTGAATGGGGAAAAGGGGTCAAACATGTGCAGAGTTGTTCAGAAAGAGTTCACAGCTACAAAGGACTTTTAGAAGAAAAGAAAAGGGATGCTTTTCAATCTCTAATAATAACTGTGGTATTTGTTATGCACTTACTATTGGACAAATTGTTTATTAAAGTTGAAACCACCGGCAGCAGAATAAGTTTCTATGTCGGTAGCCTTCTGTAAAGATTCATAATCAGATACCAATTTTAAATGTATTTAAAACTGGAATGTTTATCTTTCAATTACTTTTACAAGATTAAGCAGTAGTTTTGTGACATTTATCATTAACAGCATAAGCATGGAAAGGAATTTCGTATTCTTTTTCCTGAGGATCAGAAATATACTCTAATTTATAACACCTTAGTCTGTGGGAAAACATTCCCCAAGATACAACCATTCATCACATTAAAACCATATTTTGAGGACCATAAACTGGTTGTATTGGGGGGGACACCTAATAATGAGGAACTGTAATCTCAGACCGCCAAACTTTTATTTACACTCTCCGTTGCATTTATGTATGCATGCTGGTTCAATTAATTTACTTTGACCGCTTTAGTTGTAAATATGGTTATGTTTGTCTTTCCTATTATTAGAGTATAATCTGCTTGTGGGTAGGGAATGTGCCAATTCAGTATTCTGTAGTTCCCAAGCATCTACTGAAATGTATCACACAAAGTGGACATTTAATAAATGCTGCTCCCACTACAACCATTATCAGTTATAGTATTTATTAAGCATTTACTTTTTGCCATGTTGGACATAGTATCTGCCCCACATGGAGCTCACAGTCCAAGGGGGAAGAAGTAGGACTGAATACACACCTTACAGATGAGGAAACTGAGGGACCAAGTAATAGAGTGACTTGTCCAGGGTCACATAGTAGGCAAATGGCCGAGCCGGGAGTAGAACCTAGGTCCTCCGACCTTCAGGCCTGTGCTCTTCTACTCCTTTGGCCTGATTCTGATGATCATATTTGAGCTTTAAATTTGAATTAAGAAAATCTTTGTCTGACACACAGAGTATTCTCTTTGCCATTATTTAATTTAAATCAAACTTGAAGGCCAAAGATAACCAGAATGTTGTTTTAATAGCTGTTAGTTACAAGAGAAGGAACAGAATAGGTCTTTCCAACAAAGCAATATGGTCTAGTGGATACAGCACAGGCTTGGGAGTCAGAAGGACCAGGGTTCTAATCCCAACTTTGCCATTTGCTAGCATGACCTTGAGCAAATCACTTAACTTCTCTGTGCTTCAGTAACTCATATATAAAATGGGTATCAAGGCTGTGATTCCCTAGTGGGACAGAGACCGTGTCTAATCCGATTAACTGGTACCTACCCCAGCACATAGTTCAGTGCCTGGCATATAGTGAGCACTTAACAAATACCATTAAAAAATGCCTTAGAGAGAAAGAAAGACCTGCTGCTGTAAACCTGTGCTATTCCAATGTCCTGGGGGTGCTCACGCTTGGATGGGATTCACTGTTTTTCCTTCTCCTTGTCTCAAAACATGACAGTTAGATTGTTGTTATTGAAAATTATCACTGAAATGTTGGGGATTGGGAACTGGTTTACACAACTGTAATTTAGTCATCCAGATCACATGCATAAAGCTAGAGTTTAAACGCGGCTTATTCAGGGATAACTCAGTGCAAGTCTTTGGAAGCCTATAGTTTCCAGATTTATTTGAAAATACAAAGCACAGTCCTAAAACTGAGTTAAAGTGGCCTTTTGCATTGAAATAATATTGACTTAGGTGCCAACAGAATCTCAAATAATTTATTTGGTGATTCTGTCACTAAAAAATGAATTCTTTGTGCTTCCACTCTGGAAAAATATTGTTGGCATAGTAGCTATTTTTCCTTCACAGTGATGTTTCTGTTTATCAATTTATTGAAACAAGACAAATGTGTGGCTCAAAAATGAAAACCTTCCCCTACATCTATGGATACCATCAGTGGTATCTATTAAGTGCTTACTATGTGCAGATCACTCTACAGAGCTCTTGGAATAGTACAATATAACAGAATTTGGTAGCCACGAACTCTGCCCACAACGATTTTATGATTATTCTTCCGGGACCATTACCACCCTATTCCTGGAAAACCTTTATGCACAAGCAACGCTTCCAATGGCAATGACGAACTTAATGCTGGCACTGAATTCTGCTACTTTGTCAGTATATCATCCAATAACGCCTGGATTGATAGAGCAACAGAACACAGAATAAAATAGGCCAGCATGATTTTTGACAGATTAACAACATGTGGGATAATGGAATGACAAATCCACACCAAGTTAGAGGTCTTCATAGAAGACCTATATATGACTCTGAGACCAGGAGCTAATAGAGAAGTCACATTCAGCTCCTTAATGTTGGTATTTGTTAAGCGCTTACTACGTGCCGAGCACTGTTCTAAGCGCTGGGGGAGATACAGGGTAATCAGGTTGTCCCACGTGAGGCTCACAATTAATCCCCATTTTACAGATGAGGGAACTAGCCACAGAGAAGTGAAGTGACTTGCCCACAGTCACACAGCTGACAAGTGGCAGAGCCGGGAGTCGAACTCATGACCTCTGACTCCGAAGCCCAGTCTCTTTTCCACTGAGCCACGCTGCTTCGCTGGTCCACTAGTGTTGCCTAACGACCACACTCAACATCAGATGACAGGACCAGATTAATGACTAACCAAGTTCTGGAACACACACAGTTAACTAGTATATGAAGCAGCATGGCTTAGTGGGTCAGTGGAGTGAAAGAGAAGCAGCATGGCCTAGAGGATAGAGCAAGAACCTAGGGGTCAGAAGAATTTGGGTTCTAATCCTGCCTCCTCCACCTGTCTGCTGTATTGTACTTTCCAAGCGCTTAGCACAGTGCTCTGCACACAGTAAGCGCTCAATAAATATGAATGAATGAATGAATACTGTGTGACCTTGCACAAGTCACTTAACTTCTCCGTGTCTCAGTTACCTCATCTGTAAATTGGGGATCAAGACAGAGACTATGCCCAACTGATTAGCCTGTATTTACCCGAGCGCTAAGAATAGTAATTAACCCACAGTAAGCGCTTAACAAATACTATTATTATTAATAAAACAATGTTCATACAACCAGTTTGATGAGGCAGGACACGTGGGGAGGACAACAGCAAGGTATTCGAGCAGCTGCAGAATGAGGAACCGAATGAGGACATTGCTAAATCAGGACACCAGAACGACTGGCTTAAAGATAGCATGAAACACAGTCTGAAAAGCAATGTGACACAGCAGTGGGTAGTTGGGAGACCCCTACAACTGACAGGTCAACCTGTTGGGCAGCAATCGGGAGAGGGTTTGCTTTCCTTGAGCGAAGATTTTGAGAAGACTGGCATGTCAAGGTTTGCTTGCAAATAGAGACAGGCCTTGTGTGGTGCGACTCATTATCACAGCAAGGATCTAACTTTACCTGCAAATGATGTCGGGGAGGGAGAAGGGCCAGTCACTCATCGCCAGTGGTACTACTACTAGCAGTAGAAATATTATTTATTATTTACTACATACATAGCACTGTACTAAACGCTGGGAAAGATTACACAGGTGGGTATTAGACATAATAATAATGTCGGTATTTGTTAAGCGCTTACTATGTGCAGAGCACTGTTCTAAGCGCTGGGGTAGATACAGGGGAATCAGGTCGTCCCACGTGAGGCTCACAGTTAATCCCCATTTTACAGATGAGGACATGGTCCCTGTCCCTCAGGGGTTTCGTGTCTTCAAAAATAAGGACAGACTTCTTTCTCTCCTTCTCTTTCTTTCTCACTCCTCCCCTCTCAGAATATATTTATAAATATATACACATATGTATATGTATACATATAAACATACACATATACATATATACAACAGATACACATATATACCATGTAGAGTAGAAGGGGCATGACTCACCAAATTGTCAGCAATAATGACCTCACAAAGAAAAAAACAAACATCCCAAACTAATTTTGGTGATTCTACAGTGGAAAGTTGGCAAGCAAGCACACTACATGTCTGGAGTAGAGAACACCATTCACTGGTGGTCTGTAAAGTGCTATATGTACACAGAAAGTACTGATTGCTCCTGGAGCCATCTGGTTCTCAGCTCCTTCCTCTCCACGCAAAGCCTCGTTTACTAGTTATGTTTTTCCAATGCTGCGTCTCTGTCATATCTGCCAGGCTCAGGAGAGTGATACAGGTGGAGCAACGCACTGAAATGGTGCGGCACTCACTCTAGGACTGGGTGAGAAGTACTCAGCCCTCACCCGTCACTGGGTCTGATGCCCATCACTGGGTCTGATGCCTGTCACCGGATCTGATGCTGCTCTGAGCAGCAGAGGGAGATCGGCCCTCCTGCCTGCAGTCCTGGACCACGTGGCAATGGATGGAGTTGGATGGTCTGCCCGGCTCACCTTCCCGGGTTGCTCCAGACACAATAGTGAACCAGGGCCACTTTGGAACTTCGGGAAAATTTGCACAGAGGGAATGGGCAATAGATTAGTTTTGCAGCCTTTTTCTTCCTGGCATCCAGGCTCCCTCCCTCCCCTGGGAGTGGGGAGGAAAACGAACCCCTTACCTCTTTAGAAGGAACTCGGGAGCCTTTCCTCTTGTTCCACCACGTCTCCAGCATAGCGATGAAGCAGGAGAGGACGATTCCCGCCGCCAGGATGCAGAAAACTCCCGCGAAACTCTTGATGTCCAGAGCGCCCCCTTTCTGCTTGGGGTCGACGCTCGAGTACAGGTCGCACTGGCCGTTCCTTGGCCACCATTTATGCTTCAGGATATCCATGTCCCCATTCTGCTGGAGCTCCAGGATCCTGGGGAAAGAACACAGCCCAGTCGTGGTTAGAGAAAGAAGGGGACGTTGGGACGACTAAAAAGATGTGTAAACCGACCGGAGCTCAAGATCTGGAAGCAGAAACAAAAGTGGCTTGTGATGTGTGCCGTGGGGATCTGAGGGAAGACATACTTCCTCACCCCACTCCACCGAAGGAGGAGAATCCACGTGGGGTCAGGCCTTTCTCCTGAAATGGAGAATATCCACCCCGGGATTTATAACTACCTTACCATCTCATCGCAGTTTCCTGCTCCTCCTGCTCTGAATGGAGCTCGGGTGCTTCTGACTTGGCCAAGAGCATGCTACTGTGCAGAGTAATGATTAATAATAATAATAATAATAATAATAACTGTGGTATTTGTTAAGCGCTTACAAGGTGCCAGGCAGTGTACTAAGCAATGGGGTGGATACAAGTAAATCAGGGTGGACACAGTCCCTGCCCGCATGGGGCTCACAGCCTTAATCCTGATTTTACAGATGAGTTAATTGAGGCACAGAGAAGTTAAGTGACTTGTCCAAAGCCACACAACAGACTTATGGCAGAGCCAGGATTAGAACCCCAAACCTTCTGACTCTTAGGCCTGGATTCTATTCACTACATTATGCAAGAACCTGCAGTCTAGCACATACATCTGCTTTGCATCAGGGGTCCAGACCAAGTTCACTGTTCTCACTGGGGTGGGATTGCGTATTGAGACCATTTCAAGGTGGCTATTTAGTTGAAGCTGTTGCTCACTACCCAGCTCCTTCCCTTTTGAGAGCCAAAGTTGGAATGCGCGTCCCTTGAAGAACAATGTGAAAAATGGTTGGAAGGTTTTCAGATGGAGTCAGTAAATTCCTATCAGAAATACATTTCTTTCAGAGTCTGGAAATGGCCTGTTTCATACAGAGAAAGAGTTTCAATCCATCCCAGATTAGCTTCAAAGGTACAGTTTGCTCTCTGAATGCACAGGGATGTCTCACTCCACCTTGCGGGGTGCTACAAATGCACTCCTTTGTGCTACAATGTAGGTTTAACCCAGAAACTACTGACTTACTAATTAAGAATGTGAAACACTCGGATGGACTGAGTGTATGTGTGTGTGTGTGTGTGTATGAGAGAACATGGGTCTGCTTAGAGGGAATGTTGTTATTGTCCTGGGATTGGAGATCTTCTTTTCGCATGTGTGCGAGAAACATGATCTAGTAGCTTGAAAGAATCACTGTGGAGGAGAAGAATCAGTGGGTCTAACCAGGATATCACATTTTCCCCCTGAATGATGAATCAAATCGGTATGACTTACCCAAAACCCTTTGCTCAGAGGGGAGTAGCATCCATTTCATCATAAACTGGCATTCCTTTGTGGATGCCTAAGCTGCAAGCCTCAGAGTTGACACCTTCCAGAAAGATATTGGACCGCCCTAGTGGAATCAAAAGTCTTACCTCCCCAGGCTCCACTTTCCCAGGCTGTCTCATTGGTCAACTCTCCCCGACCCAGGTTCTGCTCAAAACGGAAGACGTCGGTGCTCACCGGACACCCGGAGAGTCACGGGGGACAGACCGCAGGAGACATATAGTAGCGCATGCGTGTACGATCATCGGTGTCACCAGAGGAGCAGGAGGGCTAGGTGCCTGGGAGGGATCCCAGAGCTGATGGGATACTGGCTGAGATCTACAAGCAGGAGGGGATGTGCTACTTAGTTGTCGGCACAGCCTCGTCCTCAACGCATGGAACTTGGAAGAAATCCCACGTGGAAAGAGCCGACAGTCATGGGATCTCTCCAAAGCTGGCAAGATCCTGGCCAGGCTCCACCTGGGTATCTAAGGGGGAGCATCATTAACCTCGCTCACCTGGGTCACAAAGCAGTCACAGTGGGACATGGCAGACGTAGCATACCTTCGCCGGGGGGGGGGACTCAGGTCAGGGAGAGATACTCAGGGAGAGATACACACGTACAGGGAGAGAGAAATAGATCATCAGCGTGTCCTCAGACTAAACACACGAAGAGAAAGGATGACAGAAGGCTATCCAAACAGCTACTTTTTGGCGAGCAGCAACGGGATAGTCACAGTAAAGTCGGCCAGAGGAAAAGCTTAAAAAAATCCAAAGACTAAACCTCAAACGATGTTGCAGTAGGCAGGCAGCGGCAGAGGGCAGGTCAATGTTTTGGGAGGCTTGCGAGTGTCTCCTTTTAGTTCACCCTGCATTTCCCTAGGGGGTAAAGTGCAAGGCGATTGAAAGGCAATCATAAAAGCCAAAGATAAATCAGAGCAGTCACTGATCCATTCCTGGGGATGTCTGAGAGACAGGGGAGAATAATGGCAAGAACCTATTCACATCAAGTACATTTAAAGTTCCCATTCATGTGTCGACGTGTGAGTTTCAGGACCGGAACAGGTACGTAGATACCGGGCAAATCGTAAGGAAAACCAAAAGAACTGAGAGAAAACGATTGAAGGGACCGAACAAATAGTCTATTTTGGTAATTTGTAATTGCCCGACCCAGCTAGCCCGAAGGGAGTCGGATGAGAGATAATTTACCGAACACTGGTCCAAGGCCAGACAAGGCATTGCCCTGCAGTGGGAGAGCACTTTGCATCCGACTATGCTTTGCTCACCTTGGCTTGCTATTGCCAACGGATAAAGGCCAGCGGAAGCCGAGCCCTTCAGCGGGGGGGATTGGGAAGGAGGTTGATTTCTGCAACCGTTTCCTAGTGTCTCCGGAACTATTTTCCACAGTGGGAAGCCTCAAGTTTTGGTTGCAAAATTCTCGGTATGTAGAGCAGGTGAAGAAAATACGTGACCCCCAAACAGCCAAGCCCGTCTTTAGAGGTTTCCAACGGGAAATGTGTTTAACCGGATTGAACCTGCGAGTTTGGCCACGGACGAACTCGCCACAAGATGTCAGTGTTAGCTTAGAAGACCAAAATAAATGTCATCGCGGCCACAATCGCTCTTTCGTGCACACGGATTGCACTACTGATTGACCTCTCTCGCTGTAAACACCCATTTTAATAATTGCAGTGGAAGATTTAATTTTCACATTTAATTGCTTGGTATGTTAACAGACTAGCAGAGCGGTTTTTCTGAAAGGCTGACATGAAAACCCACGTTCCGGTTACGGGCCGCGTCCTATCATCGGTGAAGACCCACTCTTTGCAGGTGAACCGTGACGACACATTTGGCTAGTGAATGATGGACTACAAAAGCGGGATAATGTATTATAGGTAGAAATGCTAGAGTTAGGTGGAGAGAGAGGAAAACATTTACATCTCGCTCCCTCTCTATGTGTGTGTTTATGTATAAATGTGATATTTATTGTTTACTGTGTGCCAGGTGCTCTACTATAATAATAACAGTAATAATAACGTTGGTATCTGTTAAGCGCTTACTATGTGCAGAGCACTGTCCTAAGCGCCGGGGTAGATGCAAAGTAATCAGGTTGACCCATGTGAGGCTCACAGTTAATCCCCATTTCACAGATGAGGTAACTGAGGCACAGAGAAGTGAAGTGACTCGCCCACAGTCACACAGCTGACAGGTGGCAGAGCCGGGAGTCGAACCCATGACCTCTGACACCGAAACCCAGGCTCCTTCCACTGAGCCAAGATACAAGCTAATCAGGTTGGACACAGTCCCTGCCCCACATGGAGCTCACAATCCATCCCCATTTTACAGATGAGGTAACTGTGAAGTGACTTGCCCAAAGTCGCACAGCCTGATGAACGGCAGAGCTGGGATTAGAACCCGGGTCCATCTAACTCCTAGGCCTGTGCTCTGTGTTTGCATCCTGTGTGCTCCTTGCGGGCAGAGAATATGTCTACCAACTCTGTTGTATTGTACTCTCCCAAGCGCTCAGTACAGTGCTCTGCACATAGTAAGTGCTCAATAAATACCACTGATTCATTGATAATGCACCATGTATCAAGCCAATTAATGACGGCGATGCTCTCCGCTGGATTGTAAGCTCTTGGAGGGCAGGAAGTTAACTCCCCCTGAAGTCTCCCAAGCACTTAGTACAGTGTTCTGCACCCAGTAAACACTCAGTAAATGCGGTGGATTGATTGGTGATCATGGTGACAAAGACCCTAATCTTCCCAAGGCAGGCATTCTTTGCTTGGTGTCAGTTGCTCCTCTTCCCAGTCCCACGGCACTTCTGTACATATCTGTAATTTATTCATTTATATTAATGTCTGTCTCCCCCTTTGGACTATAAGTTTGTTGCGGACAGGGAATGTCTCTGTTTATTGTTGATTTGTACTCTCCCAAGCACTTAGTCTCTCCTATGAATTGGCAGGAGTGTTTACGTAAGCTGATGAAGCTTAGAGCTATACCATATAGGGCTACCCGTAATGGAAACGTCTAAGCCGAAGCATCAGACAAAGCCGATTCTCCAGTGCCGCATTGTACATTCCAAGCGCTTAGTACAGTGTTCTGCACATAGTGTGGCTCAGGGAAGCAGCGTGGCTCAGTGGAAAGAGCACGGGCTTGGGAGGCAGAGGTCATGGGTTCGAAACCCAGCTCTGCCACTTGTCAGCTGTGTGACTGTGGGCAAGTCACTTAACTTCTCTGCGCCTCAGTTCCCTCATCTGTAAAATGGGGATTAAGGCTGTGAACCTCAAGTGATTACCCTGTATCTACCTCAGCACTTAGAACGGTGCTCTGCACATAGTAAGCGCTTAACAAATACCAACATTATTGTTAGAGTAAGCGCTCAATAAATACTATTGAATGAATGAATGAAAGAGTCAAAGGTGGATGATCAAGTGATCAAACGCTGTTCAAAGACGGTGGCAGAGACTCAAGTTTTTACCACGTGGAAGAAGGCAATGCTAAACCACTTCTTTATCTTTACCAAGAAAACTCTGCGGATACGCCTACTTGTAGGATTTTATGACAGAAGACAGTAGGCTCTGAAGAGGGTGTGTCCACGGAGCCACTATGGGTTGGAAACAACTAGAAGAAAAAAGCACTCAGTACAATGCTCTGCACACAGTAAGGGCTTAATAAATATGATTGAATTGAATAAATGAATGCTTCTTTATTTTAGACACTGCGTTTTATTATACTAAGGTACTCTACAATAGCGAGAGCAAAATTCCTCCTGCTTTGCTGGGTTTGGATGTATCGGTGCACTGTTCATAACCATGGCTAGAAAGACATTAGGGGGAAAAGTCCATTTGTTATACAGGGATACGAGATTTCACGAGGGGACCCGTGATTCCAAAAGACAGTAATGATCACTCTTGGCCATCGCTCTCCAGAAGGATTTTGTTCTGAATCATCATTACCATCATCAATGTTATTTATTGAGCGCTTACTGTGTGCAGGATATTGTGCTAAGTGATTGAGAGAGCAGAGTTTGGCCACAATGAGCTTCCAGTCTAGAGGGGAGACAGATATTAATATAAAAAAATTATGCTATACAATTTATCGATATGCATGTTCATAAGTGCTGTTCTATGCCGAAGGAAGACAAAGGCAAATCCCTCTTCTCTTAAAAGGTCCATTTCTCTAGAAAGCCTTCTCTCTGATCCCCAATCAATGAATCAATCAATGGCATTCATTGCCAATCAGTCAGTGGTATTCGTCGAGCGCTTATTGTGTTCCGAGCACTGTATTAGGCACTTTGGGACAGGACAATACAACAGAGTTGGCAGACACGATCCCTGCCCACTCAGAGCTTACGGTCTCTGTCATGTTTTTCTCGCCTTCTGTTCTCCTCAGTTGGGGAAATCACCGGCCTGGGTCTGGAGCTGGAGGAGCCGTGTCCACAGCCATGTCCACAGGCTTTTGAAAGCCCGGAATATGGCAGAAGGACTCACCCGCGGGCCTCCTGTAATGATATTTATTAAGCATTTACTACGTACCAAACCCTGTGCTAAGCACCGGAGTAGATACAAGATAATCAGATCAGGCCTAGTCCCTGTATCACATGGGGCTCACAAGAGGGAGGATGGATATCTTTCCCCCTCACTTAAAGATGAAGAAACTGAGGCACAGAGAAGTTAAGTGTTCTGCCCAAGGTCAACCAGAAAACCAGTGGCAACTGGACTAAAACACAGGACTCCTATCTCCCAGGCCCACGGTCTTCTGCCACCTCCTCTCTGGACAGCATTCCAACTGCTCTAGAGTTTCAGGTGAGGGTGTTCCATTTCCTGGAAATCACTGGCTGGGGATGTGGGGGCTGGGTCCAGTGTAAACAGCATGGCTAAGTGGATAGAGCAAGGCCTGGGAGTCAGAAGGACCTAGGTTCTAATCCCTGCTCTGTCACATGTCTGCTGTGTGACTTTGGGTGAGTTGCTTAACTTCTTTGGGCCTCAGTTACCTCATCTGTAAAATGGGGATTAAGAGTGCAAGCCCTATGTGGGACAGGGACTGTGTCCAACCTGATTATCCTGTATCTATCCCAGGGCTTAGAACATTGCTTCTCACATAGAAAACATTTAACAAATACCATCAGTGTTGTTATTATCATTAATAATAATAAGAGGAGTTTTCCCGTCTGCCCTTAGGGCCTGGCCAGGACTTTGGCTCCTCTTAAATTAAGGAAGGAGGGACTAGCCTAGCGGCCCCAGCTCAATCTGGCAGGCCCGGATGGAGCGCCTACGATTACGTGACCATATATTCTGAAGCCAAGGGAGCTGGCAGGGAGCAGCAGTTTCATTATGATCCACATCCCCGGTCACGTGGCCCCAAATCTGATGATCAGCAGCTCTAGCAGGCTACCAGGGCCTCACTATCTTCCCTCCACTACTCTCTAGGCACAAGAAGAACCACCACCTCATCTCAGCCATTGATAGATGACGAAAAGTTATGAATGTTGCATTAAATGTTCACTTTGGCTGCCGCGACATCATCGTAGCTCTGCTTTCTTGGCAGTAGCCCTTTATTATGTCATTCATCACGACAGAGGAAATGTTTCCTTCCCTAGGGGAAAAGAGCTTCGAGAGGGTATCCGTGCATCCTCCGGCTGGTCTTCCCTCTCACCTGGATGCACAGTCCAAAAACTGCATCTGTGTTGGGTCTGAGAAACACTGTCTGTGAGACTCTCTCTCTCTCTCACTGTCTGTCTCTCCCTCTCCTAAATCCGGCTCCTATCTTTTAACTTTGTTATTTGGTACTGCATATTTCTGAGGAGGGAACTGGGGCATCAATAATTGCAATAAAGTCTAGTGACAATGCGAAGTCTAGGTGTCGGGGTCATCCTCTAGTCCCCGAATCAAGGAAGGAGATGGGAGGGGATGGTTGGACACTGTTTCTGACTTGGTGGGGAGGGGATGACCAGATTCTGCTTCTGATCCTGATCTGGGGACCCAGGAATTCCTGGTCCCTGCAGTGTTGGACTCAGATGGCGAAAGGCTAAATAGTCAGTGCTCAGCAAATATCATGAATTGATTGATGCTCCTAATAATAATAACTGTGGTATTTATTAAGTTCTTACTATATACCAAGCACTGTGTTAGGCCCTGGGGTAGATACAATACAATCAAATCAAACACAGTCCCTGTCCCACATGGGGCTCGTAGCCAAAGTAGGCTTTGGGTCCCTATTTCACATATAAGGAAAATGAGACCCAGGGAGGTTAAATGACTTGCCCAAGGTCAATCAGTCAATCGTATTTATGAGCACTTACTGTGTGCAGAGCACTGTACTAAACGTTTGGGAGAGCACAATATAACAATCAACAGACACATTTCCTGCCCACAGTGAGTTTACAGTCTGGAGGAAGCAGGCAAGTGATGGAACTGGAATTAGAATCCAGGTCCTTTGACTCCCAGGCCTTTACTCTTTCTACTAGGACACACCGCTTCCCAAGGATTGGGTCCAGAAGAAACCCGTGCTAAGGAAAACTCACAATGGAACATGCATCCCTTGATGGATACGGCATACATGCACGTAACTGTTCCCTTTTCCACCACATCAGGTTTTATCCAGATAGACGAGGGTTGTGGGAATAACATTCCCTAATTCCCCAGAAGCTTTTCTATTCAAAATCCACAATGAAAACACACGTTATGGAAAAATTATCTGTTCCTCTGTGTCTCCCTACCCCTACATCTGCAGCTTCCTCTCCTGCCCCCACTTCGGCCTCCTCCAGGCTCAGAACACATGGCAGCTGAGGGTAGAGACCTGGACTCCCCAGGGTCAGGAAACAGAATCCTAGTAATGGGGATTGGGGAATTCTTTTACTGAGCCACTGCTCGAACCCCGCAGTGTTATCAGCTGCAGAGTATCTTGAGTTGCCCAGGTGGAACAGCACTTGCTGCCATTGAGTTTTGATGGAAATAATAATAATGATAATGGTATTTATGAAGTGCCATGTGCCAGATACTATACTAATCACTGGGGTGGATACAAGCAAATCGGGTTGGACACAGTCCCTGTCCCAAGTGGGGCTCACCATCTCAATTCCCATTTTACAGATGAGGTAACTGAAGTACAGAAAAGTTAAGTGACTTGCCCAAGGTCACACAGCAGATGAGTGGCAGAGATGGGATTAGAACCCATAACCTCTTGACTCCCAGGCCCATGCTCTATCCACTACACCATGCTGCTTCTCTGGCTCAGAATCACCCAGTCAAGAAAACAGTCTCCTCAGCTCTGCGCAGAGTAAGCGCTCAATAAATGCCGCTGACTGACTGATTGATTTGTTGGCCCTTTTCCCCAGCCTGCCTGAAATAGGGCCAGTTACCAGGAGAGCCAACGCTGGGCAGAATCCCACAGGCTCCAGCACACTGGCTGTCAGACACGACTCACGGTGGATTGGTTCCCAGCCTGGAAGCTTAACCCTGCTTCCAGCCGGGCTCACCCCTGCCCCTCCCTTCCCAGACAGGGAGGCCTGGAACTGCAAGGATCTGATGCTTTGGGAGAAGGAGAAATGGCTTTAGCGGTTTCTGCTAGAAGTCCTCCCCTAGGCAGGTTTAGATCAGATCCAGGAGATGTGCAGCTGCCCAGTCAGAATGCTCACCATGGGCATAGAAGGAGAGGGTTACTCTATGCCCCTTGCTGACCAGTCTGCTCCTAGTTGAGGACATATCTGTAATTACATGTACATATATACATGTAATTATGGACATATCTGTAATTTATATTAATATCTATCTCCCCATCTAGACTGGAAGCTCATTGTGGGCAGGGAACGTGTCTGCTTATTGTTATATCGTACTCGCCCAACCACTTAGTACAGTGCTCTGCACACAGTAAGCGCTAAATAAATATGCTTGAATGAATGATTGAATGATGGGAGTGGTGCTGTTGAGTGCCATCATCCGTCACAGAAACTGAAAGCAGAGGACGTCCTGGGCCCACACCACTTCTGGCCAGAGTTCTTGCTGGTTGATTCCCCCAATGCCTGAAAATATGGCAGGAGAAGCAGTGTGGCCTACTGGAAAGAGCCTGGGCCCGAGGGGCAGAAGGATGTGGATCCTAAACTCGGTTCCACCACTTGTCTGCTGTGTGATGCCGGGTTAGTCACTTAACTTCTTTGTGTCTCAGTTACTTCAGATGGGATTAAGACTGTGAGCTCCATGTGGGAAATGGACATATCCAACCTGATTGGCGTGTATCTACTCCAGTGCTTAGTACAATACCTGGCACATAGTAAGTACTTAACAAATACCATAAAAAAAAGGTGTTTGCGAGCTACTTCTCAGAATCCATAAAACTGTACACACTTGTGATTACTGTGAGGATGATCAAGGTTATATATCAATCTGTGCCTGGCCATTGCCACACACGACCAAAGGTCAACATCACAGGTGAAGAGTTGAATATTACCTTTGATTTTCTGTTACCTGGGGGGTACAGAGTCCAGTAATGCAAGAATAGACCATTAGGTAGAAAACCAAATCAAGATATAGGGTGCGCTTCGAAAAACTCAAAGATTCTGGCACCAGCGTGGCATGAAGATTCGGATCAAACGGAAGGTGTACTGGGCTGTGAGGCCTGGATCTTCCTTAATGGCACATTTGGTGTCTAAAATAGTACTGAATATCAGATGGCAGGCAGGAAAGTACCACATACAATTATGTCCATGAGTTCAGTCAGATCACCAGCAACGAAGCCATGTTTGTCAAATCATACCTTGGGTAGGACATTTAAGGAGAATGGACCACAACCGAATACCCACACAACTACTCTAATGGTGAGCCAAAATGGAGCAACTGTAAAGGGGGAGGAATACTTTAAAGAAAATTTGAAGCAAAACCTCAAATGACCCGGTGTAGCAGTGGACAGCTGGGAGACAGCATAAGAGACAAAAGAGTGACTAGAGGAGCAGAATTTCAGACTCCTGGTGCATGAGTCCACAGCGACTGTGTCAGCTCGAGCAGCAGCCACCATGGTCTTCCCGAGCTTCTAGGTTCTGTAGAGGCCTCGTGCTGCGGCTGCTTCTCGCCTGTCCTGTGGCAGTGTAAGGCACTTGACAAATATCACGATCATTACATAGGTTTATTAAATATTCTGTCACACACATTGACACTTTCTGCTAATTAGACTGAATTAGATGAGGCCAATAACTGTGTCTTCCACTTCCTGTTTATCCCTCCACAAACCAGGAAGGGCTCTGTCACTGGGACTTTTCGAAAAAGTTGAGGGGAGGGGAACTCGGATTAGTTCTTCGCAGAACCACCCTCTTTGAATTAAAGGTGTTGTAACACATGCACACATACATGTATACATCTCTATGTTTGAAGTTGATGCGTCCGGCGATTGAGGCCTTATCCATTGGTGTGATGTATGATGGACATTTTTTTCTATCCAGAGCATGTGAAGATGGTCCTTTGTGGTTCTGATGTGCTTGCCACTTGCTGTGCCTGTCAATGTCGTCAAATTTTCTTAGTCGCTCGATTAGGTCAAAGAAAAAGTCAGCCTTCTGTGCTCACAGGCCTTTCCCTGACAATCCCCAAGCGCACCGCTGGTGGTTTTTGGTTCTTTCTGCCTTTTCATGCCCTCTCAAGGAAGATGTGGGGGTCAGTATTTGTGTCAGACCCTGAACTGGTAATCTCCCAGCAAGGAAAGAAAAGCAGAAAGGCCGGGAAACCCCTCACGAAAAGGCTGCTTGCACAGACCGACCAGTCCGAGAATAGCACATTATTCCAAGCCCTCTGATACTATCCCAAATATCAATTTGCTGAACACTAGAGGGGAAGACAGGTAGTGGACAAAGACTCCACCCCATTGCTCCCAGGCCATCCAAGATCCATGAATCCACTCCTACTCCCAGCCCCCTGAGAACCAGATGTGCCCCTTAACCTCTCTTTCAGCAGAGGATACATCCCGTGAATTTATCATCAGGTCTCCAAGTGCCTTTACTAAAATTTTTACAGTAAGGAAGTGTGCTCACATAAAGAATATGTTCTGAAGGAGGTCGCTCTTCAGTCAGGGTCAAACCACAGGCACTTCTCGACTGACATAAGACTTTTTGCATAGGCGAACAGCACTTACTCTTCTAAATTTACACCATCTTTCAGTTTTACCACATATGGGTTTCAACTTTTCATAACACTAGCCCCCTGTTCGGCACTGGCTCTGGGGCACGGACAATGGTGGGGAAGGAATCATGACATCCCTAGGGGGAGCAGGGAAGTGACATGGCCTAATGGAAAAAACACAGGCCTGGGAGTCAGAGGATCTGGGTCCTAATTCTGCCTCTTCCACCCATCAGCTGTGTGACCTTGAGCAAGTCACTTGATTTCTCCGTGCCTCATCTGTAAAATGGGGATTATTAATAAAGATGGTATTTGTTAAGTGCTTACTATGAGCCAGGCACTGTACTAAGTGCTGGTGTGGATACAAGCAAATCGGTTGCACACAGTCTCTGTCCCATGTGGAGCTCACTGTCCCCATTTTACAAATGAGGTCATGAGGCCCAAGGTCACACACAGCAGAAAAGTGACGGAGACAAAATTAGAACCCTTGACCTTCTGATTTCCAGGCCCGGGGTCTTTCCGCTATGCCATGAAGACTGTGATCCCCATGTGGGACACAGACTGTGTTCAACTTAATTATCTTGTATCTACTCCAGTGCTTACTGCTTAACAAATACCATAAAAAAACACAAACCTCCTCACAATTTTCATGTCAGGGGTGGGGGTAGGAGGAAAATTTATAGAGGGTGGGTGTTGGAGGAAGGGATGGAACTGGAGCCTCCTGTGACCCCTCCCAACAATGCACAAATGGCTCAGATTGGGCCTAGCCCTCCTAGCCCTAGGAGACCCAGCTGAGGCTCTCTGAACCCGACAGCTTTGTCCAGGGACCCAGAAGGCTGGGAAGTCAGAGGAGAAATGGAAACAAATCTCTTTGTCTTGGTGGGGAAAGTGGAACTGTTCTTCTTACTCAGAGCCAAGCTTCAGGCCACGCAAAGCTGCAAACTTGTAATATTCTAAATGGGAAGAGAATGCAACAGAATCGAGAGCCATTCGCCTAGCCCAGGGCCAATGTTCTGGGTTTGTTTCCAGTCAACTGACCTAATACCAAGTTCAGGAAGAGGGGCAGTGGCCTGCTGAGCTTTCACATAAGAAAATACTGGAAAACGCTGCTTCCACAGGGCAGTGTCAAAAGATAAATCTTTGATCTAATAATAATTATAATACTACTAATAATGATGGTATTTGTTAAGCACTTACTATTTGTCAAGCACCGTTCTAAGCTCTGGGGTAGATACAGGTTAATCAGACTACGAGTTAATCAGACCAGATACCGTCTTTGTCCCACACAGGGCTCTAAGTCTAAATACAAGGGAGCACAGGTATTGAATCCCTAGTTTGCAGTTGAGGACACAAGCATAGAAAAGATAAATGACGTGCCCAAGGTCACACAGCAGGCACATGGCAGAGCTGGGATAGGAACCCAGGTCCTCTGATTCCAGGACCACGCTCTTTCCACTAGGCCAGGCTGCTCCCTCTATTTTCAAGCTGAGGATTGGGTAGCTTGCCGATAGCCTCTCACTGGTGCCTTCTGCAGTCAGTAGCTCCATCTGCTTTTTAGCTCTGATTCCTACGTTAGATGTCCTTTTGTCTCTGTAGACTGAATTTACTGCGGCCAATAACTGTGTCTTCAACTTCCTGGGTACCTGCCCATAACCTGGGACAGGGCTTCTATCCCAGGGGTTTCTGAGAAAGTTGACAGAAGAGGGACCAGGATCAGTCTTCCCTGCTTCACTAGAAGATCCCTGGAGAAAGATGCTTTGAGCTCCTAAATTATAAAGAGGGTTAGGATGACAGTCTAGGGGCGAGGGCAGGAAGAAGCCAGAGATGGGGGAGGGAGGGTGAGAGAAGACTGCTTCTTTTTTGTGATTCGATAGGGGCAGCAACTGCTTGGCTGATGGGAATCTGGAGGGGAATTGGGGGTGGGAGGGCTGGAGGGGTTTCCCCTCCTCTTCCTCCCCAGGAGGGTCCCCTGCTGATAGATGGCTGGTCTTGAGAGGATTTCAAGTCACATATCTTGAGCTTTGTCAGGCCCTGAGCTCCTGGGGTGTGTTGATTCTCCCAGGCAGACCCTGTTGTCCCCAAGGGTTCTGATCATTTGGGAGAGTTTCCAGGAGGTGGGAAGGGAGTGTCCTCTTGCAATAATCTGAAAAGCCACACCAGTCCACACTGATAATATTTTACCCTCTCAAATAAATGCCACGTTGTATGACCATAAAGAATTGAAACAGTTTATCTACTCTAGTATAGAAGGAAACCCATTGGTATAAACTGGTTCTAGGTTTAATTCACGCCTATATTAAATTCAGTTCGCCTGTGTTTTGAAAGGCCTTGATTTTCCATTTGCATGTCTGACCCTTTTCTCTCTATGAAAAACAGCACCTGGGATTTGGGATACGTGGCTTCCACTGCAAGTTCTTGGGCATGGCCGACTCCATTTTGCCTGGGGTTGGAAATATCCGAGGTTAGGGGGCTCAGTCTTTGCCCAGTTCAATCTGATGAAGTGTGAGCTCCCCATACAACTTTCCTTCTGGGCTTGTGGGATTCTTTGAGTCCCCAAGAAAATAGATCTACTCTAAAATGAAAGATTCAGGTTAGGCAAGAAAGCTTGTGAGAAACCGTCTTTATGTCGCAGAACCCAATTCAGTCAAATTTACCCAAATGAAACCAAGTCCTTGCAAAAATGAATTTTTAGGAGACTTCAACTGGAACAAAACCCAATTCCCTGGGCCCCCAAAATCTGTGATGTCTTCTGATCCTGGGTCCAGTGGATATTTTAGAATTCATCCTTTCTAGGCAGTACTCATTCGGGAACTGATATTTTATGACCTCGGACAAAGTATCATATTGTCTGTTTGCTAAGGGTACCACATTCCAACTCGGACCAACTCTGGTCGTACAGGGTATTGGATACAAAGTCAACATAGGTGAGCTCTCTCAACAAGGTGACCCTCATCAAGACCCATTCATGGATGAATTTAGGGATAAATGGTTTAATAGTAATACAATGATATTAATGATTGTGTTTTCTGTTAAGCGCTTACTATGTCCCAAACACTGTTCTAAGCACTGGGATAGACACCATACAATATGACCAGATGCATATTACACATAAAGCTCAAAGTCTCAGTAGGAGGGAGAACAGATATTTTGAATCCCAACTTGGCATATGAGGCAAAGAGAAATTAAGCGATTTGCCCAAGGTCACACAGTAGGTAAGTGGCAGATCTGGGATTAGGACCCAGGTCCTCTGATCCTGGGTCAAGAGAAACCTCCAGTGGTTGCCCATCCACCTCCGCATCAAACATACTCCTTACTGTGGGCTTAACAGCATTCAATCAGCTCTCCCCTTCCTGCCGTACCTCACTGATTTTCTACTGCAACGGACCCACGCACTGTGCTTCTCTAATATCGACCTATTGTGCCTTGATCTCGTCTACCCCACCACTGAGTCCTTGTCCACTTCCTTCATCTAGACTGGACCTCCCTTCCCCTTCATATCTGACAGATCACCACACTTCCCATTTTCAAAGCTTTATTACAATAAAATCTCTTCCAAGATGCCTTCCCAGACTAAGCCTTCATTTCCCCAATCTCTCTCTCTCCAGCGTCACCTATGCATTTGTATCTGTACTCTCGATATTTACTCCACCTTAACCCCCACAGCACTCATGTATATACCCACAATTCATTTTAATGTCCTTTTCCCCCTTGGACTATAAGCTCCTTATGGGCAGGGAATGTGTCTACCAGCTCTGTTGCATTGTTTTCTCCCAAGTCCTTAAAGGTACAGTGCTCTGTACACGATAAGCACTCAATAAATACAATTGATTGATTGATTGATATGTTGACTGTGGCCACCACAGGCCTAAAACAGCTCACTCTGCTGTCTTCCTGAGAAATGTGCTGTAGATTTATTCATTCAATCAATCATATTTACTGAGCACTTACTATGTGCAAAGCACTAGATTATGGGAGAGTACAACAATAAACAGACACATCCAGCTTCTGCATAATGCAGAGGAGTTTAGCTTGACCTTTGTCCATGAGACAGAGCAGCAATGTATGGAAAACCTATTCTGTAGACCTGCTTGGAGGCTCGGGGTGGAACGCTGATAGAGGAGATGCTCCCTAAACCACCTTATACCAGGGAAATGGCTTCTTGAAGTTTGGCCTGAAAATGTGAGGCATTTTCTGTTTGTTCTGAACTATTTCTCATCAGAAAGTCTTTCCGATCAGCCTTTTTCTGTCCCATTGTGCTTATATTTTTAATTCATTGGGGACCCTAACTGAAATTGGGTTAGTTCTTTAATGTCAGGGCCGTGTCCCTTCTCTGTCAAGGGAATGGATTTGATATCCTAATTGGCCTTTTCTGTGTCTTGCTACCACAGTTAATTTTTGTTACAGCCCAATTAAAACTGCCTAGAGAAATGCATTTTCTTCAACTCTTGGAGGAGAGGTTAGTGCTTGTGCTTCATTCTCAGAGGATCAGCCAGGGACCTTTGAAAAGAGATAAAAATGTGGCCCGGCTGACCCGGCGAAGAAGCCTTTCTTCAAAAATCGCATTTACCAAGGAAAGCGCTCTACACAGAGCAGAGCTCTTCGATGAACTCACTTCACCAGGAATAGGGAAAATGACCACCACCTGTCAGTGGAACTGTGTTCTACACCCATAAGATTCTCAGACCAAAGAACTGCCAATCCGGGGCCTCCAGCAGTGTGGCCTAGTGGAAAGAGCACAGGCCTAGGAGTCAGAGGACCTGGGTTCTAGTCCTGGCTCTGCCGCTCACCTCCTGTGTGATCTTGGGCAAGTCACTGAATTTTCCGAGGGACCCAAGCCTAGAGTGGCACGTTTGTTCGGGAGGAGGGGAGTGGAGGGAGAGGTGGCAATTTTTCAGGGGAAGTCCTCAACCAAGACCTTTTCTGTTATCGGGCCAAGGTCTCTGAACATAGCTTTTCAGTGGCAGCGTGTGTCACTCTCACCCTCTGGCATTAGACCAATATGCCACACCCACACCCTCCAAAAGCAGTGCCATCTTTAAACCCGAAACCGCTCCTCTGTGAACACGTCCCTTCGCATGCTGTGAGTGTAAGGACAGCGTGGCTCAGTGGAAAGAGCACGGGCTTTGGAGTCAGGGCTCATGAGTTCGAATCCCAGCTCTGCCACTTGTCGGCTGGGTGACTGTGGGCAAGTCACTTAACTTCTCTGTGCCTCAGTTCCCTCATCTGTAAAATGGGGATTAAGACTGTGAGCCCCACGTGGGACAACCTGATTCCCCTATGTCTACCCCAGCGCTTAGAACAGTGCTCGGCACATAGTAAGCGCTTAACAAATACCAACATTATTATTCTACGTAGATACTTGGATTCTGAGCCCCTTGTGGCAGAGGCACTGTGTCGTGCCTAATTATCTTGTATCTACCTCAGAGCTTAGTACGGCGTTTGGCTTAACTAACACTAATACCACGGTTACTATTATTATTATTGTTATTATTCCTGTCACAAAAATAACAAAGCATTTGCTCATCCACCAAGAAGAGTCAACTTAACAAACCCATTATCATTCCAGGAGATGACCTGGAGCCTACAACTTAACAGCTTGGACAGGACACTACTAAGGAGACCAGTTTCAGAGCCTTCACTTGAGTGTGCCAGCAATATTATGGAGAGGACTGGGTGGGCAGGGGCTACAAGCCCAATAAATCAGAAGTGTAGTTGGTCATCAGCTAAACTGAATTTCACAGTGGAAATCACCTCTGTGACGGTTACCACGGTTGCCGACAGAGGACCTTTCATACTGAAGGATATCATGAGATCCAGGATGCTCCTCTCAAAATCATTCTTTCTTTTCTTTTTGTGATATCTGTTAAATGCTTAATGTGCCAGGCACTGTACTAAATGCTGGGATAGATTCAAGCTAATCAGGTTGGACACAGTGCCTGTCCCACAAGATACTCACATTCTTAATCCCCATTTTACGGATGAGGTAACTGAGGCCCAGAGAAGTGAAGTGACTTGCCCAAAGTCTCAAAGCAGACAAGTATCCATCCCAGAGCTTAGTACAGTGCCTGGAACATAGTAAGCACTTAACAAATACCGTGCTAATTATTTTTAATAAGTGGCGGAGCCACGATTAGAACACAAGTCCTTCTGACTCCCAGATCCATGCTCTATCCACTAGACAATGCTGCTTCTCTTTCTATTTCTCTCCATTGACCCCTTGCTCTTGCCCTCCTTCTTGCCAGGGATTCCCTCTCACTTCACACCTAACAGGTAGGCGTTTAGCACACTGCCTGGCACATAGTAAGCCCTTAACAAATACCATAATTATAATTATTATTATCAGGACTCTCTCCATCTACAAGATCATACTAAAACCATGTCTCCTTGGCTGGGATTGACCACCGAGAGGAGCCAGAATCTGCAAGAGGCAGCCTGCACCTCTGAGCCCTGAATTACAAGTGTCAGAAAGGAAACAGTCTACGCTCTAGACTGTTAGCTCGTTGCAGGCAGGGAATGTGTCTGTTTATTGTTGCACTGCCTTCTCCTGAGCGCTTAGTACAGTACTCTGCACCAGGTAAGTGCTCAAGAAAAATGATTGAGTGAATGAATGAACGAATGAAACAAATTGCCAAGACTCAGCTCACTCAATCTGAGGCCACGTTCACAAACAGCTCTGCTGGGCGGGGCATAGAAGAAGATGGAAAACACCTAAGGAACTGCTGCATGGTCAGCCAGTCAGTTTACATTTATTGAGCACTTACTATGCACAGAGCACTGTACCAAGCACTTGGGAGAGTATAATACAACAATATAACAGGCACAGTCCCTGCCCACAACCAGTGAACTGAAAGAGACGACACGCAAAGCAGGACCACAGAATAAATGATTTAAAGGCAGAGTGGAATACAGTCTTAAGCGATTAGGCAGAGCAGTGGGCTGCAGGGAGACTTCCGCAGCAGAGTCTAGCATCGCAGGTAATAATTGGAAGGGGGTTGCTGGAGCAAAGACTTCAAGAAGTTTGGCATACCTAGAGGCCGACTCTGGTTTCCAGTCAGCCGTCTCACTTTTATCCTTGAAATGGTGATTACCGTAGCATTGTTTAAATATTTTGGCATTTCCTCAGTGTCTGACTTCCAGGCCCATGCAAAGTTTCAGCATGGGAAAGCTAATAACTGAGGCTTCCAAATGGAGAGAGGAAATGGACTTTTAAAAAATACGTTAGGCCGTTGGCTTCATCAAGTCCCACGTTTTGGGGTACATGGTAGGGGGAGAAGAGAGAGGCCTTCCAAAAGGGCAGGGAACCAATTAGGCTAATGATGCCCAGCTCCACTGGGATCCATTCCATCTCGAATGGCCCCTTTGGTCAGTCATGTGTGGTCGCCAGGCAGATGGATGAGGGAGAGCTGCTTGTATTCTTTGGCTAAATCTGCTTAATTAGGAAACAACCCGCTTTCGTTCCTCTGTTTTTCATTTACACTCTCCTGCCAATGCTTAATGTAGTTTTCCAACCACAGACTAGTGTTGAATGCCGATTTGCCGATCTCCGGTTCAATCCCCAGTTCAAAGAGGACTTTTTTTTAGCTAATAGGTAGCCTTCTGCTTGCTTCTAAAGACATTTTTAGAAACTATTCAGCTTTCATGAACTCTGCTGGTCTCACCTACTTATTTATAAAGTTGAGGGTTGCTACTAAAGCAACACAGAACAATTTGTTCACTGGTTGAAAATTATCCCCAAGGATGAATGATGTCATGTCAAAACAACTATTGTCTGGGGACTGCTACGATCACCCTCCTCACAAGGGCTAAACTCTTTTCAGATAAAGATTTTAAAGGAGTTTTTTCTTCAAGTGTAGCCTGTTATCTTTATTATTTCCTACAAGAGTCCTCCTCTCTTTCTGTTGTCTATCACCTTGATGAATTGTACTTTCCAAGTGCTTAGTACAGTGCTCTGCACACAGAAAGTGCTCAATGAATACGACTGAATGAATGAATGAATCGAGACAACCTGACAATCTGTCTGTCCAGCTTCTCTCAGGGGAATCTCTTCCCAAAATAAATCTTCACCTTCCCTTTTGAGGAAGCCTCTGGGATTTTGTGTTTGGAGGGGGGATTACTTTAGAAAGCACTCTCCCTTATTCCCTTTCTCTCTCTTTTTCTCTCTCCCCATACACTCCCTCCCTCTCCAGATTATTATTAGTTGCCAGTTTCCAGTGGACAAATGGAAACAAAAATAGCTTCCATTGGCTCCCGCTTGCAAGTCCAGGCTGTCTGGTTTACTTCTGGCAGCCAACAGAAAACCATCCACATTTATGAGAAAGATTTATAAAGAATAAAATGAAAAGATGGTAATTCTGATCCATCATCCTAATGGAGACAGTGAGAAGGAGGAGGAAAAGGAGGAGCCAAGGACAACGTTAGGGAGATGGAAAACAAGAGCAGGTAGAATGGGGAGTAGCAGAAAGAAGAGAGAGGGAGGAATGAAGAGAGAGAAAAGGAAAGAGGGAGGAAGAGAAAGAGAGGGAGAAAAGGAGAGGCGGGAAGATGAGAGGGAAGGAGGGAGGGGGAGAAAGAGAGACTGTAGTGAAAGGAAAAAAGGGCCAGGGAAGGAGAGAGTGGGGGCAAGTAGCATTCTTTCCCAATCAGGTTACCCTGCTTTTGGCCATCTAGGGGGCTATCAGTGTCCGGAGGAGGATCCAGTTTACAACAACTAGAGTAACAAGTAGCACAAATCCAAGGAGCAATTCTGTCGGTAATAACCTGCTACTTATGGAGATAACTGCTGAAATACTTACCTCGAGTACCTCAGGAAACTGCCCTCTTATTATGTTTTAAGGGGCAAAATGCAATAAAAAGGTTCTCCGCCTTTGGAAGAGCAATAACGTTATTGATTTTAGTCGTGAAAATGGTAAGGAGGTTTTGCTCCTGCCACTGCAGCAGCTGCTTTTCTAACTTTACTGCTGGGCTTTTAAATGGCTTTTTTCTTGTTCGTGTCTTTGCTGCTCCCCTTTCCTTCCTTTAAGTGGCCCCGTGTGTGCCCCACAAAGCAAATGTTTTCTTGGGAAGGGTTGTGTTCTTGCCGACATTATGGAAAAAAGTAAGAAAAAGCCATTTGTACTCCAGGAGGATGGGAAGCTGTCCTTTTCAAAAGCATTTCTGCAGTATGGCCATTAGCCGCTGATGGAGTTGCCATGGTTATAAGAGGTCCTCTGTGGGAGAAATCTTCATTTATTATTAGATTTTGACAGCAGCAGTCAGAATGCATGATGGGAAAAAATAAGAACAAAAAAAGTCTCAGCTATTTTACCACTAACAGCTGAGTTAGAGAATCAGAAATATTCACTGATGGAAATGAGGGGGAAGCAAGTGGCGAGACAAATCTCGTTTCTGAAATGAAACATTCCTGTAAACTGCAGAGATACGAGATACTAGTCTAAGAGAGAGAGAGAGAAAGAGAGAGAGACACACATAGAGGAAGAGGGAACGAGGGAGAGTGCAGAGAGTAACAGGCAGACACCTGTTGAGCGAGATGGATGAAATAATTCCATAGCATCATTGACCTTGGCTCCGTCGATGTTCACCTCAGTTGGACAGATCTGACGGTCAATATCCAGGATTTGGGGAAGTGGGCATTGCCTCGTAACTGCTTGCCCAAATGAAAGAGAGCTGGTGCACTAACCAGCCCTGGGAAGGCTGAACTGATGGCCTCGCCAGAGTACACGGTTCAAAAAGCTGGGCTGAGCCCTCCCTTCCCAGCCAGCCGGGGCATAACCTGCCAAACTGACGGCACTTTCTTATCTCGGACAGGTGGGTCTCACCCTGAAGGATTAGACCTTAGGGACAAACAGCTCCTCTCTCCCAGTTTCTTTCCAGTCACGCGTGGGTGTAGTCAGAGCTCCGCCAGGCACCGGCAGAGGGCCTTGCTTGCATCCCATCTACCCTCACAACACGGAAAGCCCAGAGAAGGCACTGGTGCTGTTTGTGGCTGATTGAGGGCCGGGGTAATGGTTTGGAGGGGGATAGTGGGGACCCTGTAAAAGGGACACCGGCAGCTCTCCCTTGTCCTCTCTTCCTTCTCTCCTGCCCAGAACCTGCTTATGGCCCTCGCCCCTCTAGACTGTAAGCTCACTGTGGGCAGGGAATGTGTCCGTTATAATGTTATATTATATTCTCCAAAGCACTTCATAAAATTCCCTGCACACGGTAAGCGCTCAAGGAATACGACTGACTGACTGATTCGTGGACTTGCAGAGGTATCAGGGCTAACAATGCCACTGACTCTGTCAGGACGGGCAGCCGATCTGACTTCTCCAGGTGAGCAGCGTGGTTGAGTGGTTAAAAGCATGGGGCTGGGAGTCAGAAGGACCTGGGTTCTAATCCTAGCCCCACCACCTGTCTGCTCTGAGACCTGGGGCAAGCCTCTTCATTTTTCTGTGCCTCAGTTACCTCATCTGTAAAATGGGGAATAAGACTGTGAGCTCCCTGTGGGACAGGTACTGTGTCCAACTTGATTAGCTTATAGCTACCCCAGTGCTTACTTAATTAGTACCATTAAAGAAAAAAACGCATCCAACCAGGCCTCTGGGGAGAAAACCTGAGCTCTGGCTGAAAATTGCTCCCCAGCAGGACACCAGGGAGAATCAGGGCTGTCCCCAAGAATGGATGATAATGATGATAATGGTGTCAAGCACTTACTATCTGCCAAGCACCTTACTAAGGGCTGGGGTAGTTATAAGATCATCAGGTGGGATACAGTTCTTGTCCTATCTGTAAGGAGACTCCAGAATTCCAGTTCTCAGCATCTTTGAACTGCAGTCTTTTAACCCCAATTTCCTGGATCTTCTCTGGAACCCGATGGGTGGAATCTCAGCAGCAGGCACACAGAATGACGGCTCGAGGGGATTCAGGCAGTCAGAGCTTGGCACTTAGAAACCCTTCCTGCTCTGAGCCAGGGACTTGCTGGCATTCCAAAATAGCGCAGCGGACCGGGTAGCTTTACTGTTGATGCCCCTGCCCTCTGCGGGGGAGAAGCGCAGTCCCGGGGAGTAGAGAAAACTGGACCTGTCTCTACAGAATCACAGGGGATCTTGCAGTCTGCAAACCTCGCTCTGGGAGAGGGGGAATCAATTGAAATGCTACAAAATGGGGGCAATCGTGGCAATCATATCACTCTCTGAAATGCAGGCGGGCATGGTGATTAATAATGGTAATTATGGTATTTGTTAAACACAAGCAGTGCCAAATACTGTTCTAAGTACTGGGGTAGATACAAGGTAATCATGTTGGACACAGTCCCCGTCCCCCATGGGACTAGGCGTCTTTATCCACATTTTACAGATGAGGGAACTGAAGCACAGAGAGTAATAACGACGATAATAATGGTATTTGTTAAGCGCTTACCATGTGCCAAGCACTGTTCTAAGCACTGGAGGAGATACAGAGTAATCAGGTTGTCCCACGTGGGGCTCACAGTCTTAATCCCATTTTACAGATGAGATAACTGAGGCACAGAGAAATTAAGTGATTTGCCTAAGGTCACCCAGCAGACAAGTGGCGGAGCTGGGATTATAACCCATGACCTCTGCCTCCCAATCCCGTGCTCTTGCCACTAAGACATGACTTACCCAAGTTCACACAGCAGACAAATTGCAGAGACGGGATTAGAATCCATGACCTTCTGATTCCTAGGCCTGTGCTCTATCCCCTAGCACCCGCGGGAAGGGGACAAGGCCGCATCGGCATCATTAGGTAGAATTTGTTCTTTCTCAGATGCTGGCTTTGACCCCTTTCCCAACTTCCCAGCCCTCTCCGGGCAGCAGGCAGCCGCCCTTCCTTGCATGCAGTGGAATCAGGCATGAAACCAATTCAGCCGAATGGCTGCTCAGGACCCCACGTGGGAGCTTTGAAGCAGAAACTGTCATCACCGGGGGACGTGCTCTCATTTAAGTTAAACGAGTTTGGGGGAGATTAGGTTGCAGTAACAGAGTTCCAACGGTCTCCTTTTTTGTCCCTTTCAACCCTCCCTTCCTGCTCCCATCTAGCTCTTGCCGTCCGGCTTCCACTGTCTTTCCCGCTTGCAGCCCCTTCTTGAGCGAAACTGTCCTAGATAAGTAAGGTAGCACCATCTGTTTGTCAGGCTATTCCCGGGCTGGCCGGGTGTGTGTATGAATATTTAAGATATAGCTTGCTGGTGAGTGCTGTTTGTTTGCTGTTTATGAGTGTCTGTCTAGAGAGTGTGGACAGACATTAATCCAACCAGTTAGGTCTAGAGAATCTCGCCACTCCAAATCATCTTCCCAGCTGTCTGATTTTTCTCGAGTCCTTCCCGCATTCCCAAATGGCATCACCACAGGGAGCAGTGGATCACAGAGAAGCAGCATGACTTAGTGGATATAGCACGGGCCCGGGAGTCAGAAGAACCTGGGTTCTAATCGCGGCTTGCCCTGTCTGCTGTGTGACCTTGGGCAAGTCACTTCACTTCTCTGGGCCTCAGTTACTTCATCAGTAAAATGGGGACTAAGAGTGTGAGCCCTGTGTGGGATAGGGTCTGTGTCCAACCTGATTAATTTGTATCTACCCCAGTGCTTAGAATAGTGCTTGCCCCATAGTAAGCATTTAACAAGTACCATTATTATTACGATTGTTATCATTGCACACCGGACCACCAAAGCCTGGAGGGTCAGGGTGTAGGATCAGATGTAAATAAAAGCTAGTACAAATTCTCCCTTCTCCACGGACTGATTTCATTTTAGACCCAGCCTGATTTCTTCAGGAGTGATTACTTAATTATAACAAGTGATAATCATGGTATCTGTTTAATGCTTATTATGTACCAAGCACAGAATAATCAGGTAAGGTACAATTCCTGTCCCACACAAAGCTCACAGTTTGAGGGGGAGAGATAACAGGTATTTAATTCCCATTTTACTAATGAGGAACCAGAAAAGTTAAGGGCTTTGACTACAGTCACACAGTGGGCAAGTGGATTAAAACCCAATCTCCTGGCTCCCAGGTCTATGCTCTTTCCTGTAGCTCTTGACACCCGAATCTCTTTAACCCATTTGGGTATCCGTGCCAATGTTTATATAGTCCTCTAGACTGTAAGCTCGTTATGGAGAAAGTGTCTGCTAATTCTATAGTATTGCGGTTCTCCCGAGTGCTAAGTGCCGTGCTCTGCGCAAAGTAAGTGCTCAATAAAGGCCATTTATTGATAGAATGGGGAATGCCACTGATATAACCATCAAGGTCTAAACTCCAGAGCCGGTGATTAGAAATCTAAAATGGATTCACTAATAAGGGGAGAGAGGATAAGGAATAATGTCCAGAAAACCTTGGAGCCTGAAAAAATGGCAAATACCAATAACATGAAGCCTGCCTTTCCAGCAAATCTCAGGATGTTAAAGTTTCATCTTGTGAATCATTCTGTAAATCCATTCTTGTGTGCTTTGAGAATGATTCCCCTTAACTATAAATCCCACTGTGGTTTGCAAACACGGAGAACTTGTGAATTCTTAGAACTAGGCAGATCATGTGAATCAGTTTGGCTGGGACAGTGCTGGATTTCAGTAGCTTATTCTGTCTGATTTTAGCAAAATAGCCCCATGTCTGGCTAACCTAGGTAGCCTATCTGTGTCCCCTGCCCCTTCCCACCTCCACACTCCATCCCTCCCACTGCCCAACTCAATAACTTCCCAGGTGCTCTTCAGGCTGAAGTATGCTCAGTCCTTTCTCATTATAGGTTCTATTGCTTGCTGAGGTCTATAGTAGTACTTGTTAACTGCTTACTATACGCCAGGCACTGTACTAAACACTGAGGGGATTGATTACAAGATAACCGGGTTGGACACAGTCCCTGTCCCACATAGGGCTCATAGTCTCAATCCCCATTTTACAGATGAGGCAACTGAGGCCCAGGGAAGTGAAGTGACTTGCCCAAGGTCACACAGTAGGCAAGTGGCCAAAGTGGGATTAGAATTTAGGTCCTCTGATTTCCAGGACTGTGCTCTTTCCACTAAGCTACAGTGCTTTTCTATAGTCACATGCAGTATGGCCTGTGAGATAAAAGGTCATGGGTTCTAATATGGGCTCCGCCATTTGCCTGTTGTGTGACCTTGGGCAAGTCACTTAACTTCTAGGTACCTCAGTTACCTCATCTGCAAAATGGGAAGTGAGATTGTGAGCCCTACGTGGGATAGGGACTGTGTTCAACCCAATTTGTTTGTATCCACCCCAGCGCTTAATATAGTGCTTGGCACATAGTAAGCACTTAAAAAAACCATAATTATTATTATTATTATAGGGGGACTGCAGCACCACTCTTCCACTCGATTCTCCCAATTACCAATGAAGCAGCAGAAGGGTGGCTAGCTCAGATTGGGGACCTGGTCAATCGATTTGATATCCATCAAAATATCCTACACTTCAGCCACTGGAAAGAATTCTTGCCAAAAATGCATTTCAAGAGGAAGTTAGAATTATTAACAGCCTGTTTAGAGTTTGAAATGCACCTCTCAGGCCTGAAAGAATTTTGAGTTATAAAGAGCTCGCCCAGTGGGCTCTCAATAAATACTACTATTACTGCTACTAATACCCTCTCTGAAGTAAGTCCCTTGGACAGAGGGGTTCTAGGAGCCCCAGTGTTAGGCAGAGACCTGGGCACAAACCCAGAAGGATATGTCAAGTGGCAGCTGGGTAATGAATCAAAGGGAAGAGAAAGAAAGAGAAGGAGATGGAGAAGTAAGGCACCACTGGAGAGTGAGGAAGCCCTTCCCCAAACTGGAAACACTGCAGGGAGAAAGAAGGTGGAAGTTGGTGTGTGCCCAGGGTTCCTAGGAACTCACAGAGGTTATTTATTTAAAATGGTACTTAAGTGCTTACTACGCCCCAGGTACTGTTTGCAGTGCAGGGGTAGATACAAGCTAATCATGTTGGACACAGTCCCCGTCCCACATGTAGCTCACAGTCATAATCCTCATTTTAAAGGTGAGTTAACTGAGGCAAAAAGAAATGAAGTGACTTTCCCAAGGTCACACAGCAGACAAGTGTTAGAGCCGGTATTAGAAGCCAGGTACTTCTGACTCCCAGGCCCGTACTCTATCCACTAGGCCATGTAGGAGGGGCAGAAGTAACAACAGCAGCAGCAGCAGGGCACATCCTGAACCCCGGCTCTCAGAACCAGTTTTGAAGAAACACAAAGACCCCCAACAGTAAATTTCAGGGCCAGGAGTGAGGAAGAGCAGTGGGAGGAAGAGCAGTGGGGAGAAAGGGACATGCGGAAAGGCAAATGTGGCCAGCAAAACAGACAGCCGCAGAGGTCAGGGAGACCGTCCATCAGGCTTCGATCCAGAGGAATGTGGAGCCATGGGGTTGGGGGAGAAGGCACACACATCACTGTACTGAGATGCACAAACAGCCTCTGGTTCTCTAGTGGAAAAGATCTCTAGATCCCTTGTTCCTAGAAATACCACTCGAGCTCCCCAGGCAGCTATTGCCGAAGAGGAAGGAGAAATATTGTGTCCGGTAGCCCCAACCCTAGACCCTTCTCAGGCAGCCAACTTGACTAATGGGTCTCTTGCGTCAGGGTTAGATGACAGCCAAGGGGGTGTTCATGGTCTGGCCCTCTGGCCTCCCCCTGACAAGCCCCTCAAAATGTGCTGCAGACAGCACCCAGCCCAGTGGCGTCTGAGCATCGGGGGAAAGAAATGGAGGTAGAAGTCATCTCTGGCAGTTTCACTACCCTCTGTGTTGGTCTCCCTTTGGTCACCATTTCTTGGTAAAATAGGGCTTTTGGAATTCAGCAATCCTGTGTCTGACATTGAATTATGGTGATTCTTTTGTAGACGATCATTGTCCTGCCAGTCTGACGCCGCTCGGCGGCTTGCAGGGAGGCAGTCCGATTCAGCAACAGGCACAGCAAAGCAGACAAGTGGCAGAGCTGAGATTAAAACTCGAGTTCTCTGACTCCAAGGCCTGTGCTCTTTCCCCTAGGCCATGCTGCTTCCCTAATTACTTTGCTACTTCCCCATCATTACTTTGTTCTGGGCCCCAGCCAGACAGGTGGCCTCTTGACTTCTATACTTCTTAGGAGAGTAAGAGATGAGAAACTAGACTAAGATATTGAACTTAGAGGTAGTTTTGGTTTGTTAAATTAGAAACCAAAGGCCCTATGGGAGCACAGTACTGGGGGGTGAAAGGGCAGAGAGGAAGCAAAGAGTATAAGGATGCCATGCATGGAATTTGGTTTTAGGGGAGAAAGTGAAGGGGAGCATTGGTAGGGAAAGCTACTATTCCCTCAAAATCAGGGATTAGTGGGTAGGAGGGAGTGGGAAGATTGAGAGATCACTTTGGTGGGGAGGGAAATGCCCAGGGAACGATCAGAGGCGGTCTAGCAGCATAATCTATGGAGTCCCTACTCTCTAAGCTCTTGGGAAAGGGCAGTCAAGACAACAGAGGGAAGATTCCTGCCCTCCAGGAGAGCCATGCCAGTGATACAAGCATTGGGGAAACCAGTCCTGGGGGTCAGGGGCGGGTCTCCTGCTTGGCCTCTGGAAGGGCAATGAGATGGCCATCATGCGATACATCAGGAGCCTCCTTATTGCTTTCCCCGCTTTGGCCTTGGCTCTAGGCCCATTAGTTTGGATTGGAACATGCCCAGATGGTGCAGGCACAGATGGTAGTAGAAACCCATTTTCCGTTTGGGCCTAACTGCTTTTTATACTATCGCTCTGCTTGAAGATACAGTAACCCCTGGAAGCTTATGGATTCCTGCTGAGAATGAAAGCTGCCTCTCCAATAGCAGAGACAGATACCAGTTGATCAGCTCCACCTGTAGAGAACCCAAGCACTTTCATCTTCGCTAAAATAGCTAAGAGGTCGACAGGCGTTTCACCTATATGTTCTTTTCGGTTTCAATAATCGATTTCAACAATCAACAATCTATTAAGCAAATCAGAACCTGGTGTTTGCATAACCCACCTAACCCTTTGCATCAGTCCCCATGTATCATGCCTATTTAATCTGCCTAAATCAATCAATTGGTGGTATTTATTGAGCACTAACTGTGTGTGGAGCACTGTACTAAGCACTTGGGTGGAGATGATCCAAGAGTAGATACAATCCCTGCTCTCAAGAGTCTATCTAACCAGTTAGGTGGACAGGTTAAACCTAAGAGAGTGTCTCCAAGAAAGAAAATTAAATCACCTACTTCAGTTGGTGAAGTTAATGTGAACTGCTTGAAATACAGCAGTGTGGCATCATGGGAAGAGCACAGGGCTGGGAATCAGATGACCTGGGTTCTAATCCTGGCTCTGCCACTTCCCTGCTATGAAACCTTAGGCAAGTCATTTAATTTCTCTGTGCCCTAACTTCCTCATCTGCATATTGGGAATTAAAAGTAGGTTCTCTCTCCTACTTAGATTGTGAGCTCCAGGTGGGACAGGGACCATGTCCAACCTGATTATCTTGTCCCCAAATGCTTAGCACAGTGCTTGACACATAATAAGCACTTAACAAACACCGCAGTAAAATAAAAGAAGGGCACAAAAGTACAGGGACTTAGCAATGTAAATTGAATAAAGAGGCTAGAAATTGACCCATTTCCTCAAAGACCTAAAAGCACTTTACAATTACAGCCCCCATTACTCTTCTGAAGATTGGCCCTCTTATCGCTCACACACAGGAGGCAAATCAGTAGGGCAACTGCAGGCCTGGCTTGACCTTCAGTGGAAGGAAAATAGGGATGCTGTTCCTACCTAAGGACCTCTGCCTGGAAATCAGATAACCCTGTCCCTCCCCACCTCCCTGCCTCCACCTGGCCTGCTTGTCCCTGCTCCTCTTTAACCTCCCCATGACAGCTTTTAAAATGATTGAAATCGTTTCCCTTTCCCCACCTCACATTCCCCATGTGCCCCCCAAATCCATCCCCTCACCCCTGAAGCTCCTCTGGAGTCTCTGAAGCAATTCAGTATGGTGTTGCTTTTTGATTTATCTATTAATCTGCTCCCAACTAGGCTGGCTCCTTCCTGCTTTGAGGTTGGAGGGACCAAGCTGGGGCCAGGTGGGATGGAAGAGGGTGAGGACAGTGGCAGCCCACACCAACCAGCTCTCTTCCACCAACCCCGACTGGCTTTGTCAGACCCCTGGAAAAGCTCCAGGAGTCATGATGACTATCTGCCCTTTCCCTTTCCTTAGGGAAAGCAACCTCAATGTCCAGAGTTAGAAAGCACTCCAAAGCCTACTGGGAATGGGAAATGAGTGAGAGCAAGGATGGCTGCTTAATCAGTGGGCTTCTCCTCCCACGAGCCAGTGTGGTCAAACCTAAGCCTGAATAGAATGAAAAGCAACATGGCCTAGTGGATAGAGTACAGGCCTGGGAGTCAGAATGACCTGGGTTCTAATCTCGGCTCCTCCACTTGTCTGCTCTGTGATCTTGGGCAAGTCACTTCACTTCTCCTTGCCTGTTACCCTGTCTGTCAAATGAGGATTAATACTAAGAGCCCCATATGGGAAAGGGACTCTGTCCAATCTGATTACCTTGGATCTTCCCAGTGCTTAGTACAGTGCCTGGCACATAGCGCTTAACGAATACTATAAAAAGCCCCCTAAACGGCCAGTTCTCCATTTCAAGGAAGAAAAAAGGAATATTGACTCCACAGAGTTTGATTACTAAGAAAATTCTCCCCCACCCGTATCTCTAAATTACTGAAGCTCTTAAAGCACTTTGTAAGTTTACCTGCCAAGACCAGAAAACATTCAGTCTGGAGTTCTTAACTGACGTGACAAGCGCTCTGGGGCTCCACTGCTGTGAAAGTCACATGGTTCATAATAATAATAATAATAATTGTGGTATTTGTTAAGCGATTACTGTGTGCTGAGCACTGTTGTAAGTACTGGGGTAGATATAGGGTAATCCGATTGTCACACGTGGGGCTCATATTTTTCAATTCCCATTTTTACAGATGAGGTAACTGAAGCACAGAGAAGCTAAGTGACTTGCCCAAGGTCACAGAGCAGACCAGTGCAGAGCCGGATTAGAACCCACGTCCTCTGACTCCCAAGCCCGTGCTCTTTCACTAAGCCACGCTGCTTCTCATATCTTGAAACAAGGAAGAGATCTTTTCCCTGACGTAGCCTTCTGCCAGACAGGGGCACATATTCTTCCTCAGGACATACCAGAAGCCAGTTCCCCAGAGATGCAGGGATAGGGAATGCAAGAGTGAAACAGTAGGGACACCCCTGAAGTCACTTTGAGGGCAAGCCAGGGGGAGGGAGAGGCAGTGAGTGGCTGATCTTACTTCTACAGAGTTCCATTAAGCTCACCCTCAGGGGGTGAAGAGGTCCCACTTAAAATGGCTCTCTTTTAAAGCCTCACTGAGTCAAGCTGGAACAATCCAGACAGGCTCCTGATTGCCCAGGCAATCAGCCGAGTCTTTGAACTAGGAATTTGTGTGATGGGAGTTGTCAGTCCTTTAAAAATCCCGTGTATTTGGTCTATATCTTCCCTTGTCTACTGTGGGGACTCACCCTCTGGTGTTAATCTATCAATCATTCAGTCAGTCAATCGTGTTTATCGAGCACTTGCTGTGTGCAGAGCACTGTACGAAGGGCTTGGGAGAGTACAGTATAAAACTATGACAGACACACTCCTTGTCCACAACGAGCTTACAGTCCAGAGGAGGTGGCACAGATTAATATAAATAAATTACTGATGTGTACCTAAGTGCTATGAGGCTGGGAGGTGGGATGAATAAAGGGGGCAAGTAAGGGTCATGTAGGAGGGAGTGGGAGAAGAGGAAAGGAGGGCTTAGTCAGGAAAAGCCTCTTAGAGGAGATATGCCTTCAATAAGGCTTTGAAGGGTAGGAGAGTTATTATCTGTTGGATATGAAGAGGGAGGGTGTTCCAGGCCAGAGGCAGGACTTGGAGCGGAGGTCAGCGGGGAGATAGATGAGATGGAGGTACAGTGAGAGGTTAGCATTAAGGAGCAAGTGTGTGAGCTGGGTTGTTGTAGGAGAGTAGTGAGTTGAGGTAAAAAGGGGTTAGTTGATTGCTTTGAAGCCAATGGAGAGGAGTTTCTGTACTTTGTGGGAAGGATGGGCAAAAATCTCACCGATTTACACCTAACTTCAGAGACACTGGACCTTCCCTGGGATGTCACCACTCTCTGCCGGGCACAAAACAATGATAATAAAACTATTGCATTGTTAAACACTATGTGTCCACCACTGTGCTTAACACTGGGGTACGTGCAATACAGTCCGATCAGACACAGCCCTATCCCTTATGGAACTCACAGTTTAAAAGTGAGACATAACAGATATTGAACACCCCTTTTATAGATGAGGAAACTGAGGCACAGAGAAGTTAAGTGACCTGGCCAAGGTTACACAGCAGGCAGGTGAACTGTACAGGTGCTCTGCACACAGTAAGCGCTCAATAAATAGGACTGAATGAATGAATGAATGGAAGCAGCGAACCAGGGTTAGAACACGGGCTTCCTGACTCCCAGTCCTGTGATCTTCCAACAAGCCCATGCTGCTTCTCAAGTACAGGGCACCAAGACCTGGGCTTGGAAAACAGCCTGGATTTGGCTGAGCCAAAGGGAGCCCCAGGACCCCACAAACCAGAGCTCACATCCAGGTGCCTGCCCTTCTCATGGGGGTCACTGCTGTAGAACGCTCTACCCCTCTACAAGGAAAAAGAAGGGAGTGAGGATGGTCGAGAGCAGCTAATGCTGACTCCTTTCAAGATCTGGAGAATACGGGGTGGGAGGCCCAATGTTAAGAATGACAGATTTGCCAGTATTCTGGTCATCTAAGTCAACATCCCTGCCATCAAGAATCCAGAGTGCACACACACTGGGTGGGTCAGAAGCCAATGACTAAAAGAGTTTTGAGCTATCTGGACTTAACTTAGGGAAGCAGTTTGGCCTAGGGGATAGAGCACAGGCCTGGAAGACAGAAGAACCTGGCTTCTCATCCCATCTCTGCCCCTTGGCTGCTGAATGACCTTGGGCAAGTTACTTCACTTCTCCTTGCCTCAGTTACTCATCTGTAAAGTGGAGGTGAAGATTGGGAGCCCTGTGAGGGGTAGGGACAGTGTCCAACCTGATTCACCTGTATCTACCCCACCGCTTAGTACAGTGCCTGGCACATAGGAAGTGCTTAACAAATACCATTAAAAAACAAAAACAAAAACACCAGCCTAGATCACAGAATCAGAGTTGGCTATATTTATCCCAAACTGCATGAAAAGAAGTAGGGAACAGCTTGACACTGTGAGCGCTTGCTTGTTAATAATAATAATAATAAAAAAACCAGACATCGGCAAAGCATTGGGGCGTGGGGTAACTGTCATCTTTTAATTGCCCCTGACAAAAATACTGCAGCAGTTAGTTAATGATTTTGAGTTGGAGACTGCACACAGCTGGAAGCACAAGAACATATTTTTTAAATCAATATACTGATCAATCCTCTAAAACATTCCTATAGAGTGTAAGAAGTAGTGATCTTTGGGAGCTCTACTGCTTTTTAAATAAATTTTGTTTCTGGACTGAAAATTTCTTTTCTATTATATCATTTAAGAACAAGTAGTTTATCATCCCATAGGTTCAATTTGTTCTCATACTGAGCTGAGATAATCCTGTGTTTTTGTAAAGTCCACATTCTTATTTTTAAAAAATGACCTCATATAAAACACAAACTTTCTATTTACTACCTAATCTAGGAAATCTATGTTCATAAGACACAAAATTGCCATTTTATAGGTGTCTAGACACTTTAGGAAGTGTCTTGTATTTTCCTTAATAAAATTATGCAAACAGCAAAAGCATCTAGTATTCATGAAATATGCATATCTTACAACCTCACAGAGTTGAACAGTAAAACTGCTTAGACTGAATATGAACTCAGTGAAGTGACTCATGTTGTATTTGACTCTAATCATATCTTATTTTGGTTTATCAACCACTCGATGGTAGTTATTGAGCACTTAGTGTTTATAGAGCACTGTACTGCACACTTGGGAGAGTGCAGCATAATAGAGTTGGTAGACAAGATCTCTGCCCAAAAGGAGCTTATAGTCTAGAAGAGGAGACAAACATTAAAATAAATTACAGACCGGGGGAGCAGCAGACTGTAAAGTTATGTATATAAATGCTATGGGGTTGGGGGTGAATATCAAAGTACTTAAAAGGTACCTGCTCAAGATGCAGAGGGGATGGCGAATAAGGTGGGGAAATGAGGGGATGGTCAGGGAAGACCTATTGGAGGATATTGTTATAGTATTTTTTAAATACTTACTAGGTGTCAAATACCACATGCACACAATGTCCTAAACTCTTGGGTAGATACAAGTTAATCAAATCGTTAGCAGTCTATGTCCCACGTGGGGCTCACTGTCTATTTAAGAAGGGAGAGCAGGCATTGTTCGATTTTAGTAACACTTATGTTAATGGGCTTGGGCATGACCCTGTGGCATAAGCATGATCTTGGGAGCCAGAGGATGTGGGTTCAAAGCCCAGCTCTGCCGCTTGTGTGCTCTGTGACCTTGGGCAAATCACTTAACTTCTCTGAGTCTCAGTTATCTCATCTGTAAAATGGGGATTAAGACTGTGAGCCCCACATGGGGCAACCTGATTACCTTGTATCTACCTCAGAGCTCAGAACAGTGCTTGACACATAGTAAACACTTAAAAATACCATAACTATTATTATTATTTTGGGGCAGGACTGACACAGATGATACCAAGGATGCTTTTAGAGGGCAAGTTCAGCTTCTCTTTAATTGAAACACTAGTTTGGCATAAGATAAACTGAAATTATATTGTTAGTGGTATTATTTTCAAAGAATGAAGGATAGCGCCCTCCTTTTCTTTCTCTCTCCATATTAAATCGCTCTATATCTCTATGTTTATAGATATCTGTTCATAGATTTTGAAAATAATGTGACTGACGTCAGGTCTTGGCTAATTATGTGAATGTGGCTATAAAGACTGATGTGTAACTGTCACCTTCTGTTGTACTACTTGTGTTTAAGGATGGATCCTTGTTGGCTAATGGGTTATTTTCATTCAGGGTGTGTCTCTGTTTTGGCCTCCAGACTGTAAACTCGTTGTGGGCAGGGAATGTGTCTGTGACACTGTTGTGTTGTACTCTCCCAAGTCTAATACAGTGCTTGGCACATGGTAGGCCTCAAGGAATATGAAGGATTAAATTGAACCTGCTTCCTTATGTCTTGATCTTCCCGGCATCTTTGCTCAAGTTCTCTCCAATGCTGCCTGTCAGGCTGGTCTGTCAGCTGCAGGGGTGTCCCAACAGTTCAAGTGCTTTGTCACACTGACCGAAGTGTGCTTCACTAGGTCTTTCCACCATTTATTCTGCCCTCCTGGTTGTTTGTGAGCCCTTTTAGCGTACCTGCTAAAGAATCGTCTTGCCGTCCATTCTCCTCATTCGCCCCATGCAGTGTTACCGAATTGCTGTGACCATTGATTACTGCAATGCTGGTGAGCTGTGTTAGTGAAATTACTCCTTCCCAGCCAAATATTGGACTCTACAACAGTTTTATAGACCTATAGCTTGCTGTGGAACTTGATCCCCACATACACAACAACTTCTGTCCTGCCGTCTGACAAAAGCAGTGCTGGCCTTTTAAATTCTGCTTTCTAATTCTTTGTCTATCCATACACCATTAAACAGTTTGCTGCCTGAGAAGCAGAACTCAGGGTGGCTTTAAGTTCTGGGTGACTGATGAAAACATTTAGTTGCCTGTAAGTTTCCCGTGGGTCAGTTGGTAGATAACTGTTTTTCCTCAGATTTATTGCCCATCCCTAAGGGTGTGTTGAATTTGCAAATTGATCAATAATCACTTGTTTTTCTTTCCTTTAGAGCCCTGTCCCTGTACAAAGCAACCCTGTATTTTTCCAAATGCACAGTAAAGTGCTCTACCCACAGTAGATTCTCAATAAATAACATTGATCGACTGAGCCACTATCAAAAACATGTGAAGATGCTTATAGTCTGTTGAGCTGGAAGAGTCTTCTGGTGAATCAGAAGTAAATTTTGACTATGGCCTGCAGATCTACTGTAGCATTTTTTATTTAAAAATGCTTATTTAATGGCAAACTTTGGTAAGCATGCCGGGGTGGACATAATACACAACTCTCACTGCATGTTCAAACATGGCAGCATGGAGTAGGGTAAACAATATTGGGCCTACCACACCAAACCTACTTCTCTCCAGGACAGATGGGGAAGCCGTTAGACAAAGGATCTTCACCTTTGACTTGACTGACCAGCCACTCCTTCAGCAGTAGTCCTAGGGTCTTGATTTATTTCTCTGAACAGCTGAATTTACCTAGCAATTACCAGAGCCCTGATCTACAAGTGGTGTCATAGGTCACTGAATACAGCATAGAAGTCTTGGTGTGACTTTCTGAACTAATCTTGTAGGAGTCACGCTGCCAAGATCTGGCCTACTCTACTATACTTTGGTCTGAAGTCACTCAGTGACTCAGGGAGTGCCTGCAGTGAAAAAAAGGGAGCTTCCCCGGTAGTTTCCACAGCAAGTTCTCTCCTATTTCTTTTTGAAAATTATGATTGTAGCAGCCTTTGAAGTCCTCAGTACTTGTTCCACATTATGGTTGAGGAAGCTGGCAAGACCTGCCACTCTAGCAGGATAGACTTAATACCAAATGGATGACTTTTTATCACGACCACTGGCACACATAGATTGAGCAAAGCTTCTTTCACCGGAGTCTATATCTCAGTGTCAAAAACTGTAACTCTCTGGGAAGGTGGCTGATTAAGAATATACTGTGGTTTGTTTTGCAATGACACCTTCATATTCAGTCCTGACAGGTTGTGGGGTGACAGTCTGGCATAAATTTTTCCTGACACTAAGAGGGAAGGGTGGGGGAGGGAAGGGGTGAAGGAAGGAAGGAAGGAAAGAAGGGGGAAGGAAGGAAGGAAGGAAAGAAGGGGGAAGGAAGGAAGAGAGGAAAGAAGGGGGAAGGAAGGAAGAGAGAAAAGAAGGGGGAAGGAAGGAAGGGAAGAAAGAAGGGGGAACGAAGGGAGGAAAGAAGGGGGAAGGAAGGAAGAGAGGAAAGAAGGGGGAAGGAAGTAAATAAGGAAAGAAGAAAGGAAGGAAAGAAGGAAGGAAGGAAAGAAATAAAGAGGAAAGGAAGGAAGGAAGAAAGAAAGGGAGGAAGAAGCAAGCAAGGAAGGAAGGATGGGGAAGAAAGAAAGGAAAAGAGGAAAGGGGGAAGGAAGGATGCAAAAAAGGAATTGGTTGGTCTTGTAAAAGCATTGGGAGTGATTGAAGAAGAAAACTGATTTATGACAGAATCCCTAATTCCTGACATATAGGTTCTACCCTGCTGACACTATGACTGCAGCTTGCCCGAAGGAACATAGAGTGGCTCTATTACATTCTTTGCTTAAGTGGTGAGATGCGTTCAATCTAAGGACAGGCAAAGAGGCAAGGGGTTTTGGGTGAGAAATATAAATAAGAAAAGAAAGGCTCCCAGCTTCATCCTTCTCAATCGAGTCCCCTGAAAGGTAGGGATCGTTACTTGTGGGGGATGAGGATGGAAGACTATCTGATGAAGAACACAGCACATGTTATTGGCTCAGGCAGCCTTGCAATCCACCTGGGAAAATGGGAACTGGATGGGGAGGGTTCACATGATGGTAGTGATGGTAGAAGAAATGGGGGTGGTGGTGTTGATAATGATGCTAGAGATGGAGTTGGAAACAGTGGTGATGGTGAGTAAAAGGTACTAATCAATTGAATTGAGTGAAATTTTCTTTTGTAGAATGAAATGGACATGTGGGAAACTTCCCATTTAGTTGTTTGCAATAAGGATAGTCACTTTCTGTGATGCCTATGCTTCATTTCCAAATGCTAACAGGCAGATGTGCATGTATTTCCAGCAGAACTGACGGGGAGTTTAGATGAACATCTCAGAAGTGCATGTGTATCATGCCTTCTTTTAAAATCCAAATCAATTTTGCCTGAGTAAAATCTCTCAGAGAGGCTAAGGCTGAAACATATCCATTAGTGGTATTTATATTAGGCAAATGTCTGTATTCTACCACTGTGCATTACCTCAGATTTATTCTTATGACTGATATCCCTGCTAAAGAATGACACTCCCGATTCCAGCCGAGGAAATCCATGGGTTTAAGGACACAAAGAGTCTCCCTCTAGCCCATCCCCGGGACCCAGGAAAGATAGCTCCTGACCTTTCCAGGAAAGAAAGCAGCCTTCTTCTCCAACATGAACTAAGGGCCCTGTTCCACCTCAGGTGATAAGAGCAATAATAATAATAATAATATTGGTAATTGTTAAGTCCTTACTCATTCAATCATATTTATTGAGCACTTACTGCGTGCAGAGTACTGAACTCCATAGTAAGCACTGTACTAAGCAGCTGGGGTAATACAATGTGTTCAGATCAGACACCGTCCCTGTCCAGCATGGGATTCCCAGTCTCATGACTGCTCCTGACAGCTCATGACTCCAGATAATTGTCAGGTTAATGATATATTATCTGCTCCTTCTCCCTTCCCAACCCCACCTGCCTCCCTCTTTCCGTTTCCTGTATCAAGCATCTCTGAGCTGGAATGGCAGCCTTGGTTGGCATTTTAATGCCATGAGACTCCACTCCAAACTTGAAAGGGCTAATAAGATCTCTTAACTTTCTGTTGGACTGCTGAATTGTAAGAGCTTCACTAGGCACTCTGTTGAGCTGTGTTGGGTTAACAGATTAATCACAACTAAAAATTAAAAACAATAAAATGAAAAAACTAGAGAGCGAAACAAAGTGTTGCCATTTGAGAGATGACTGACTCCCGATGACTGACTGAAATCTTCCCATAAAACCTCTGCAACCAGGGCAAGTCCTGTTACTTTGACAACTTTAAATGTAGTGCCGTTCGACACCTGTGAAACCCAATTTCTATGTAGAAAGTCATCACTAGCTAACATCCCTTTAGTATTTCACATTATGAGCAGGCTCATTTGGGAAAGGAAATACCTGGAGCACTGCTGTGCTTGGATGGAAACCTGAAGCCCCACTTCAGCTCCTTGGGCGATGTCCAGTCCTGAGGAGAACAGAACTAAAGTGACATTCACTTTTAATTCTTTCATTTTTTGCTAGGCAATATATTTATTGTTTATTGTTATTGAGTAGCAGCCTGGACTAGTGTACGGAACACAGGACTGAGAGTCAGGAGACCTGGGTTCAGAACACAGTTCTGCCACGTACCTGCTGGGTGACCTTGGCCAAGTCACTTAACTTTTCTGTGGCTCAGTTCCATCTGCAAAATGGGGATTCAAAATCTGTTCTCCCGTTTATTTAGACTGTGAGCCCCATGTGGGATCTGATTATTTTGCATCGACCCCAGCACTTTGTACATTGCTTGGAACATAGTGAGAGATAGCATGGCCAAGTGGAGAGAGCATTGGCCTGGGAATCAGAAGGGCCTGGGTTCTAATCCCTGCAAATTGCTTGCTGTGTGACCTTGGGCCAGTCATTTAACTTCTCTCTGCCTCTGTTTCCTCAACTATAAAATGGAGTTTCTTGTTTTCCCTCCTATGTGGGACAGTCACTGGATCAGACCTAGTTAGCTCGTATCTACCTCAGTGTTTAGAACAGGGTTTGGCATATATTAACCTCATAACAAATGCCAAAAAAAGGACTTAATAAATATTATTTAAAAAGTGCACTGCTGTGGTTTCAGGGGCATAGTGTACAAGTATGCAAAAGTTTCTCACACCTGTGGATACAATCAGCAATATGCAATCAATTGTATTTAACACTTATGGTGTACACAGGACTGTACTAAGTGCTTAAAGTATTTTCTTAACTCGAAGGACAACATTATCTATACATGCTGTGAGGGCTACATTATGTTAGCTACACTATGGCTTACGCAACCCGCCTGAGTCAAGCAGCTGGACTGGTTTGAATGAATATGTTGTGGAGCCAAGCAACAGGTTCTATTTACCAACTCGGTGTGCAGCTGAATTCTCAGAACAAATATCTAATGAATACTGAAATGCGAATGCAAAGCAGAATCAGCTAGGGTTCTCATCGAGATGGATTAGAAGGGAAATGACTAGACCAGGAGTCGACAAGAATTTACAGCGAACACCTGAGAAATGGTCTGCTGATGGGGGAGCTACTCTAAAAGTTGAGTGTGCTCTCTGTAGTAAGTCCAGGTAGGGTGTCCAGTCTTCTGGTATTACACTGGGCAGCCCAGTATAACTGAGCAATTGTTTGTATAGTGGCAGGTGGGTGACATCATTATGCGGGGCTCTGTGCCTGTGCAGTGTGTGATGTCACATGTTTCAGGGACTGGATTTTGGGAGTGTTCATTCATTCAATTGCATTTACTGTGTGCAGAGCCCTATACTAAGCGTTTGGGAGAATACAATTTGTTCTCCCTCCCTTCTGCGTCACCTCAACTAGCTCCCTTTGCTCTCCCCCGCCACCGCCCGCAGAATTAAATATATTATAATTCTCTTTGTTTACTTCAATGCCTGTTTACTTGTACTGATGTCTGCCTCCTCCCTCTAGAGTCTGTAAACCCGTTGTGGGCAGGGATTGTCTCTCTTCACTGCTGTGTTGTACTTTCCAAGTGCTTAGTACAGGGCTCTGTATAGAGCAAGTGCTCAATAAATACGATTGAATGAATTGAATGAATGAATGAATGATAGACACATCTCCTGCCCATAATGAGTTTACAGTCTAGAGGATGTCACTGGCCACCGTGAAGAAAGTTGAATGCCCTCCTAATCTCCCACCCCCAGGAGATGCCCCTTCAAATTTTGATAATAGTTTCTTGAAGCCCTTCCTGTTTTCCTCCATACCTTGAGTCCCCAAGTCCCACACCTGTCTTCCTGAAGACCTCTAATAATTCATGTAACCATCTCTTTTTTTTTTTTAATGGTACTTGTTAAAGGGCTAACTATTTGCATGGGGACTGTACTAAAGACTGGGGTAGACACAGGATAATCAGGTTGGATATAGTCCCTGTTCTGCATGGGGCTCACAGTCTAAATCAGAGGGAGGAGAATTTTAATCCCCATTTCATAGAAGAGGTAACCAAATCACAGAGAATTTAAGTGACTTGCCCAAGGTCACTCAGCAGACAAGTGACAAAGTGGGATTATTGAGTGTTTACTGATTGCAGAACTCTCTTCTATGCACTTGGAGAGTACAATACAACAGAGTTGGTAGACATATTACTTGCCCACAGTCATTTTACAGTCTAGAGAGGGGAGATTACATTAGATTAGATTAAAACCCAGGTCCTCTGATTCCCAGGCCTGGTCTCTTTCCACTAGGCCATACTGTTTCTGTCTCAGTTCTGCTAACTCACTGATGGGTGTTCTCCACTTTCTTCCCTGCTCCCCTAAATTCTGTTACCCTGGATGTCAGCTGGAAGGGGTTCCCGGAGGGCCTGTGAGCCGGACCTGTCACCATAGAGTGACTTCTCATCTTCTCTGCAATCATCTAATGGAAACTTAACCTTCCCCATATTTCTAGGTCCCTATTCAATCACCCTTCCAGGTGTTGAAATCCAGTGTTGCACTGCCTGATTATCTTCCTCAGAGAAAATTCTGAGTAAACTGGTCTTTTTCAAGCAGTTCTGAGCAACCAGAGCAGACATTATAGTAGCACATTCACTTTAAATGTGGCTCCATCACATCTCTAGTTCCCTTACTAAAAGGCAGTTCCTTCAAGTCAGTTTTCTAAATTTCATCTTATAGCTAACATCTTTTTGGAATAATTTGAACATTTGCTTGCCATCTGTCTTACCAGACTAGGCTTTTTTCTAATATGTTAATGTGCTAATTGTACCTTTTCTGCTGGTAACAACCCGAGAGGTCTCCTGCTGTTTAGTAAAACGCCTTCTTGCTGTTTTAATAAGGAGCCATCAGGCAGTCTTGATACTATACTGTTGTAAACAAACAGGTCTCCCTGTAATTCGACCTATTAGCATTATCGATTTGACAGAGCCTTTGTTTTCTCAGAGCTTCTGGGAGCTGCAGCTGCACCGGGGCCCCAGGTGGGCACTGAGTTGGGGAAGAGAGATGGGGATAAATGCAAAAGGTTGATATGTGGTTTGTCCCTTAGGCAGATGTGTCGGCAGAGGATGCTCACCTATGTCCTGAGGCTGGGCTAGTGGTTTGGACTTTGAGAATATTAGCTTTGACTGTGCAGGGGCCAGTTTTAGTAAGAGTGAATCGGTGCAAGATTAGAAGCAGTGTAGTCTAATGGATAGAGCTTGGACCTGGGAGTTAGAAGGACCTGAGTTCTAAACCCAGCTCTGCCACTAGTCTGCTGTGTAAAACTTGGGCAAGTCACTTGGCTTCTCCGTACCTCAGTAACCTCATCTGGTAAATGGGGATTAAGACTGTGAGCCTCATGTGGGACATGGACCGTGTCCAACCTGATTACCTTGTATCTACCCAGTACTTAGCCGGTCACATAGTAAGAGCTTAACAGATGTCATTAAAAAAAAAGGTTAGGGTTAACCTAGCAGATTCTGCTCATGAGGGATTTTTAATATATTCACCTGCCCCAAGCAGACGGGACTCATTTCCATTTCTACGGATGGATTTTATATGCACAGAAATCTGCCGAACAATTCTCAAATGTGCTTATGAGTCAAGTGAATGTTTTCTGGGGTGGCATACTACGTTTATGGGGTTGCTTTACTCAGCTTGGTTCTTCATAAAAACATACCTTTCTGATGCCAAACATGGAGATTAGAAAGCAGGAGCCACCAGCATTTAGCTAAGGAAGGCAGATTTTCAGGAACTCAAAGTGGGACAGAGGATGGGGAGATGGAATTCCATGGGGGAGGGGACCAATGCCCAAGAATAAAGAACAGGAGAGAGAGAGAAGCTCAAGGATGGAGAGAGAGAACTAGAGAGAGAGAAAAAAAAGAGAGAGTCACATAGGCAAGGAAAACAAACACACACCCCCACACACCCTATGGTGTGGCCAGCCAGTCAAGGCAGCAGCGGTTAAGAAGGGGAGAGAGGCCCCTCTGCCGTCATCAGTGCTGCAGTTGTTCTGAGCTTCTCCCAGCCGAAGGCAGGGGTTGTGCTGTCCAGCACAGTTCACCTGCCCCCCAAAATTTTGAAGCTGCCCACTGATATGGCTGAAGTATCTCTAGACTGTAAGCTCATTGTGTGCAGCAGACATTTCTACCAACTCTGTCGTATTGTACTCTCCCAAGTTCTTGGTTCAGTGCTCTGCATCCAGTAAATGCTCAATAAATACCACTAATGACGTGGCAGCAATGGAGGCGCGGGGCGAAATGTCTTGCTTCCTCTTACTTTTTAAGGCTCTATTGTACCCACTATTACTTTACTGTCCTCTCTCAAACACTCAGTCCACTGTTCTGCACAGAGTGAGTGTTCAATAAATACTCCTGAAGCCAAGTCTGGCTGCTTCTGCTGGGCTTCCTCTCCCAGCAAGTGCTACCATGGTTATCGCTCTTTCCCCTCCGACTGAGCTGGGGCCTGTGGGGGGTTCTAGCTGCCGTTTCTGTCAAGAACCAGATTTCAGGACTACCCTCCTGCATTTGGAACTCATGGTCACTTTAGTTGAAGCACAAACTGGGACTACACAAGAAGCAACATGGCCTAGGATGAAGCAGAGTGGTCTAGTGGATAGAGCACAGGCTTGGGAGTCTGAAGGATCCGGGTCCTAATTCTGGCCCTGCCAATTGTTGGCTGTGGGATCTTGGGCAAGTAACTTAAATTTTCTGGGCCTCAGTTCTCTCATATGTAAAATGGGGATTAAGACAGTGAGACCCATGTGGGACATGGACTGTGTCCAGCCTGATAAGCTTGTATCTATCCCAGCACTTTGTACAATATCTGGCACAGAGTAAGCAGGTAACAAATTACATTAAAATGAACAAAAACAAAAAACCTCCCTACCTCTGGGTCTGCATTCTTCTGATACAATTCTCATTGTATCTGAACAGTTTCTTGTGAAACATTTAGATGCTATCGGAACCCAGCCCAGCTTAATGAGCTGGATGTCATGCAAATGTCCAGTGTATCTCAAAGAGATGAAAACCCCTGCTTTAAATTAAGAAATAGAAAATGAAACAATGGCCAAAGAGTAAAAGCATGGCCTAGTGGAAAGAACACGGACCTGGAAGTCAGAGGACCAAAGTTCTGATACCAGCTCGGCCACATCCCTGCTGAATGACCTTGGTCAAATCACTTTACTCTCTGTGTCTGAGTTTTCTCAACTGTAAAACAGAGATTCAGTAGCTGTTCTCCCCCCTTTAGACTCTTAACACCTTGTGGAACAGGATCTGTGTCCAATCTGCTTATACTAAATCTATCCCAATGCTTAATACAGTGCTTGGCACTTAGCGCTAAACAGACACAATTATTAAATGGATGACAGAATAGAAGGAGAAATGGATTTGCAGAATGTCCAAAATAAAATACTGAAGGAAATCTGGATTCACTCATTACTGTCAACCTCTGGCCATGAGCTTTATTAATGGGACACTCAACCTTTTGTCACAGCTCTCTTGACCTGAACAATGGCACAGAGAGACAATCAAAAAGGTTAAAGAGCCAGCTAATGAGGCATTCTCCAGGGGTGTCCATGTGACCAAAACAAGCTAACTCGGTGAAATCAAGAACATTTCTAGGGGTGAGTGAAAGTCTCCACAGGGGCAAATGCAACTGTTCTTTCTTATTCACTCAGTCCCTCTGTGGAGTTAGTTAATTCCATTGGCTAGACAATATAACATTTCCTCTTGTCTCCAGTACATTCCCACCTGGGAAGCAGCATAGCGTAGCAGTTAGAGCATGAGCCTGGGAATCAGACGGTTATGGATTCTAATCTCAGCCCCTCCACTTGTCTGTGTGATCTTGGGCAAGTCACTTCACTTCTCTGTGCCTCAATTACCTCATCATTAAAATGGGGATTGAGACTGTGAACCCCATATGGGGACTCTGTCCAACACCATTTGCTTGTATCCCCACCAGCGCTTAATACAGAGCCTGGCATACATTAAGTGCTTAACAAATACCACAATTATCATTATTACGGATGACCAGCTGATACCTCAAACTTAAGATGTCCAAAACTGAGCTCTCCTGAATCTCTTTTAAACTCCTTCTCCTCCTGACATTCCTATTTCTGTAAACATCACCACCATCATCCAGCCCAGAAACCCACACAATCTTAGCATTATCCTTGACAACTCATTGATATTTAGCCCTCATATTTAGTCTGTTAGTAAATCCTGCCCATTCTTTCTTCACATTTCTCAGATCTGACCTTTCTTTCCACTCAAATGGCCACCCCCACTAATTCCAGCTCATATCTTCTTCTGATTAAATAACCGCATCAGCCTCCTCACTAGTCTCCTTACCTGCGACTTATCCCCACATTAGGCTACACTATAATGATCAGATCGGCTTCTTGAAACGTTAAATTCTGGCCTCAAAAAAATCTCCTCTAGCAGTTCTTTTTCCTCAGTATCAGGCCAAAACTCGTGACCTTTGACTTTCAGACTCATTTGCTCTGCTCTTGGTTATCTGCTCTCTCTCCCTGCTACTCCACAGTCAAGCTCTGAAGTTCTCTTAAGTTAACCTCCTCGTGAGGTTCACTGTTGCAGAGTCAGAACTATTGATTGGTTGATTAAGTGTGACCCAAACCAGCAGATTAGGTTGATGCTAAATTTTGGGTTTGCTGAATGTAAACTTCCATTAGAAACCAGTTAATAATAATAATAATAATGTTGGTATTTGTTAAGTGCTCACTATGTGCAGAGCACTGTTCTAAGCACTGGGGTAGATACAGGGTCATCAGGTTGTCCCATGTGAGGCTCACAATATTAATGCCCATTTTACAGATGAGGTAACTGAGGCACAGAGAAGTTAAGTGACTTGCCCACAGTCACAGAGCTGACAAGTGGCAGAGCCGGGATAATGACAAGAAGCCTCAGGACAATAATATGGCTTTTGGGACAGAATGCTAGCCTCTGGGATATGGGTCTGGTCTGCTCATATCCCCCAGAGGCTCAGCCTTTGCTTTTGCTTCTGTTTAACCTGCCCTAGGCAGTGAGGCCTGTTCCCTGCAGGACCCCCCTTTTTTTTTTTTAAAAAAAAAAGGTATTTGTTAAGCATTTACCGTGTGCCAGGCACTGAACTAACTGCTGGGGCAGGTACAAACTAATCAAGTTGGACACAGTCCATGTCCTACGTGGGGCTCAAAGTTTTAATCTCCATTTTACAGATGAGGGAACTGAGGCACAGAGAAGCTAAGCGACTTGCCCAAGGTCACGCACAGCAGACAAGTGGCGGAGGAGGGATTAGAACCCAAGCCGTACTCCACTAGGCCACACTGCTTTTCATTTGTGGATCTTGTGGGAAGGCAGTAGCTTGTTCCAGGAAACCTCACCCTCCATCTGGAGCTCCGGCTCTCAGAAGTCCTGGCACTGCCCTGGGAAGGGCAGGTGGACAGAATCCTGTAACAGATCTTTTTCAGTGGCATCACATCAAGATGAGTCCATGCCCACGGGTGGAAACCCACCCTCCTTCCCGCTCACTCATGATCACCTAGAGGATTAGTCAAAGTTTCACAGTTTGGGTTGGTGCTCCCATGCAGCCATCCTGGGGTTTCCAGAGGAGTGGACAGGGAACATCTTGTATGGCCGGTCACCCCAGGGTCTTCTCCGGCTGTTTGTAGACTTGAGAGTCATGGGCTAAACATTTTCAAACTGCTTCTTCTTTCCCTTTCATATTTTTTTCCGGCAGAGGATGTTAAGTTCATATCCAAGTGCCCTAGTTCTCCAATAAATTCTCTCCGGAGGCGCCCAGGGGAACGGAACATGAATTCATTTCACACTTAAAAGCGAAATGAAGTTTGGTTTTATCAGTCTGCCAGGTGTTAGAATGAAAAGAGGACCATCATTAAGTTGTATTTTTGATGGTTCAAAATGTATAATTAGCTGACAAAGGAAACAGATATCTTGTTGGGACTGCAGAAGAAAAGTCTATCTGTTCACCCTTTGAGCCAAACTAAAAAGCTTGCTGGGGCTCTGAGAGGGATTTTTCTTTCAGCTTTTTGTCTCGAAACTTCAAAGGGGTTTACATTCTTGAATGAACATGGTCTTTAGCAGTTCTGTGTCTCAATTACTAATGAAGTGATGTCTAGGTGAATAATGAAAGAACTCCAGATTGTTCTGAAGGACCCCATTCTCCTATACTTCCCAGAGAGGCCAGCAGAGTCTGGTTTTAGCTGGGTCTGGGCTGCTCAGGTTTATGGGACTCCCACGTGACATCTGGCATCATTATTAATTACATCACCACACATGATACAATACGATGCATTACTTCCAGCCTCAGGAGTGGTGAGATTCAAAAGGAATAGCAGAAGATGTGCAGAAAGGAAATTCTATCTGGGGCTTTACATTCTTGTCCTCCCTCCTGATGGGCTCAGGCCTAGGTTATGGACAGGTGCCTAGGTTCTGATGGCTCTGTGCCATCTCTCTTACTGCCTTTGGAAACCGGTCAGGCAAAGCTGTCAGAGGTGGCAGCTTGGAGATCAGTCAGGCCAGCTGTGGGGGCTCCTGTAAGGTGGCCCCATGAGAAGGCTGGAAGGATCTCGCTCGGGCATCTAGGTGGCAGGGCTGACCTAGGGTCCCCAGACTGGGCTCTGAGGTAAGCAGAGCATCCTGGCTCCATTCACTGATGCTGCCTGAGCGACCAATTCCCAATCCCATCAGTGGAGCATCCTGGCTCCGTTCACTGATGCTGCCCGAGCGACCTAATTCCCATTCCCATCAGTGGGAGCACAACACTGGGCTGCCTCATGAAGGTTCAGGGGTAAAATGGAATGACCCATTCCAAAACATATACCTGTTCAATGAAGACATGCATCATAATTCTGCTCTACACTGTAAGCTTGTTGTGGCCAGGGAATATGTCTGCTTATTGTTTTATTCTGCCCTTCCCAGTGCTTAGTACAGTGCTCTGCACACAGTAAGAGCTCAATAAATATGATTGACTGACTGCCGGTCTCTGGGCCTAAACAGATTATTAATCCATCAATCCTTCACTCAATGGTATTATTTGAGGGTTGTGTGCAGGGCACTGTACTAAGTACTTCGGAAGAAACAGTATAAAAGTTGGTAACCAAAATCCCTGCCCACTAGGAGCTTACAGTCTGGGGAGCCAGAAAGACAGACATTAAAATTAATTACTTAGACCGGATGATTATTATTTTCTAAATTCAATAAATCTGACTACAACAGATACCTCCAGTGTTGGCATCTACACCACTCACCCCATCTCAAGTCCCCGGGCTATATTCTGCCATGGGGCAAACTGCAAGGTACTTATTCTGGTTTGAAACTTACATTTAAATGCACAGGATTCCTGTCCCCATTAACCCAGAGGCATTATTATTCAATCTATTTTGGCATACTCAACTGGGAAAAATGAACCAAACTGTTTATATTATAATACCAAAAGCAAACACTGCCACATTAATTGCTGAATCTCAGTGGTGACAGAAAACAGTCACTTGGTAAACAGATTAGCTAACATCAATCAAGAACCTCAGCCTCTAAATATAGCATTTCACAAAGACTTTCCTAGCATATGGAAACCAGTGATTGGAAACGCTTTATGTCTATGACGCTTTAAAAATAATCTGAAAGCACTTAACGTATATAGCCTTATACTCTGGTATTTTCCTTTTCTGTGAGTTCTTTTAGCGTCTGTCTCCCCGGCTAGGTTGTAAACTCCTTGAGGGCAGGGATTGTAAAACCAACACTATCATATTGCATTCTTCCAAGCATTTAGCACAGTACTCTGCGCAAAGTAAGCATCCAATAAATACCATTGATATTGATTCATTTTTTAATGGGGTTTGTTAAGCACTTACTATGTGCCCAGCACTGTACTAAATGCTGGGGTAGCTACCAGCCTAATCAGGTAGACACAGTCCATGTCCCACAGTCTTAATCCCCATTTTACGGGTGAGGTAACTAAGGCACAGAGAAGTTAAGTGACTTGCCCCAAATCACGCGACAGGTGGCAGACCTAGGGTAAGAACTCAGATCCTCTGGCCTCCTTGAAATCTGGTGGCATTTCCTCTTTGTGGTATTTGTTAAGTGCTTACTCTGTACCAAGCACTGTGCTAAAAACTCTGGTAGACACAAGATAATCAGGTCCCCCATGGGGTCACAGACTAAGTATTGAATCTCCATTTTGCAGATGAGGGAACTGAGGCACAGAGAAATGAAGTGACTTGCCCAAGGTCACACACCAGGTATGTGGCAGAGCTGGGATCTGAACCCAGGTCCTCTTATTCCCAGTCCCGTGTTCTTTTCATTAGGCTTCACTGCTTCTCAATTTCCTCTGTTTCATGGGGCTTTGGAGTCAGAGGTCATGGGTTCGAATCCCAGCTCGGCCACTTGTCAGCTGTGTGACTTTGGGCAAGTCACTTAACTTCTCGGTGCCTCAGTTACCTCATCTGTAAAATGGGGATGCAGACTGTGAGCCCCACGTGGGACAACCTGATTCCCCCGTGTCTACCCCAGCGCTTAGAACAGTGCTCGGCACATAGTAAGCGCTTAACAAATACCAACATTATTATTATTATTATATATTGAGGGAGAGTCTGGGAAGGTGACTAAGCAGCCCATCATCTCCTGCTTGTAGATTTCAACTTGCTACCATCAGATCTGGGAGCTTTGCTTTTCTGCCAATTATAGCCAGAGGAAGTCTCTGGAGACCTAGATGGACACGGTTTCAGTACGGAAAGAAGAAGAAAACCAGATTGCAGGGAATCGAGTGGAGAAGTAGTGAAGGCAGTGAATATATAGAACCCATTCAAAGGATCTGGACAGGATTGGAAGCAGGGAGACGGGATGAGAACCAGAAAGTTCGGTGGGATCCAGAGAGGGCTTTCTCACAGGTGAGACTTTCACATGTTTGAAGCTGAGGGGAAGGAAGCTGGGCAGTGTGAGAGGTTGAAGGTGACTGTAGGGCAAGAAGCATCTTGGCTTAATGGAAAGAGCATAAATGTGGTTGTCAGGAAACCTGGTTCTAATACCAATTCTGCCACTTGCCTGTTGTAGCCTCAGGCAAGTCACTTACCTTTTCTGTAAAATGGGGATGAAATACTGATTCTCCCTCCCCAGTTAGACTGAGAGGCCCATGTTGGATAAGGACTGTGTCCGACCTGATTGTACTCTCTCTACTCCAATGCTTAGAATGGCGCTTGGCCCTTAACAAATATCATTAAACAAAATTAGAATGGGAATGAATGGTTTTAATTGGTGAGAGGGGTTGGACTCCAAGGCACGGGTAGGGGGGCATGATTTTGAAAGCAGGAAGCAGACAGCTGGAGACAAGTACATAGATATGGTGGGCTTTGATAAAGTCCACTTTTGATGGACCCCATCTTAATAACAACACAATTAACAAGACCCTCAGGGGTTAGAGAGGTAGATGGTAACAGTGGGGGTTTCAGAAGGAAGTTAACGGTCTGGGAGCAGTGGATGCCTGAACCAAAAAGGAAGATACAGTAATGCAAAACACTCTGTTTACTCTAAATAAAGAGGAGGCTTAGAAAAAGTGTGTAAAAAATGCCTGCTTCACCCAAACCCATTCATTATATTATTATCAGGCTCAACTCACTATTGTTTCATTAATTTACATCCATTTGTCTCCCTCAGTAGATCGTAAACTCCTCAAGGAAAGGAACTCTGTCTTTCACTCTTGCATGCCCCCAAGTACCTAGAAGAATGCGCTATACAGTAGTCACCCAGGGCAATGTTTTGTTCAAAGTCGGCACCAAAGCCACTTCTCCGTACCCAGTAGATGTCAGTAGCAGTACTCTGCCACAGTGTGGCTCGAACAAATTCTGATGTTGATTATGGGAATATAATGCCTACATCTTCATGCCCAAACCACAGGACAAGCAAACCAGCATCTCATCTAAGTCCAGGATGCAGACTCACCTGGTGTTCCCTGAATCCTCCAAGAATTTGAGAATACTGTCCTAAATAAGGCTTGAAAGTTAAGATCAGCTGAGGTATGTTCCACAGAAAAGAAACCCAATTTGATGTCTCAAGTGAATGGTATAACTTCAGCTGGTAAGTTATCTGAGCCAATGCTTCGGGACAGGAAGTGGAAGACATTATTTTTGCAGGGGTAACAGATTTCTACTTGAGGTTTTCAGCATTTAAACTGTTTTTCAGGTGAGCGAGACAAAACTGTGAAATACTGAAAAGCTGAATGAGGGGGTAATTAATGTTAAATGTTAGCCAAGAGAATCCTCATGTTTGCTTCCTCCTGCTCAGACTTCATTACATCTCTGTAAGAGCCAGGATGCTGTTATCGGAGGCCTCAGAGGAAAGACTCTAGAAAAGTTTAAAGTACCACTGGTGTGGGCATTAATAATGATCTAATTGATCTTCTAAGATAAGATGTTAGCTTCTCATGGCAAGCAATTTTTGTCCAACCTGATTATCTTGTACCTACCCAGTCCTTAGTACAGTGCCTGGCACATAGTAAGCACTTAAAAAACACTATTTAAAATAGGGGGATTGAGTATCATTTGCTAGGTGTAATCAAATTTCCAAAGCAGAAAACTGTTCCCCTTCCACAGTTTAAAAAATTGCATTTAAGTGCTTAATTGTTAGAGCATAGGGATGGGAGTCAGAAGGACCCGGGCTCTAATCCTGGCTCTGGCACTTGTCTGCTGGGTGATTTGGGGCAAGTCACTTCACTTCTCTGGGCCTCAGTTATCTCATCTTTAAAATGGGGATGAGAGTGTGAGCCCACTGCGGTACAGGGATTGTGTCCAACCTGATTAACTTGTATCTACCCCAGTGCTTAGAACAGTGCTTGGCACATAAGTGCTTAACAAGTACCATTATTATTAGTAGTATTATCCTTCAAAAATCACAGCTCCTCCAGTAAGCCTTCCCCAACTAATTTCTCGTATCCCACTTTATTTCCCTCATCTGCCACATCATCACTTTGGCACCACCTAAATACACAAAGTATTCACATACACTCTTAGAACGTAAGTACGTCTTTATGTACATCTGAAGCAGCATAGCCCTAGTGGATGGAACACAGACCTGGGGGGTCAGAAGGACCTAGGTTCTAATTTCAACTCTACCACTTGTCTGCTGTGTGACCTCGGGAAAGTTACCTAACTTCTCTGTGCCTCAGTTACCTCATCTGTAAAATGGAGATTAAGATTATGAGCCCTATGTGGGACAGGGACTGTATCCAACCTTTCTAGCCTGTATCTACCTCAGTGCTTAGAACAGTGCTGACCCAAAGTAAGCACTTAACACATACCATTATTTACACTCAGTTACTTCTTCCTACCTATAATTTACTTTAGCTTTCGTGTCTTCCACTAGATGGTAAGCTTTTTGAGTGCAAGGATCATATCCAGCAATTCTACTGTCCTCTAATGGGTTTAGAACAATGTTCTGTGCAGAGTAGGTGCTCAACAAATATTACTGATTAATTGTTTTACTGATTGAGGTCCAAGCAGGCAGTACACCATTCAGCACAACAAAGAATGAAGAAATTAAAAGATTCTGGGAGAACAACAGAAGATACATTTTAAAAGAGGCTGACACTGTGTTACAGGAGATATTCAGAACTCTCATAGGATAAAGACTAAGAATGTGACATTGGCAATGAGGGAGGAGCCTATATAATCACTTTGGCTAAGGCTGATCACCTGCACATCATGATTTTATGTGATTTCCAGAAATGCCACCATATTGATCTGGACTGAAGTGACGTCTCGAAAATAGCGGGAAGTAGCATTTGCCCAGACTGAAACCACCAGATGCTGCATTGGAAGTTATAAACCTGTCAACGCTCATGAAGTCCGAATTAAAAATAAAGCTCCAAAACCATCATGAAAGTGCCAATTTAGCCAAGGAGTGTTTGCAGAAAATCAAACTCATCACACCTCAACTCTTCAGGGAACAGACGGTGATTCTGATTGGTTCCTTACGCAACGGACCACAACAGCAAATAAGACAAAATTGAGGACAGAAAGAAATGAAGGGCTAATGAGGAGACATTGGTAATGGTGGTAAGAAAGCAAACCTGAAGGAATCAAATGACAAGGAATCCCAGATACTTTGCCAGGATAGTTGGGAGAAGATTAAAAAATACTAACAAGTGCTCAGAAAGGAGGAATTGAGAAGAGACTAGAGAGTTGAAAGACATATAGCCCAAAACAAAATAGCCACATGGCACCCAAAGATGAAAACAGGGAGAGAACAACAGAGTTTAGACTAATGAAATATGCACAAAAAACCAACACAAGCCCTACTCCTCCACCATTTCATAGAATCATTTCTATGATTCTTGGAGCTTGGAACATGTTCCAGAAGCAATTTGGGAAGCTGGTTTCACTTTTTGCAATGTGAAAAGTACAGGGAGGGGTGATGTATGGCCAGAATGTCTCAAAGCAGGAAGCGAGCATCTAGTTAAGGTGCCAAGAAGCACAGCCCAACTTGTATTTCAAGAGCAAGCACCAGTCAACTGTGTGGAAAACAAAGAAAAGACAAAAAAATCCTTAGAGTAGGAGAGGAGGCACTAAAGGTCTCCGAACAACCCTCAACTACACTAATCCACCCCAAGGCCGACCTCAAACTGCATTCCAGATGAGACTAAGTCAGATTTAGTGCAGGGTCCTCTATTATTGACCAAACCTACTCCTGACAGGGAACAGAGAAACAGAAAGACTACCAAATCCCAGGTTGCTTCACATTCGTCACCTACAAGAGCGTGTTGGACTCAGAGAAATTCAGCACTGCTTCAATTACGTTCAACAGAACTGAAAATCCAATCGACATCCAAAAAGAGCCCAACACAAATGAGGCCTAATGGATAGGGCATGGGACCAAGAGTTGGGTTCTAATCCTGGTTCTGCCATGGGCCTTCTAGATAGCTTTGGGTTATCTTCATTTGCCTCAGTTTTCTCACTTGTAAAATGGGGAAACAATATTTATTTCCCCTTCCTCATAGACTCTGGGCCCTGGAAGGAATGGGCAGAACACTGTACTAAGTGACTGGGAGAATACAAAAATAGCAAAGTTGATAAACACATTGTTTTTTGGGGGTATTTTCCTTCTCCCCACTCCATAGAGAGCTTGTTATGCCCATGTCAAAGTGTCCCCTGGGTCAATTTTAAGTACTTAGAACAGTGCTCTGCACACAGTATGTTTTCAATCAATACCATTGATTGATTGACTGATTGGTTCACGGTCATTGTTTTTCTTGCTCCATCTCAAAATCCTCATTTCCAAATCCAGTTTTGGATATTTTTACATTTTGGGTTGATGAGACAGCCTGATGCCCTAGATTAAGCCAGGGACCTTATTCGACTTACCTCGATATGGGTGCTGACAGGTGGCTCCAATGATGAACGTTCATTTAGGCATTTGCGTTATTTGCAAATGCTGAAAAGCAATCATATTGCCAAAGGAAAACTTGCCTCACAGATGTTAATACACATGAATCATTCAAATAAAAGCTCAAATGAAACCCCAATTGAAAAGAAGTGAATCTGATTTTTATCTAATTTTAAAAATAAAACCCTAATATTATCCCTTAAATTACATTCATTCTCCAAATTTTATATATACATATATATACACAGAGAGAGACACAGAGAGAGAGAGAAAGAGAAGCAGTATGGTCTAGTGGAAAAAGCATGGGCCTGGGAATAAGGGGACCTTGGTTCTGATCCTATCTCTGCCACTTGCCTGCTGTGTGACCAGGGGCAAATCACTTAACTGTTCTGTGTCTCGGTTTCCTCATCTATAAAATGGGGTATAAATACTTCTTCTTCCTCCCACTTAGACTGTGAGCCTCATGTGGGAGAGGAACTGTATCTAACCTGGTCATCTTGTATCTACATCACTAAAATTCACCATTTCCCCTCCATCCAAACTGCTAATACACTGCACTTATCCAAGCACTTATCAAGCCCACCTTGACAATGGCATCAGCCTCCCTGCTGACCTCCTTGCCTCCTCTCTCTTCAGTCCATATTTCATTCTGCTCCCTGGATCATTTTTCTGAAAAAATGCTCACTTCATTTCTCGCCACTCCTCAAGAACCTCCGGTGGTAGTCCATCCATTCCACATCAGTAACACAAGCTCCTTACATTCAGCTTATCCCCTCCTGCCTTACCTCACTGATTTCCTACTAGAGGCCAACCTGTGCCCTTTGCTCCTCTAGCACCAGCTTGCTCATTATCCCTTGATTGCATCTATCTTGCTGCCATCACCTCTCTTACATCCTCCCTCTGACCTGGAACTCTCTCCCCTTCCATATATGACAGACCACGACTCTTCCCAAGTTCAAACCTTTATTAAAATCACATCTCCTCCAAGAAAACCTCCCCAAGCCTTCTTTTTCCCTATTTCCCTCTTCTGCATCACCTATGAACTTAGATCTGTACCCTTTAAGCACTTGATATTCAGCCCACCCTTAGCCCCACAGCACTTATGTGCATATCTGCAATTTATATTGATGTCTATCCCCCCTCTAGACCGTAAGCTGCCCGTGGGCAAGGAACTTGTCTACCAACTCTCTTGTAATCTCCCAAATGTTTAGTACAGTGTTCTGGACACAATAAGTTCTCACTAAATACCACTAATTGATTCATCTACTTCACCACTTAGGACAGTGCTTGGCACACAGACAGCACTTAACAAATAATATTAACATTATTACTATCATTAATAACCTGTAATTCCTTAACCTATCAACAATCTATGCTGGATAAATTTACACTGTAGAGGGATGACCCTCAAACACATTATCTGAATCCAAGACCCTCCTCTGCTTTGGATCAATGATCCAAGAAATAATAATGTCGGTATTTGTTAAGCGCTTACTATGTGCAGAGCACTGTTCTAAGCGCTGGGGTAGATACAGGGTAATCAGGTTGTCCCACGTGAGGCTCACAGTTAATCCCCATTTTACAGATGAAGTAACTGAGGCACAGAGAAGTGAAGTGACTTGCCCACAGTCACACAGCTGACAAGTGGAAGAGCTGGGAGTCGAACCCATGACCTCTGACTCCCAAGCCCACGCTCTTTCCACAAGAAACAAATCCGTTGACCCCACAGACCCGTCAGAAAACCTTGGCATTGCTGGCACTGGTCCAGAGTGGCAATTTAGCTTCAGATGAGTATTGGTCCCAGTAAGAGGGGCATCTGTGCTCCAGTAGCAGCCAATGGGAAGGCCGCCTGAGACTGGAGTGGCTGAATCACAGGAAGCCTTCTGGCCACTGTCTCAGGGAAGTGGAGACAGGAAAGGAGCCCCATTGCAGAATGACAACTGGCACACCATTTGTTAGGATTAGAAGCTATCGTGCTCAATAAATACGATTGATCTATCGATCGTATTTATTGAGCAATCACTGTGAGCGGAGCACTGTGCTAAGCACATGGGAGAGTACGCTATAACAGAGTTGGTAGACATGTTCTCTGAACACAAGGAACTTAGAGTCTAGAGGGAAACCAACTCCATGGATTCCTTGGGTTTTAAAGAAATGCTCTTGGGCCCTGCTTGTTTCAGAATGGCACAAATGAAACTAATGGTTTCATTACCCAGAATTCAGTGTTGTTCATCCTCGGTGGTGGATTACTTTGAAGCTGTACTATTGGATGAGGGAAACATAGAACTGGAAACTCCTCAAAGGCAGGGAATGTGTGTCTTGTTACTGTTATTCTCTGCCAAATGCTTAGTACAGTGCCTAGTACTCAGAAGGCATTCAATAAATGACAATAAATTTCTCTCATGAGTAAAATCAAAGTTTTTGGGGGAGAACCGTTTTCATCATTGTTATTTTGGCACTCTATTACCCCTTCCTTAGCTATCTGCAGGTAAACTGGCAAGCAAAAATATTATTTCCCAGTGTTTTTAAAGAAAATAAGTACAATTTGAAAGATAACCACAAATTTACACAAATGAAAGCTATTTTGACTGGAATAATGCCATAATTGACTTAAAAATTGCTTGAATAAATGGAGTTAGAGATACTTGAATACTCCCAAATACTCCCAAACGGCTACCTTACTATTACGGGCTCTCGTTATATCCCGGCTAGACTACTGTGTCAGCCTTCTCTCTGACCTCCCTTCCTCCTCTCTCGCCCCGCTCCGGTCTATTCTTCACTCCGCTGCCCGGCTCATCTTCCCGCAGAAACGATCTGGGCACGTCACTCCCCTTCTTAAACAACTCCAGTGGTTGCCTATCGACCTCCGCTCCAAACAAAAACTCCTCACTCTAGGCTTCAAGGCTCTCCATCACCTTGCCCCTTCCTACCTCTCCTCCCTTCTCTCTTTCTACCGCCCACCCCGCATGCTCCGCTCCTCCGCCGCCCACCTCCTCGCCGTCCCTCGGTCTCGGCTATCCCGCCGTCGACCCCCGGGTCACATCCTCCCGCGGTCCCGGAACGCCCTCCCTCCTCACCTCCGCCAAACTGATTCTCTTTCCCTCTTCAAAACCTTACTTAAAAATCACCTCCTCCAAGAGGCGTTCCCAGACTGAGCTCCTCTTCCCCCTCTACTCCCTCTGCCATCCCCCCTTTACCTCTCCGCAGCTAAAGCCTCATTTTCCCCTTTTCCCTCTGCTCCTCCACCTCTCCCTTCCCATCCCCACAGCGCTGTACTCGTCCGCTCAACTGTATATATTTTCGTTACCCTATTTATTTTGTTAATGAATTGTACATCGCCTCGATTCTATTTAGTTGCCATTGTCTTTACGAGATGTTCTTCCCCTTGACGCTGTTTAGTGCCATTGTTCTTGTCTGTCCGTCTCCCCCGATTAGACTGTAAGCCCGTCAAACGGCAGGGACTGTCTCTATCTGTTGCCGACTTGTTCATCCCAAGCGCTTAGTACAGTGCTCTGCACATAGTAAGCGCTCAATAAATACTATGGAATGAAATACTCCATGATTTTCACAGGAGAATGGCCACTTCTGAAAATAATTTAAGTGAATAAAGTGCTAGAAAATTTTGGAATTTAACTGCATGCTTCCCTTTCTTTTTCCTCCCTTCCCCTCTCTCCAGACAAGAGTAGTATAGTCCCTGGATTTGAACATAGCAATTGATCACAGCAACACTGATATTCATATCAAATAACCTGCCCTTGGTAGAGCTACTGGGAATGAATCTGTGGCATTCTACCAAAGAGACCATTAAACCCCTAAACTCTGAGAGTACAAAGGATTAAGTTCTGACATCCTGATCACATATTCATTTTGAGAAAGAGCCCAGAAGAGCCCCCACAGTGGCCTCTCTCAAAAGCGGTGTCCAAGTAACCATGGAAAAGAGCGAGAGGAAGGGAGCAAGTCTTCCCTCAAATGGGCCTGAACTCAATCTTCAAGATCTTTATAGTCTCTTTTCCCTCTTCTGTCTCCACTGTCTACAGGATAGAGCGCAGGCTTACGAGTGAAAAAGACCTGAGTTGAAATTCCGAATCTGCCACTCGTCTGCTGTCTGACCTTGGGAAAGTCACTACACTTCTCTGTGACTCAGTTACCTCATCTGTAAAGTGGGGATTAAGACTGTGAACCCCACTGTGGGACAGGGACTGTGTCCAACCTGATTATCTTCCATCTACCCCAGCACTTAGAACAGTGCTTGACACATAGTGAGTGCTTAACAAATACCATCATCATCATCGCTCTGGCGATCGTCAAGGTTCAGACTTCTGCGCACCGTCAGCCAGTGTCAGTCTCTGTTATAGACCTTTGCCTCTTCCCCAAACTTCCCTCCCTTCAATATATTCTGCTCAAGGAGGAATTCAAGAACACAAAGCCCAAAAAGCAGAGGATTTCAGGAAAATGCTTCTTGTGTGGGGATGGATGAGAAGGCTTTGATTTAGTGATAGGTCCCTTTTGGAGATGGCTCAATGTGGGTTGCTTCTGACCAGGCAGTGAGTTTGGCACCTCAATCTGCCCCGAGTGCTTGGTATCCTGCTGTTGCTCATTCTCCTCACATGTCCACCTCCAGAGATGAGGTGCTGAGCGCATTGTTTCAATGTTGGTGGTCTGACAGGATCTCACTCCCTTCTTGTCTACGATCCTGTCCTGCCACTTCTCCTACCAGCATAGGTGACACTGGCAAAACTTCTTTAGAAGTTGAATATAAAATCTGTGGTAGGTTCAAGTCTCCCTTCCGGACAAGACGTGGGCCCTGACGAAGTCAGGAGAGATGGATGAGCCGTGGGTCTGAGAATTCAGGACAGAAAGTCTGTGCAGTGGAGTTGTCGATGGGGGTAGAGGCTTGAACAGCTCCACACTCACTCTCTCATTGTTGTCTGGCTTGTTCCTGCTGGGGCATGGAGTGTGAGGAGAGCAATTAGGCAGGTCAGGAGTGCAACCCAATGCTACGTGAATGTGTGGGTATTCATCCACATTAGCCAGCTACACGTAGGACCTGGGGTAGCACTCAGGTCTTCTGATTCCCAGGGCAGTCTTTATTCCACTAGGCCAACTGCAGGGTTCATGTCGGACACTACACTTATATTCTTTCCCAGTACTTATTACAATGCTCTTCACACAGAAATTACTTCAACTTGAGAATCCTAGGGTTTGACCTGAATCTTGTGGCCGGGCCTTTCCCATCCAAGCCAACAATCTGATTCGCTCATGTTTGAAAGAGCTTGTAAATTCTGGTCACGGAGATTGTCCACAGACTAAATACCCAAATCACAACTCTGGTCTAGTTCCGGATATTTCGCCTCACATAGTTCTGTGCCTCTGGATGCAACAAGTCCTTTAAGATTGAGGAGGTCCGAGTCCATCGCTCAGCTTTGGATAAGGAGCCGGGACTTGGGGAGCACAAGGAAATTTGGAAATTGAGATGAACGGGCGCAACGAGAACCTCCCTTTGAGAGCACACCACTCTATCTCTGAATGTGTCTGATTCTGTATCATTCTTGTTGACTTTCCTTAGTGTGAGATATGTGGTACGGGGAAGAGCAGGAAGCTGTCACAAATCAATAGGAGGGAGAGGCTATGGTTTAACCCCACCTCCCCTACTCCACTTCCTGTCCCAGAACATGCCCAGCCCAGCCCCCTCTGAAGGAGAGGCTGGAGCAGGTCGGTAGCATGCGTGACTAGGAATTCTATTCTCCCAGCTGTAGTCTCTGGGCCTCTGCTGAGAAATATTTCCTAACATTAAATGGGATTCAGGCTGCTGGCAGCAGCAGGGCCCACTGGTAATATTAGTAATATAATATTAATAATAATGATAATAGTGATAATGATAAATCATGGTGGTGGTATTAAGTGCTTACTCTCTGCAAAACACTCTGCTAAGTGCTGGGGTAGATACAACACAACTAGACCAGAACACAAGGGGCTCACAGTCTTATGGGGAAAGAGAACAGATACTGGATCCCCATTTTACAGTTGAGAAAAACCAAAACCCAGAGAAATTATGTGACTTGCACATGGGCATTTAGCAGGCAAACTTGTGATTAGAATTCAGGACTCTTCAAGGCCCAGGCTCTTTCCACAAGGCTACACTGCTTCGAGGAGCACCAGGAACCAGGTCAGGAACCAGGAGCACTGGAACAATCCATGGTTTTGTTTGCCCAACCCAGCTAAGAGGGCACTGTGGGAATTCATCATTCTACACTATCTCACTGGGCAATAGGGACTTTAAGTTGTCTCATTTATAGCTTGGGGTAGGGGGGAATCAACCTCACTTGAGTTGTTTTTTTCTGTTCTGAACGCTTGTGTCTGCGACAGACAAGGCATATCATGATCCAATTCCAATGTCTTCTTATCATGCTAACCCAAGGCTTCAGGAGAAGGTCAGCCTGGAACACTGTCCACCGGCCTGCATTAACAGAACAGCCTCCACATGCAAAGCTGAGGAAGGACATCCTGGGATGTGGTGATCAGCGCCGCAGGGCAGGGCAATTTCCAGTAGGCTTCTTCTCTCCCCCAAATTTCATTATATTTTTCTTCATGGGTTTTTGAATTTCATATCCCCATTTCATAATGCTGCATTCTGCTGTCCTTTTAAAGCATCCATTTGTATGCATTTATTCTGTTTTATCTATTGTTTTATCAGGCCGTTTCAATATTCTGGTTCTACAAAAGCCTTTTCCCCTTACTCAGGAACTGCAGTCTGTAATAATAGCAATCAAGACAGTTCATTCTGACAAATGTGTGTAGGGAAAAAAAATCCTGCTGTGACTTTGAAATATTGAAAGTGACTGATAATATAATGTGCGGAGCAGGAATAAATGCATATAAATGGGAGTTTCGGCTAAGCACTCAGAGTCCAAACTGAACACGACGTCGGAAGCCGGCAACCCGGAAGGAAGCCCTCTCTGTTGGGCTTTATGATGGTGAACGACTGACTCAAGCTGCAAATGTGTTTGAGGAACACAGCGCTAAGTGGAGCGTGATTGTACCATTTCTCCCGCCATCTCTGAACGGCTGTTTGGCCAGAAAGTAGAGGGACTCATGACGCTTCCCTAGTCCTCTGTGGGGAAATCTGGGCAGAGTTTTCAGAGATGAGAAAGGCGGCAGAGAGCGGGCCGGAGCCAAGGTGGAGGGTATGGTCAACCTGACAGGAAGCAGGAATGGCTGACAGTGGGCCAAACCCAGCTTCCGAGCGCCACAGACCGGCTGATTAAGACGCTAAGTGATGAAAGATCGTCCAGGCTGGCTATTTGCGGAAACGATTGCTTCCCTTTTTAAAGCTTTTTTGACATTTAAAATGGGGTGCTCTGAAGCAATGGCTAATAAAAACGAAATCCTTTTCTACCCTTCTAATATTTGAACAATCACGGTTGACAAGAATGACTTTATTATCTACCAGAGGCTTTCGTGATTTTGGGCCCCAGTGTTCTGAAATGCATGCTAGGCTTGGAGGAGAATTAGACAGATTGATTTCACGTTAATTTCATTGGGGAATCAGTCTGACCTCATCTGAGAAACACAGCAGACACTACACATCAAGACCAAACTGTCTCTCAAAAAGACCGGCTAATCAGTCAAACGCACGGCTATGAAACCTGAACTATTTTGATCAACTCTCTTGAAGACGGGAGTTACCTCTCCCTAAAAGAAGCAGGTACCAAAGATTTAGGGAAAGTGAATTTGCAGATGTCTACTGTGATTTTCCTGTGGAGCAGACGGAACATCAGGGGGCAGGGCACGACTGACAAGCCCGAAGCCTTGGAACACTGTCAGCTCATCAGCTCGTAGCATTACTGCCTCTTGGGGCAGGACATACGACAAGAATAGCTCCAGTAGAGGTCCCAACATTTCATTCTGAGTACAGGGGACAAAAGAGGGAGGGGATTTCAGTGGGAGGGGCAGGATGGAGACCACGAGAAGATAGGCTTCACAGCGCTAATAGTCCAGAAAGCCATCATTTCAAAGCTTTTCGGCCCTTACTGGAGACTCTCATGTCTTTTCAGAGACCTGTGATGAATAAAGATGGGAATCCGTTCAAAAAGCCATAGGGGGCATGACTGCCTTTGCCCTCTTGGAGAGGGCACCTTGGCTCACAGCAGGATACCCATGAAGCTGATGTATGGTAGACTGAAAGGGGGCATGAATGTGCTGAGCAGGCCATGGCTTAATGGAAAGAGCCTGGGCTTGAGAGTCGGAGGTCATGGGTTCTAATTACGGCTCTGCCACTTGTCAGCTGTGTGACCTCTCTGGGCCTCAGTCACCTCATCTGTAAAATGGGGATGAAGACTGTGAGCCCCACGTGGGACAACCTAATTCCCTTGAATCTACCCCAGCACTTAAAACAGTCCTTGGCACATAGTAAGCACTTAACAAATACCAACATTATTATCATAAGTGATTTATAGACAAAGAGAAATGCAATACCAACCAATGCATCCTAGCACTGGCTACAGTGGTCAGACCAGCCTAGTGTTGAGCAATTGGGAAAGGGGTTACTCTCCCCAAATGATGACACTCTTTTCTTTAAAAATAATTAATTTTACATTTTCTTATCTTTAAATAGTAGTGGTAAATTACAATAACTGATATTGTTTCTGGCATATGATCTGAGTATTATTTTGGAACATCTACATCATGCTTATTTACTTTTTATATTCTTGTCTTCTGTGGTATTATATTTCCTTAGGTACCCTGCTCTAGCATAAACAACTCACATTCCATTTCTGACATATTTTGCTACTCCAGTCTTGTCTGATTCCATAAGTTTTGATATTTATTGCTGTGAAGTTTTGCCCACTGTAAGTTGCTCAAGTGTGTCTGTCATTTTTAATCAACTGTATAAATGCTCCTATTCGGTTCCTGAATTCCTTTTTGGTTTAAGAAACCAAAGCAAGATGACAATACCTGTTGCAGTAGCAGCAGCATTTTCCAAAAGCAGGGCATTATGTTGGTTGAGTGATCCTGTCACTTTTTTTTGCATTTATTATCATGTATCACTGCATTATCATGTATCAAACATTATCATGTACCAAATATTGTCTGTATTAAACAAAAACTCTTCACCACTGGCTTCAAAGCACTCCATCACCTTGCCCCCTCCTACCTCACCTCACTTATCTCCTTCTACAATCCAGGCTGAATACTTTGCTCCTCTGGTGTTAATTAACCTCCTCACTGTGCTTCAATCTTGTCGGTCTCACTGCCGACCTCTGGCGCTTCAATCTTGACGGTCTCACTGCCGACCTCTGGCCTAAGTCCTGCCTTTGGCCTGGAACACCCTCCCTCCTCAAATCTGACAGACAATCACTCTCCCCTGCTTCAAAGCCTTTTTGATGGTACATCTCCTCCAAGGGGCCCTTCCAGACTAAGGCCCACTTTTCCTCATCTCCTACTCCCTTCTGCGTCACCCTAACTGGCTCCCTTTGCTCTTTCCCTGCTTCCTCCCGGCCCTGCAGCACTTATGTATATATCTGTAATTTTATTTATTTGTACTGATGTCTGTCTCCCCGCCTCTAGATGATGAGCTTGTGGTGGGCAGGAAGTGTCACTGTTGACTATTATATTCTTCTTCCCCAAGTGCTTTTTTTAAGCGCTGGATTTTTAAAATCAGTGAATGAATGAATGATTCACATGTACATATTTGTTCCACCACAACCAAATTTTGGTTATCCTCTGTCATCTAGCCATTGTGAAGCTCTTTTACTGATTTTTAAAAATCCAGTTTATCTCCTTTTGGTAGATTTTCCCATTTTTCATGGTTTGATCTGCAAAAAAGAATTCCATTCAGTCGGAGTTCCCAAATTTCAGTTTTGAGTCGAGTTTTGTGGGAATGCTAGAGAAGTTGTAAAAGTTTCATCTTCTGCTCGAGACCTTAATTTCAGGATTCACTCTTTTCAGGCTCTGATAGATTCAACAGAGGTTGACTGAAACCTGAGGAACATCATGTAAATTTAGTACTCTTGTTGCCAGGGACAAGGAAAAATCTTGTATTAATTTTTTCCAGTCCTGAGCAGCATTCACTATCAGTTTTAAATTGCTGTTCTGCCTCTAACGAGAGATCTTTCTTCCCTTCCCAATACCCAGTGGGTATTCAGTTCGGGTCCGGAATCATATTGTAATGTTTTCCCTGAGAAGCAAACCACTCATGCATGTTTTATAACGCATAAAAAAAGAAAGCCATTTCAAGATGAAAGTATTTTCAAGGGAATCTGACCTAAGCTCTATGCTCTCCTCTCTGCCTTTTGCTGCTGAACTTTGAGTCCCTCTAGAACATTCCCTTTCTTAAAGGGTTCCTATCCTAATATCCATCTTCCAAAAAGGGCCAAGGTTTGGAGAAAAGGGAAGATGGAGGGAGTGAGGGGAGAGGAAGTCGGTAATAACTTTATTTTATGAAATCACCTTATATAAGATTGTTACAGATATTTCAACAAGCTGTCATGAAAATGAGTTACTTACCATGATTTCCTCTGAATTGTTCACTATGTTCCTGGGACTTCAGAGAAAGATATGGATAGCTCACCTATTGTCTCTCCTGTCTCTTACTTTTTCTGGAACTTGTTCTTAGTGGAGCTGCCTGAAGAAGTTCCATCTGCCCTATTCTGCATGCCTGAGAACTATACAGGTGTCGGTCAAGGAAATACAGAATTCCACATTAGGCGGGAAAAAATAATAATTATACTGGTATTTGTTAAGTGCTTACTATGTCCAGGCACTGTACTAAATTCTGGGGTGAAGATGAGCAAATCAGGTTGGACACAGCCCTTGTCCCGTGTGGGGCTCACAGTCTCAATCCCCATTTTACAGATGAGGTAACTGAGGCATGGAGAAGTGAAGCAACTTGCCCAAGGTCACACAGCAGATGTTGCGGAGCCAGGATCAGAACCCTTGGCCTTTTGACTTCCAGGCTTGTTCTCTAATCCACTAAACTGTGCTGCTTCAGATTTCCATGGGGAGTGAGGCCTGTGTCCTGCTGTAAACCTATTGTATCCCAAGGCCTATTGGGATGGGCTTCAGGTTCAGTCCAGCCTCTCTGGGATGCCCTAAGGGGTGCCCAGAAATGGGTGCCTACCACAAGGTGCTTCATCATGGAACTTGGCAGCAGTCGGGAGAGCTTGATGATCTACCACCAACTCCCCATGCAGTTCAGCAGTTCCAATTTGAAAAGCCCCGTATCTACCACAGGAAGGTCTAGTAAGGTTTCCTGCAGAGCTTCTGGCTCACCTCAGAAAGAAAGGATTGTCACCCCAGCAGGGCAAGTGCGTTTGTCAGTCTACAAAGGATGTGAGACTCAGTCAGAATCAGGGTCCCATTATTCACATTTTTGGTGGATTTCTATTTCTGCATCCCGAAAAAGCTGGTTTTGGAGGCTCTACTGTGTAGATCCCCTTTCAGGGTAGCACCTGGAGAGTTTCCATTACTCTACCAGTCTTGGCTACGGAAGGGAGAGTCAAGCAGAGGCCTACCCATTCCGTTCCTAGCTCGACCAGTGGCTAGTGAGTGGAAGGCAATCTGCTACAAGTCAAAACTCACCCGTGCTGGGCAGCAGTGGCAGAGGAGAGAGTCGAGGGTGGAGACTCATATTTACTGCACGGATGGAGGCCACGGTAAACCACTTCCATATTTTTACAGAGAAAAGTCTATGGATGCATTACCAGAACAATTGCAGATGGAGAGAGGGGCGTTCTGGGAGAGATGTGTCTGAGGTGCCGCTATGGGTTGGAAATGACTCAGTGGCATAAGACAAGACTGTGTAGATGGTGGTCACAGGGGGTTTTGAAACACCTAGGATCCGAACCAGCCTCATTCTTATTCACAAAGCTCCGGGCTCACATATTCATCTGGGAGAGATTTCTCATGTTTATCAGATAGGGATCTACAATACAATACAGGTTTTTTAATGGTATTTATTAAGTGCTTACTATGTGCCAGGCACTGTACTAAGAGCTGGGGTAGATTCAAGCTAATCAGGTTGGACACAGTGACCTTGGGCAAACCACTTAACTTCTCTATGCCTCAGTTCCCTCATCTGTAAATTGGGGATTAAGACTGTGAGCCCCATGTGGGATAACCTGATGACCCTGTATCTACCCCAGCTCTTAGAACAGTGCTTGGCACACAATAAGTGCTTAACAAATATCATCACTACTATTATTATTATTATTGCATAGGGCTCATAAACATATTCCCTGCCCACAGTGAACTTACAGTCTAGAGGGGGAGACAGACATTAATATAAATAAATTTTGGGTATGTATTTAAGGCGCTCTGGAGCTGAGGGAGGGGTGGATAAAGGGTGCAAATCCAAGTTCAAGGGTGGCACGGAAAGGAGTGGGAGAAGAAGGAATGAGGGCTTAGCTGGGCAAGGCTTCTTGGAAGAGATGTGCCCTCAATAAAGCTTTGAAGGTAGGGAGAGTGATTGTCAGGTGGATATTCATTCAATAGTATTTATTGAGCGCTTACTATGTGCAGAGCACTGTACTAAGCGCTTGGGATGAACAAGTCGGCAACAGATAGAGACAGTCCCTGCCGTTTGACGGGCTTACAGTCTAATCGGGGGAGACGGACAGACAAGAACAATGGCACTAAACAGCGTCAAGGGGAAGAACATCTCGTAAAAACCGATGGCAACTAAATAGAATCAAGGCGATGTACAATTCATTAACAAAATAAATAGGGTAACGAAAATATATACAGTTGAGCGGACGGGTACAGTGCTGTGGGGATGGGAAGGGAGAGGTGGAGGAGCAGAGGGAAAAGGGGAAAATGAGGCTTTAGCTGCGGAGAGGTGAAGGGGGGATGGCAGAGGGAGTAGAGGGGGAAGAGGAGCTCAGTCTGGGAAGGCCTCTTGGAGGAGGTGATTTTTAAGTAAGGTTTTGAAGAGGGAAAGAGAATCAGTTTGGCGGAGGTGAGGAGGGAGGGCGTTCCAGGACCGCGGGAGGACGTGACCCGGGGGTCGACGGCGGGATAGGCGAGACCGAGGGACGGCGAGGAGGTGGGCGGCAGAGGAGCGGAGCGTGCGGGGTGGGCGGTAGAAAGAGAGAAGGGAGGAGAGGTAGGAAGGGGCAAGGTGACGGAGAGCCTTGAAGCCTAGAGTGAGGAGTTTTTGTTTGGAGCGGAGGTCGATAGGCAACCACTGGAGTTGTTTAAGAAGGGGAGTGACGTGCCCAGATCGTTTCTGCAGGAAGATGAGCCGGGCAGCGGAGTGAAGAATAGACCGGAGCGGGGCGAGAGAGGAGGAAGGGAGGTCAGAGAGAAGGCTGACACAGTAGTCTAGCCGGGATATAACGAGAGCCCGTAATAGTAAGGTAGCCGTTTGGGTGGAGAGGAAAGGGCGGATCTTGGCGATATTGTAGAGGTGAAACCGGCAGGTCTCGGTAACGGATAGGATGTGTGGGGTGAACGAGAGGGACGAGTCAAGGATGACACCGAGATTGCGGGCCTGCGGGACGGGAAGGATGGTCGTGCCATCCACGGTGATGGAGAAGTCTGGGAGCGGACCGGGCTTGGGAGGGAAGATGAGGAGCTCAGTCTTGCTCATGTTGAGTTTTAGGTGGCGGGCCGACATCCAGGTGGAGACGTCCCGGAGGCAGGAGGAGATGCGAGCCTGAAGGGAGGGGGAGAGGACAGGGGCGGAGATGTAGATCTGTGTGTCATCTGTGTAGAGATGGTAGTCAAAGCCGTGAGAGCGGATGAGTTCACCGAGGGAGTGAGTGTAAATGGAGAACAGAAGAGGGCCAAGAACTGACCCTTGAGGAACTCCAACAGTTAAAGGATGGGAGGGGGAGGAGGCTCCAGCGTAGGAGACCGAGAATGATCGGCCAGAGAGGTAAGAGGAGAACCAGGAGAGGACAGAGTCCGTGAAGCCGAGGTGAGATAAGGTATGGAGGAGGAGGGGATGGTCGACAGTGTCAAAGGCAGCAGAGAGGTCAAGGAGGATCAGAATGGAGTAGGAGCCATTGGATTTGGCAAGAAGGAGGTCACGGGTGACCTTAGAGAGAGCAGTCTCGGTAGAGTGGAGGGGACGGAAGCCAGATCGGAGGGGGTCTAGGAGAGAATGGGAGTTAAGGAATTCTAGGCATCGATTGTAGACGACTCGTTCTAAGATTTTGGAAAGGAAGGGTAGTAGGGAGATAGGACGATAACTGGAGGGGGATGTGGGGTCAAGAGCGGGTTTTTTTAGGATGGGGGAGACGTGGGCGTGTTTGAAGGCAGAGGGGAAGGAGCCCTTGGAGATTGAGTGGTTAAAAATAGAAGTTAAGGAAGGGAGGAGGGCAGGGGCGATGGTTTTAAGAAGGTGAGAGGGAATGGGGTCCGAGGCGCAGGTGGAGGGGGTGGCACTTGCGAGGAGGGAGGAGATCTCCTCTGAGGATACTGCAGGGAAGGATGGGAAAGTAGGGGAGGGGGTCGTTGGGGGGGAGGGGAGAGGCGGAGGGGTGACTTTGGGGAGCTCAGACCCGATCGTGTTGATTTTCGTGAGGAAATAGGTGGCCAGATCATTAGGGGTGAGAGATGGGGGAGGGGGAGGAACAGGGGGCCTAAGGAGAGAGTTAAAGGTCCGGAACAATCGGCGGGGGTGACGGGCATGGGTGTCGATGAGGGAGGAGAAGAAGCTTTGCCTGGCGGAGGAGAGGGCAGAGTTAAGGCAGGAAAGGATAAATTTGAAGCGTGTGAGGTCGGCTTGGTGCTTGGACTTTCGCCAGCGGCGCTCAGCAGCTCGAGCATAGGAGCGTAGGAGGCGGACGGAGGAGGTGATCCAGGGCTGTGGGTTAGTGGCGCGAGAGCGGCGGAGGGAAAGGGGGGCGAGAGAGTCGAGATGAGTAGAGAGGGTGGAGTTGAGAGCGGAGACCTGATCGTCGAGAGTGGGAAGAGAGGACAGGGCGGCGAGGTGAGGCGAGATGCTATTGGAAAGACGGATGGGATCGAGAGAGCGGAGGTCTCTGTGGGGCAGTAGCGAAGATTTGCAGGGGGAGGGAGTGTGAGAGATGAGGCAGGTGAGAAGGTTATGGTCCGAGAGAGGAATTTCAGAGTTGGTGAGTGAGGAGATAGTGCAGCGGTAGGAGATGACAAGATCGAGGGTGTGACCGAGTCGGTGAGTGGGCGCGGTATGGTGGAGGAGGAGGTCGGCAGAGTCGAGGAGGGATAGCAGGCGGGCGGCGGAGGAGTCGTCGGGTACATCCGTATGGATGTTGAAGTCTCCAAGGATCAGAGTGGGCAGAGAGAAGGAGAGAAGGAAGGTGAGAAAGGGGTCAAGGTGGTTGAAGAAGTCGGAGGTGGGACCGGGAGGGCGGTAGATGACGGCGACAAGTAACTGGAGTGGGTGGTAGAGGCGAATGATATGGGCTTCGAAGGAGGGGAAGGAGAGGGAGGGGGGAGGAGGGATAGTGCGGAAGCGGCATCGGGGCGAGAGGAGGAAGCCGACGCCTCCTCCCTTACCGGTGAGTCTGGGGGAGTGGGAGAAGGAGAGGCCTCCGCTGGAGAGAGCGGCGGCGGAGACCGTGTCTTCGGGAGAGAGCCACGTTTCCGAAAGGGCGAGGAGGAGGAGAGAGCGGGAGAGGAAAAGGTCATGGATGAAAGGTAGCTTGCCTGTAACAGAGCGGGGGTTCCAGAGGCCACACTTGAAAGTAGCTGTGGGTGCAAGGGAGGAGGGGGGAAGGGCGGGGGGAGGGGAGGGTTTGGATGGGAAGGAGGTGGCGGGGCCCTGGACGAGGAGAGGGGGATGAGGGGTGGCGGTGGGACAAGAGGACTGGGATGGGGCGTGGGTGGGGAAGAGAGAAGGGGGAGGGGGTGAAGAGGGGGTTAGGTGGGGGAAGAGTAGGGGGAGGGGGAAGAGGGGTAGCGCTGGTAAAGTGGGGTTCTAGGGCGGGAGAGAGGAGGGGGGGGAGGAGACAGAGGAGAGAGCGGGAAAGAGCTGAGCGAGAGAGGGGAAGGGGAAGGGGAAGGGGAGGATAGGAAGGGGCGGGAGGGGGGAGGGGGGGAGGAGGGACATGGCGAGGCCAGAGAGGTGGGTGGCAGCACTGACAACAATAAACAGTAATAAACGAAATCGGTAATATGGCAACATGATACAATATGATACAATACAGTGGTGCTAATATAGCAACATGATACAGTATGATACAATATCGTCGTGTTAATAAAAGGGGTGATGACCAGGGTCGGGGGTAGACTCGATTAAGGGGCGACCTGAGAGGGAGGATGTTCCAGGGCATTCCAGAGGCTGCTGGACTGGGATGAGAATACCACAAGGAATACCATAATTACTGTTATTCTGCGGGGCTCGGACTTCCGTCAGCAGGGAGCCTCCTTCTGGTCACAGGGACGCCGACTAGATACTGGCCTGATGAAGGGCAGCCTGAGATTGCTACCCCAAAGTGTTTCTGTGTGGGTCAGTTTGTAGTTTTGGGAGAGCAGGCCACAGCTTGGCTGGGAAACACAGCTTCTTGGAATTTGACTTCCAGTTAGTGGGAACACACCTGACCTGAACCTTTGACTACGCCTCTGGGGATCTTTTGCTGCTGCCTAGAGTCACCGGTGTGTGGCCTGAATGAACAGGACCCCCTGTGAGTTAGTCTGTGATGATGAACCCCCTACCACCTCCAGAACGTATTATTCTTCAACTTCTCGACTCAAAACAATGACTTTTTTTTACAGGGTTCAGAGGGAAGAAGTTATCTAGCGCTGCCAATAAAATGAGGGATCCAAATGACTGCACAAACCTCCAGTTCCTTTCCCAGTCAGCTAGTGCTTCTCCTCCAACACACCAATGTCACCTGCCTTTCATGCCCCGATCTTATCACTGGGTTTAGGTACAGTCACCCTGTTTAGTGCCAGAGCAGTTTACTTTTTCCTGCCCAGCCCTGGCTGAGCTCTGGGAAGTCAGGTACCGAGGGTATCCATGAGGAGACGGCCCTGTGGGTTTTGGTCTTAAACCCAGTGCTTTCCCCAGCTGGGAGAGCAGAATGCAAAGCATATAGGGCCACTGGCAGGAATTCCTGTGCTCTTCTGTCTGGAACGGGCTCTGGCCTCCATCTTACCTCTGAGAGAAGACATCACGGTACGGACTCCCATGTTGCAAGGCAATGCCGTAGCCCCGGTCAGCCACCGTGTTGCCCACGGTGTAAAAAGAGCACTCTGGGTCATTGATGGCCACATACTCCAGCACAGCCGCATCCCACACGAAGGCGTAGTTCCCGTGCTTCACCTGCCACGTGGGGAGAGGAAGACAAAGAGGAGAGGTCAGGATGGAGCTTTCCCAGAATATCTTGGGACAGTTGATGTGAGAGTCTGAGATCCCAGAGCTGGAAGAATAGCAAAGGGAGGCCTGCACTTATGGGTCCTAACCCTCTCATTCTTGATCACCATTTGCGATCCGCTCTGATTTCCTTCTGGCCTAGAGAATGGCTCCAGCAGGCTGGAGAACTCTGTCTCCCCTGAGCAGGTCACCCACTGGAGCTACTCTGGAGTCCCCGATATCGGCACCGTAACCATTTTCAAAAAGAAAATCATCAGTGGGAAAGCTGAGAAGCGCCCAGAAGCTCAATAAAAGGCATCATTTGCACCGAAGTGTGGAAGGATTCTTGTTTCAGACTCTGGCGGCACTAATAATAATAATGTTGGTATTTGTTAAGCGCTTACTATGTGCCAAGCACTGTTCTAAGCGCTGGGGTAGACATAGGGGAATCAGGTAGGTCAGCCTGGGTCACGCACGGTTCATTGCTTCCCTCCTATGTTTTTAGAAGGACCCCCAGACCCAAGTGTGCAGAGGCCATTCCTGCCACCTCTCCTGTCAGCACCATGGGCCTCCTTGGGTGGATGGAGAGAGACGAGCAGTGCACGTGTGGTCATTGGTCATTTTGACCTCTCCTCACTATTTCCGGCCATGCCTTCGAAGCTGAGGACCGCAGGGGGAGATGGGAAGCATCACCATCCAACTAATGTCCCCAGATAGCTGTGTGCTATTGTTAATTCAAAATGCTTCAGCTTCACTGATTCATTCAATAGTATTTATTGAGCGCTTACTATGTGCAGAGCACTGTACTAAGCGCTTGGGATGAACAAGTCGGCAACAGATAGAGACAGTCCCTGCCGTTTGACGGGCTTCTAGAAACACATGCTACTGCCCCAAACACCTTTTCTGCCCACTGGGAATGCCTCAGCCCTGGCACTTAGACTCTGAATTTTGTGTTCAGCCCTTCAGTTCTTTCCCTTTCTCCATTTTCCTTCAAAGTTCCTGCTGAAGGTGTCTTCCCTTTTTAGCTCTTTCATCTGCCCCTTGTGAAATAGCAGCCCAGTTCCCCAAAGCCTTGTATGGTTCGCTTCTGCCTACCTGCCCCCAGGGATATTAACTGGAGGAGTAGTGATTTCTCCTTCAGCTGGCTTCCCCCTGATCTGACTCTGTCTGCTGCTTCTGCCACTGTCTCCTGTAACCAGACCCAAACAGATCCCATGACCCTAATCCCACAGACACTCAGTAGGAGGGATGGAAGGAAAAGTAGGTGTTTCTTGGAGGCCAGCTGATCTCGTCTCCTCCACATACCTAGCCTGCATGCCTCAATCTATCAAACAAGGCAATGGTATTGATTGAGTGCTTCCCTTGTGCTCAGTCGTTTGGGCAAGTACAATATGACAGAGTTGGTAGGCATGATCCCCACAAGGAGTTTATGCCTGACCGGAGTGAACACTCTGTCTGGCACACTGAGGGTTTCGATGCCATCCCGCCCTCAAGACCGCACCTGGGAGCATCTCTTTAGTGGCATTTTATCAGATTTCTGGGAACGTGACCACGGCTTCTAGGTTTTAAGGTGAATTGTGAAGAAGCCTCTTCTAGCGGGGTGTGTGGTGTCTCAATTATTAGCGGCAGCCCGAATCGAACCCACACTGCGGCAGGAAGAAAAACACCTTTGTTAATTTTGCAGCAGGTCTGTTTTTTTTTCCTTTCCCAAGTCCTCCTGCTCAGAGCTATCTGCACACAGCCCCTGGACTTCTCAAACTCTTATAATGTAATGGCGAGTGGGGACTCAAACGAATGATTAACCCAGAATGGATTGATTATGGCCCGCAAGATTCCTCGCTGTCGTAAGTCCTTATGATTTGATAGCCGTTCGCTTTTATTATGCCCCAGCCAGATGGTGACCTGCTGCAGGGGTGGCCGATTCATCTTCCTGCACCATCCTCTAAACTTTCCTGAGTGCATGCAGAAAATTATAATCAAGGAGGTTAATATATGAGTCTATTTCCCGTTGTCCAAACTCCCGCTCTGCCCTGTTTCTTTATCTCTTTCGATGTTTCATTTGGTAGCTGTGCTCTGAGGCCACCTGCCAAGGCCGCCATGCAATCTGAATACAGAGTTCCTCATTTATGTCTAGATTCAGTTTCAACACTTTACTATTGCATTTCCCTCCCCCCCCAAAAAACAAGTACATGGTCTATCCCTGACCTTATCCTCCCATCCCCCCATCTTGCTTTCCTCCCCGGATTCCCTAGCCCCCCTTTAATCCCTTTACCCCCCATGCCATGGGTTCAGGTTATGGTCACTCTGAGGGTAGGATTCTGGCTGCCAGTGACTCTAGCTGGCAGAAGGCTTGGCAAGGCCACGTTGGAAGCAGTACTCTGAATTCAGGTGCATCGATGATTTAAACATCACATTTCTGGAATTTCCCTCTACACCCATGGGCTTTAGGGACTTTGAACCCACCCACCTTTGATTGCCTTCAGGCTGGAC